>NC_141876.1:54383437-54704375 GCF_056163025.1 Triticum urartu
AAGCATAACTTCAAAACTTTAAGCACATAGAGAGGAAACTTGATATTATTGCAATTCCTACAAGCATATATTCCTCCCTCATAATAATTTTCAGTAGCATCATGAATGAATTCAAGAATATAACCAGCACCTAAAGCATTCTTTTCATGATCTACAAGCATAGAATTTTTATTACTCTCCGCATAAGCAAATTTCTTCTCATGAATAATAGTGGGAGCAAACTCAACAAAATAACTATCATGTGATTGAAAATTAAGATCAAGATGACAAGTTTCATGGTTATCATTATTCTTTAAAGCATACATGTCATCACAATAATCATCATAGATAGGAGGCATGCTTTCATCATAGTAAATTTGCTCATCAAAGCTTGGGGGACAAAAAATATCATCTTCAACAAACATAGCTTCCCCAAGCTTGTGGCTTTGCATATCATTAGGATCATGGATATTCAAGGAATTCATACTAACAACATTGCAATCATGCTCATCATTCAAATATTTAGTGCTAAATTTTTTATAGATTTCTTCTTCTAGCACTTTAGCACAATTATCCTTTCCATCATACTCACAAAAGATATTATAAAGGTGAAGCGTATGAGACAAACTCAATTCCATTTTTTATAGTTTTCTTTTATAAAATAAACTAGTGATAAAACAAGAAACTAAAAGACTCGATTGCAAGATCTAAAGATATACCTTCAAGCACTCACCTCCCCGGCAACCGCGCCAGAAAAGAGCTTGATGTCTACTACACAACCTTCTTCTTGTAGACGTTGTTGGGCCTCCAAGTGCATAGGTTTGTAGGACAGCATCAAATTTCCCTCAAGTGGATGACCTAAGGTTTATCAATCCGTAGGAGGCGTAGGATGAAGATGGTCTCTCTCAAGCAACCCTACAACCAAATAACAAAGAGTCTCTTATGTCCCCAACACACCCAATACAATGGTAAATTGTATAGGTGCACTAGTTTAGCGAAGAGATGGTGATACAAGTGGTATATGGATAGTAGATAAAGGTATTTGTAATCTGAAAATATAAAAACAGCAAGGTAACTAATGATAAAAGTGAGCGTAAACGGTATTGCAATGCGTTGAAACAAGGCTGAGGGTTCATACTTTCACTAGTGCAAGTTCTCTCAACAATAATAACATAATTGGATCACATAACTATCCCTCAACATGCAACAAAGAGTCACTTCAAAGTCACTAATAGCGGAGAACGAACGAAGAGATTATGGTAGGGTACGAAACCACCTCAAAGTTATTCTTTCCAATCAATCCGTTGGGCTATTCCTATAAGTGTCACAAACAGCCCTAGAGTTCGTACTAGAATAACACCTTAAGACACAAATCAACCAAAACCCTAATGTCACCTAGATGCTCCAATGTCAAAACAAGTATTCGTGGGTATGATTATATGATATGCATCACACAATATCAGATTCATCTATTCAACCAACACATAGAACCTCAAAGAGTGCCCCAAAGTTTCTATCGGAGAATCACGACGAAAACGTGTGCCAACCCCTATGCATAGGTTCATGGGCGGAACCCGCAAGTTGATCACCAAAACATACATCAAGCGAATCACGTGGTATCCCATTGTCACCACAGATACGCACGGCAAGACATACATCAAGTGTTCTCAAATCTTTAAAGACTCAATCCGATAAGATAACTTCAAAGGGGAAACTCAATCCATTACAAGAGAGTAGAGGGGGGAAGAAACATCATAGGATCCAAATATAATAGCAAAGCTCGCGATACATCAAGATCGTATCACCTCAAGAACACGAGAGAGAGAGATCAAACACATAGCTACTGGTACATACCCTCAGCCCCGAGGGAGAACTACTACCTCCTCATCATGGAGAGCACCGGGATGATGAAGATGGCCATCGGAGAGGGATTCCCCCCTCCGGCAGGGTGCCGGAACAGGTCTAGATTGGCTTTCGGTGGCTACGGATGCTTCTGGCGGTGGAACTCCCGATCTATTGTGCTCCTCGATAGTTTTAGGGTACATGGGTATATATGGGTGAAAGAGATACGTCAGGGGAGCCACGAGGGGCCCACGAGGGTGGAGGGCATGCCCTAGGGGGGTGGGCGCGCCCCCTGCCTCGTGGCTCCCTTGTTCCTTTTCTGATGTGCACTCCAAGTTTTTCCGGTAGCTTTCCTTCCAAAAATAACTTCTCCAGTTGGTTTCATTCTGTTTCGACTCCGTTTGATATTTCTTTTCCTCGAAACACTGAAATAGGCAAAAAACAACAATTCTGGGCTGGGCCTCCGGTTAATAGGTTAGTCCAAAAAATAATATAAAAGTGGATAATAAAGCCCAATATTGTCCAAAATAGTAGATAATATAGCATGGAGCAATCAATAATTATAGATACGTTGGAGACGTACCGAAATCTATCCCGTAGTAGAACATAATCCCGCGTACGAAGGGGTGGAGTGGAAACCCTAGTGAGGGAGTCCTGGATTAGGGGGTGTTCGGGTAGCCGGACTATACCTTCAGCCGGACTCCTGGACTATGAAGATACAAGATTGAAGACTTCTTCCCGTGTCCGAATGGGACTTTCCTTGGCGTGGAAGGCAAGCTTGGCGATGCGGATATTCAAGATCTCCTACCATTGTAACCGACTCTATGTAACCCTAACCCTATCCGGTGTCTATATAAACCGGAGGGTTGTAGTTCGTAGGCAATCAACTCCATATACAACAATCATACCATAGGCTAGCTTCTAGGGTTTAGCCTCCTTGATCTCGTGGTAGATCTACTCTTGTACTACCCATATCATCAATATTAATCAAGCAGGACATAGGGTTTTACCTCCATCAAGAGGGCCCGAACCTGGGTAAAATATCGTGTTCCCTGCCTCCTGTTACCATCCGGCCTAGACGCACAGTTCGGGACCCCCTACCCGAGATCCGCCGGTTTTGACACCAACATTGGTGCTTTCATTGAGAGTTCCTCTGTGTCGTCGCCTTTAGGCCCGATGGCTCCTTTGATCATCAATAACGATGCGGTCCAGGGTGAGACTTTTCTCCCTGGACAGATCTTCGTCTTTGGTGGCTTCGCTCTGCGGGCCAATTCGCTCGGCCACCTGGAGAAGATCGAAAGCTACGCCCCTGGCCATCAAGTCAGGCTTGGAAGCTTAAACTACACGGCTGACATCCGCGGAGACTTGATCTTCGACGGGTTCGAGCCACGGGCAAGCGCGCCGCACTATCTCGAGGGGCATGATCTAGCTCTGCCCCCGGACGGTGTCCTGGAGGCCGCACACGCATCGGTTCCGACCCCTAACTCGGAGCCTATTGCGCCAATCGAGGATGAGCGGTTGGACGTCACCTCAGGGGCTGCGATCCCAAAAGCGATCGAGCCGAACGCTAGCCCCGCACTCTGCACGACCCGTGACTCCGAGGATTCGGACTCCTCCCCGGACTCCGGACCTCCCGCGCCCCTGCCAATCGAATCCGATTGGGCGCCGATAATGGAGCTCACCACCGCAGACATCTTTCAGCATTCGCCTTTTGGCGACATCCTGAATTCTCTTAAGTCTCTCTCTTTATCAGTAGAGCCCTGGCCGGACTACGGTCAGCGAGGGTGGGATACAGACGATAAGGAAATTCAAAGCCCACCCACCACCCACTTTGTAGCCACTGTCGACCATTTAACCGACATGCTTGACTTCGGCTCCGAAGACATCGACGGCATGGACGACGATGTAGGAGACGAACAGAAACCAGCACCTGTAGGGCGCTGGAAGGCCACCTCGTCATATGACATATACATGGTGGATACTCCAAAAGATGGAGATGGCGATGGAACAGTGGGGGATGACGCCCCCAAGAAACAGCCAAAGCGCCGGCGTCAGCGGCGCCGCTCTAAATCCCGCCAAAGCAAAAACGGTGATTCCGGCACGGGAGATAATACTACCCCGGATAGCGCCGAAGAACACCCACCTCAGCAAGATTCGGCACAAGAAGATGGAGAAGCCAGCCCTCATGAGAGAGCGGCAGACCGAGAAGTCGAGGATGATAACTATACGCCTCCCTCCGAAGACGAGGCAAGCCTCGACGACAACGAATTCGTCATACCATAAGACCCCGCCGAACAAGAGCATTTTAAACGCAGGCTTTTAGCCACGGCAAGCAGCCTCAAGAAAAGCAGCAACAACTTAGAGCTGCCCAAGATTTGCTAGCTGACAGATGGACTAAAGTCCTTGCGGCCGAAGAGTATGAACTCGAACACCCCTCCAAGAGTTACCCGAAGTGCAGGCCGCTACCCCGATTAGAGGAGGAAGCACCTACATCACCAGCGCATGACATGGCAGACCGGCCACCTCGCGGCCGCGACAGAGAGGCCTCTCGGCCCTCCACCCAAGCCATGCCCCGACGTCGCTCAACTAAGGCACGGGAAAATGCGCCAGACCTGCGAGACATACTGGAGGATAAGGCAAGACAAACAAGATTGATCTACGGATCGCGCAGGCGCCCTACGACATGTGACAATGATCTTCACTCCGGATACAACAAATCCGACCGGGCCGAACACAACAGACATAGCTCTTCCGAGCTGCGTCGTGATATAGCCCAGTACAGAGGCACCACACACCCGCTATGCTTCACGAATGAAGTAATGGATCATAAAATCCCAGAGGGTTTCAAACCCGTAAACATCGAATCATACGATGGCACAACAGATCCGGCGGTATGGATCGAGGATTATCTCCTTCACATCCACATGGCACGCGGCGATGATCTACACGCCATCAAATACCTCCCGCTCAAACTTAAAGGACCGGCCCGGCATTGGCTTAACAGCTTGCCAGCAGACTCAATCGGTTCTTGGGAGGACCTGGAAGCCGCATTCCTCAACAACTTCCAGGGCACTTACGTGCCACCACCGGATGCCGATGACTTAAAATTCAGCAGCCAGAGGAATCGGCCAGACAATTCTGGACACGGTTCTTAACAAAGAAAAACCAGATAGTCGACTGTCCGGACGCAGAGGCCCTAGCAGCCTTCAAGCATAACATCCGCGACGAGTGGCTTGCCCGGCACCTGGGACAGGAAAAGCCGAAATCCATGGCAGCCCTTACGACACTCATGACCCGCTTTTGTGCGGGAGAAGACAACTGGCTAGCTCGCAGTAACAACTTATCAAAGAACCCTGGTAATTCGGATACCAAGGACAAAAGTGACAGGACATGTCGGAATAAGCAAAAACGCCACGTTAGCAGCGACAGCAATGAAGACACGGCAGTCAATGCCGGATTCAAAGGCTATAAATCCGGCCAGCGGAAAAAGCCATTCAAAAAGAATACTCAGGGCCCGTCCAGTTTGGACCGAATACTCGATCGCTTGTGCCAGATACATGGCACCCCCGAAAGGCCAGCCAATCACACTAACAGGGATTGTTGGGTGTTCAAGCAGGCAGGCAAGTTAAGGGCCGAAAACAGAGACAAGGGGCTGCACAGCGACGACGAGGAGGAGCCCAAGCCGCCGAACAACAATGGACAAAAGGGCTTTCCCCCACAAGTGCGGACGGTGAACATGATATACGCAACCCACATTCCCAAGCAGGAGCGGAAGCGTGCGCTACGGGACGTATACGCGATGGAGCCAATCGCCCCAAAGTTCAACCCATGGTCCTCCTGCCCAATCACTTTTGATCGAAGGGACCATCCCACTAGCATCCGTCATGGCGGCTTCGCCGCATTGGTTCTCGACCCAATCATCGACGGATTTCATCTCACAAGACTCCTCATGGACGGCGGCAGTAGCCTGAACCTGCTTTATCAGGATACAATGCGGAAAATGGGCATAGATCCCTCAAGGATTAAGCCCACAAAAACGACCTTTAAAGGCGTTTTACCAGGTGTAGAAGCCAGCGGTACAGGCTCAGTAACACTTGACGTGGTCTTCAGATCTCCGGAAAATTTCCGAAGCGAAGAATTAATCTTCGATATAGTCTCGTTTCGCAGCGGCTATCATGCCCTGCTCGGACGAACCGCATTTGCAAAGTTCAATGCGGTGCCGCACTACGCATATCCCAAGCTCAAGATGCCAGGCCCTCGAGGTGTAATCACGGTCAACGGAAACACCGAACGCTCCCTCCGTACGGAGGAGCACACGGCGGCTCTCGCAGCGGAAGTACAAAGTAGCCTTCTCAGGCAATTCTCCAGTCCGGCCATCAAAAAGCCAGACACGACCAAGCGCGCCCGGAGTAACCCACAGCAGGACCGCCTGGCACACTCTGAGCAAGCGTAGCAATACGGCCCCAACCCCAGCTCTCGCGACATAACGAAACCAGTACCTCGCGTACATAACTACGCCCTTGAAATACCATGGGCATAGGGGAAGGGGCACAATAACGGCATGCCAAAAATACGGCTTAAAACGTACTAGGGGCTGCCGGATTCCTTTTTTAATTTTTTTCTTACTTTCAGGTCTCCATACTTCGGACGACCTGTTCGGCAATTCGACTGCCGCACAAACGATGCAAGCTCCAGGGAGGCAGACAAGCCATGCCGCATTATGGAACTCCCAGGTGGTCTCTGTTACGAGCGGTATACCTGTTTTAAATACAATTCCGCGGCCTGCCCCTGGTCAGGACATACTAAATAGTCCAATATCTTTTGCTTTGTATAGTTCGGCTTTGGTAAATAGCCTCTCTATAAACAATGCTTAGCTTCTTGTCTATTTTTTGCATTATCTTCTTTTCACATTTATGTTTATTAAATGACATGATTGCACCCGTACACCATGGTACGGCAAACACGCCAGGGGCTTCAGTACCCCTCATAATGGTGTGAGAAGTCCGTACACTTTCACAAGTGCGGCACCCCGAACTTATAGCACTATATGCATCGGCTCCGAATCATGATTTGGGTCAATAGTTGGGTTTGCCCGGCTCCTATGTTTTGGTGCCTTACGTTTCGCTCTATCGGCTAAGGTAGCACTAGGAGAACCACTGCGATTGTAACCCGGTTCAGCTGGGTTAAGCACCTCAGTGGAGAAAGCTAAAACTGACTGTCATGATGTGGCGAGAGACCGGTCGCTGTTCGAGAGGTTTTTCGAGTCCCTAAAGGCTTATGCCGCTTCGAGCGAGGAGCTGGCTTTGTCCGGCCAAGGCATGGATAGCGCTTCGAACTCGGTCTTCCGAACTAGGGGCTTCGCCGAAATTTAAAATTATAGAGTTCTATGGCTAAGTGAGAGTGTTCAAGTATTATAGTCCGATTGCCTGGTTCGTTGTGCTGAGCGCCTCCCTCGAAGGACCCAACTATGGGAAAAAGAGCGCTTAGGTTTATCCCGAACACCCCAGCACTAGTAGCATGGGGGCAGAAGCCGACGACTGGCCATCTCTCAATTTTTGATAAACAGCCGCACAGAAAGTAATATTTTAAATTCAATAAGCATTGCTTAGCGCACATGAACAAGTTTTCAGCGCACAGGATAAACACGAGCGAGTTCATTCAAAAATCACATCCTTGGTACATTCATCCGCCACAAGGCGGGCACCTGCAAGAACATCCTTGTAGTAGTTCTCGGGCTTGCGATGCTCCTTCCCCGGTGGCGGCCCGTCCCTAACAAGCTTCTCACCGTCCAGCTTACCCCAGTGCACCTTTGCACGGGCAAGGGCCCTACGGGCACCTTCGATGCAGACGGAGCGCTTGATGACCTCGAGCCTTGGACAGGCCTCCACCAGCCGCCGCACCAGCCTGAAGTAGCTCCCAGGTAGGGCCTCTCCGGGCCACAGCCGAACTATGAAGCCCTTCATGGCCTGTTCGGCCACCTTGTGGAGCTCGACCAGCTGTTTCAGCTGGTCGCTCAAGGGCACAGGGTGTCCGGCCTCAGCATACTGAGACCAGAACACCTTCTCCGTCGAGCTTCCCTCTTCAGCTCGGTAGAATGCGGCGGCGTCGGATACGCTGCGGGGAAGATCTGCGAATGCCCCTGGAGAGCTCCGGATTCGGGTAAGTAACAAGTAGTTTTCATGAGAGCCTGAAGCTCTTGCTGCACCTCGCCGACACGGGCCTCAAGTCTCTCTCGCTCAGTGCGCTCCGTGGCCGCTTTCTTTTCGGCCTCGGACAGCGCCTGCTTGAGGGTCGCCACCTCAGTCGTGGCCCCTACAATAAGCAGTACAATCCTGTTATTTTTTGCAATCACGTCTTTTTATAGGCACTTTTTTCTGTAAGGTATTTCTTACCTTCTTTCTCCTCGAGCTGCCGCTTGGCAAGGCCGAGCTCTTGCTCGGTCCGCTCGAGTCCCTGTTTCAGGGCACCCACCTCCGCAGTCAGTGCGGCGGTGGCTAGCAGCGAAGCCTGCATACGCATATTGACTCTTTGTTGTTAGACTCCTGCGAAATTTAATAGATCCTCTATTCGGCTTTTCTTTCTGAATGCCAAACAGAGCATCAGGGGCTACTGTCTATGCGGTTATATTCTTACATATTTTTTACTTACCTCGAAGTCTGTTAGAAGGCTAGCGCAAGCTTCACTCAGTCCGCTCTTGGCGGACCGAACCTTTTGAATCACCGTACTCATAATAGTACGGTGCTCCTCGTCGATGGAGGCGCCGTCAAGCACCTCCAGCAGATTGTCCGGCACCTCTGGTTGGACGGAGGCCGCCGGCTCAGAAGGCTTGCTCCTCTTGGAAGGAGTTTGCCTACCGCGGTCCGGAACTGTTGAAGATTCTGGCGCGGTGTCCGGCACAAAGCCGGACTTGGAGCCCTGGGGGGTCTTGTCCCCTTTACTCCTGGAGTCCGGGAGGTCGCCTTGCGGCTCCTCCAGGACCACCTCCTCCTGCCCCGGAGCTCATTGCGATGCCACTTCGGCGTCATCCGCAGTGCGGGGGGAGACAGCGGGCGGAACTGAGTTCACGTCCGATGAATCCAGGGAGCCGCTCGACGACTCGTTGAGTTCGGCCCGGGGCGGGCTGCATAATTATGTTCGACATTAGGGAAGCCTACGCAACAAAGCAACGTCATGAGTTACTCTGATATCCAAATACTTACGATTTCGCCGGACGCTTGGCCCTATCTGGCCACTCCTCTTCGTCCTCTTCAGCGTCGGGGGAGTAGTTCGGCGGAGGGGTCTTCCTCTTCCTGGACCCTTCGGCCTCCCCCGTTGGGGCAGCCTTCCTTTTCTTTCCTCCCCCCGCTGGAGGGGGAGAGTTTTCTTCTTCCTCCTCCTCGTTCTCACGGGAGGAGAGCGTCTCGGACTCGTCGGATGACGAGTCCGACACCACCACATTACGGGTACTCTTCCGAGTCCCCGTGGCCTTCTTCTTCTTGGCCTTCTTCTCCGGCACCACATAAGGCGCCGGAACCAGCAGCTTCACTAGGAGAGCAGGGGCTGGGTCTTCGGGCAAGGGAGCCGGACAGTTAATCGATCCGGACTGCGCCTGCCAAGCCTGTCAAACGTGAGGGAGTTTAGATCCCACATAGAGTCAAACTATGAAGAAACTTAACATCCTGTAAAAGATGAAAATAGCTTACCTCGCTAGCGTGATGCTGCGAGCTGTATCTGCGGTCCTCGGAAGCGGATGTGGGAGCCTCGGCGCCTTTGGTTAGCACCTTCCAGACGTCTTCATACGTCGTGTCGAAGAGCCGGTTAAGGGTTTGGTGCTGCGCCGAGTCGAACTCCTACAGATTAAAGCCCCGTTGTTGACACGGGAGGATCCGGCGGACAAGCATAACCTGGACTACATTGACAAGCTTGATCGGCTTGCTCACCAGGGACTGGATGCATGTCTGCAATCCGGTCACCTCTTTTTTGTCGCCCCATGACAGGCCCGTCTCTTTCCAGGACATAAGCCGCGTGGGGGTCCGGATCGGAACTCGGGGGCTGCGATCCATTTCGGATCGCGCGGCTCGGTGATGTAAAACCACCATGATTGCCACCCCTTCAGAGTCTCCACGAAGGAGCCCTCGAGCCATAGGACGTTGGCCATCTTGCCCGCCATGGCGCCTCCGCACTCCGCCTGGCTGCCGCGCACCACCTTGGGCTTGACGTTGAAGGTCTTGAGCCAGAGGCCGAAATGGGGGCGGATGCGGAGGAAAGCCTCGCACACGACGATAAACGCCGAGATGTTGAGGACGAAGTTCGGGGCCAGATCGTGGAAATCCAGGCCATAGTAGAACATGAGCCCCCGGACAAATGGGTGGAGTGGGAAACCCAGTCCGCGGAGGAAGTGGGGAAGGAATACTACCCTCTCATGGGGCCTTGGGGTGGGGAGAAGCTGCCCTTCCTTGGGAAGCCGGTGCGCGATGTCCTTGGACAAGTATCCGGCCTTCCTTAGCTTTTTGACATGGCCCTCCGTGACGGAGGAGACCATCCACTTACCTCCCGCTCCGGACATTGCTGGAGGAGGTTGAGGTAGGAAGCGCGGGCTTGGGCGCTGGAGCTCGGGTGCGCAGGAGATGGATAGACAAAGGAGGAAGAAGGCGTAGGTAAAAAGGTGGATCCTTGTCCCCTTATATGGGCGGATGCGGTTGTGCGTCCCCACCTACCTAGTAAAACTCGCTTGCCTCCCAAGCGCCATGATAAGTGGCGCGGTTGGGTTACCCACGTCCGTATTGATGAGAATCCCGTAAAAGGGGGGTACACGATCTCTGCTTTGACAAGACGTGCCAAGGAAACCGCCTCGCAAAACATGCTGAGGTGGAAAAGTGAAAACGATTCGAGCGAAGGACTTGGCTGTAGTGTGATGACGCACTGCGGAATACGTCAGCAGATTTGATTTGTGTTAATATTATTCTCTCTATGGCAATATGTGGAAGCTTATTTTGCAGAGCCGGACACTACTCTTGGTGTTTACAATCTTCTATGAAGGACTTGGAGGAGGAACCCGCTTTGCAATGCCGAAGACAATTTGCGCGCCGGACTCGTCGTCATTGAAGCCTGGTTTAGGGGCTACTGAGGGAGTCCTGGATTAGGGGGTGTTCGGGTAGCCGGACTATACCTTCAGCCGGACTCCTGGACTATGAAGATACAAGATTGAAGACTTCTTCCCGTGTCCGGATGGGACTTTCCTTGGCATGGAAGGCAAGCTTGGCGATGCAGATATTCAAGATCTCCTACCATTGTAACCGACTCTATGTAACCCTAACCCTATCCGGTGTCTATATAAACCGGAGGGTTGTAGTCCGTAGGCAATCAACTCCATGTACAACAATCATACCATAGGCTAGCTTCTAGGGTTTAGCCTCCTTGATCTCGTGGTAGATCTACTCTTGTACTACCCATATCATCAATATTAATCAAGCAGGACGTAGGGTTTTACCTCCATCAAAAGGGCCCGAACCTGGGTAAAACATCGTGTTCCCTGCCTCCTGTTACCATCCGGCCTAGACGCACAGTTCGGGACCCCCTACCCGAGATCCGCCGGTTTTGACACCGACACCTAGCCCGCGGAGGAAGTGGGGGATGGACACTATCCTCTCGTTGGGCTTCGGTGTGGGGATGATTTGTCCCCGGGCTAGAAGACGGTGGGTGATTTCCTTCGCCAGGTACCCGACCGCCCGAAGCTCGGTGACGTTCTCCTCCTTCACAGAGGAGGCCATCCACTTGCCTTGACCTCCGGATCCGGACATGGTTGAGTGCTTTCTCGAGACAAGGGCAATGAGAACTTGGGCGCTGGAGCTCAAGGACGGAGAGGCAAGAGGAAAGCGTGGGGGAAGAAGGAGGAATCTTATCTTCTTATAAGGGCGGTGAATATCGAACCCCCCCATTCGCCTTAAAATTCACCTGCTCCCAAGGCTGTGTAAACGGCACGGTTGGGTTACCCACACCCGTATTGATGAGAATTCCGTGATAAGGGGACACGATCTCTGCTTTGACAAGACGTGCCAATGACAACCGCGTCTCGAAACGTGGGGCGAAAAACGGTTCGAAATTATAACCGGACAGGCGTGACGTCACATTACTAAAGTTGTCAGCGGATGGGACTCGTGTGTTATTATATTCTCTCTATGGTTGTGTGCGGTATGTGTTACAGGTCTGGACACAATCAATTTGTCTGAAGACTATTTGGGAGTTCGGAAGGAGGAACCCGCCTTACATAGAGTCGGTTACAGGTCATTGAAGCCAGGTTCAGGGGCTACTGAGGAAGTCCTGGACTAAGGGGTCCTCGGGCGTCCGGCCTGTTATCTATGGGCCGGACTGATGAGCTGTGAAGATATGAAGACCGGAGACTGTATCCGTGTCCGGATGAGACTCTCTTTGGCGTGGAAGGCAAGCTTGGCGAACAACTATGAAGATTCCATATTATGTAACCGACTCTATGTAACCATAGGTTCCCCCCGGTGTCTATATAAAACGGAGGACTTAGTCCGAATAGGGGATACTCAATACCTTAATCATACATGCTAGACTTCTAGGGTTTAGCCATTACGATCTCGTGGTAGATCAACTCTTGTAATACTCGTATTCATCAATATAAATTAAGCAGGACGTAGGGTATTACCTCCATCAAAAGGGCCCGAACCTGGGTAAAACATCGTGTCTCCTGTCTCCTGTTACCATCAACCTTAGACGCACAGTTCAGAACCCTCTACTCGAGATCCACCGGTTTTGACACTAACAACGACGGCCATCTCTGAAAAATCAAGCGCCACGGCCACTCGGATCAAGCATCGCCCGCCATCCCCGAAATCAAGCGCCACCGGCGGTCCCCAAAATCTAGCGTTGTCGGCCGCTCGGATCAAGCGCTGCCAGCCGTCCGCGAAATCAAGCGCCGCCGGCCGGTCGGATCTTGTGCGCATGCCTCGGTTAATTGAGAATATAACCAAAACGTTGATTAATTGAGAAACGAGGAAGTAATTAGCAATGATGTTTCATTTTCCTCTCTCATGTAGAACAGTAGAAGGGTGCAGCTAGCGTGACGTATCTTGGAAAAGTATGATGCATATATTAGTAACTTGATTCGGCTACCTGGGCAACAGTACTATTTTTTCAAGAATACGACGAGAAAATTGCATAACAGTTTTTCTTGTATAGAAGATAGCAAAAGAGTCTACACGATATTTCTTCAATAGAACGCTGCTAGGTAGTGTTGCAAAAAAAGAAAAAGGAACTGGATATCTTTATACTATATAACTTTAACATATTTTTTGCGATTACATGGGCAACATTACTATGAAGCTATATTGAGAAAAAAAAAGACTAATACTTAGAACTTCAAAAGTGTAGTACTACTAATTCTTCAGACTTCAAGAACTTGATCAGAACTACCAAAGAATGCAAGTCGGTGCCAGCCTTCCTTGCACGCACTTCAAAGTATCGACTCAGCATAGTTGGTGTCAGATCCATGAAGTGGATGCCTCTTCACGTCACCGCCGAACTCTCTGTACTTCCTTGCTACCTGTTACCTGAACTTTTTTGTTGTTGAGAAAACTATGAAGCTTCACTGAAACGAAATTTTTCGGACTTTACTGAAATCTAGTGCTTGAACTTAAAAAAAAACTAGTACTATAATACTAAGAGACCTGTAAAACTGTAGTACTCTGTTCGATCCATGTTAAGTGCCGCTGGTTTAGTACTCTCTTCAAGTTACCATGGACGCAAAGATCGGTCTTCCTTGCACGAGCTTCGAATTCTCGGCTCAGCATTGTTGGTGTGAGATCGACCTAGCTAGTGCAGGCCTTTAAGAAGACCCCGGTATTTCCGCACGTCGCCGCCGAGCTCTACGTACTTCAGCCGCATGAAGACCTGTAGCGCGTGCACGCCGGCGGCAGCTGCGAGGTGAGGGCTCCCCAGCGGCGGATGGAGGCCGAGGTGAGTGACGATGTGCTCCAGCGCCCGCGGCATGGCTGGGCAGTCGGCCGCCATCCTGGCCACATCATAGACCTGGTCGCCGAGGTAACGCCGCACGGCGGCGTTGAACCCGGCCATGTCTCGCGGCAGCGCGGCCCCGCCGGTGACAATCTTGAGCAGGTATGCGACATGGTAGGCCCCGGCGTAGGTGATCCAACTCCGCGACCGCCCACGCCGAGCGCCGACCAGGCCGGATTCAAACAGCTTCTTGCTTAGCATGTCGGCGCTGACGCCGTGGTCGCGGAGCGCGCCGACGTTGAGGCCGCGGCCGGCGAGGTACGCGAGGGAGTTCTCGTCGTGCGGGTCGGCATGGGGGCGGAAGTCGCGGAGGTTGAACTCCCAGGCGGCGAGGTACCCGCCGTCGCTGTCGTAGAGCGCGATGCCGACTTGAAGCGGCTTCAGGCCGTCGACGTTGGCCTTCACGAGGGCGTAGCGCTCCTCCACGGTGAGGGCGTTGTGGTCCTGGCTGGGGTGGTGGACGACGCCCGGGTAGTGCACGTCGACGGCGACGTACTGGGCTCTCCTGGCGACGTGGCAGAGGTTGGCCGATTCATGCTTGAAGTTGAAAGCCCACACGGAGCGCACAGGGACTGCCCACGACGCCCATACCGGCGACATGGGTGCATGGTAGAAGTACGGCGGGGGCTGCATCGGGAACGTGTGGTGGAAAGGTAGCGGTGGCGGCGGCGGAAACATACCGGTGGGCGGGTTCATGCCTCTGATCAGCAGGAGAAGCTTGTAGCTCTGCGTTCGTGTTAGCTAGGCGGGTGGTGTGTTTCGCATTATAAGGAAGGAGAGGGAGTGGAGTCGTAGTCGTAGTCGGGCGAGGAAGGATATTGCGGTGGTCGGACACGGACCGGCTGTAATTCAGAGAAGCTAAGCAGCGTGGGTCATACGAACTCTTTATATTTTTTTGGCGGGGAAGTGGGTCATAAGAACTCGCAGCGTGGGGAAGTATCAGGTGATGCAAGATGTTTACGAGACATGTCTACAACCTATAAAAAGTTCAAATCAAAATTCGAAATACAGAAAGAGATACAAAAACGATAAATCCAACATTTGAAATACAGAAAGGACAAAAATAAAAACTCAGACACTAACCAATACCATGCCGGATTTGTCTTTCCGTTTCTCTTTATGAATTTTGAATTTTGACTTGAATATTTTAGGAAAACGTTTAAAACCGGCAGAACGGGCGAGTCTTCAGCTGGCAGCCTCGCGCACGTTGGCCCATGTGATGAAGCAACCACCAGAAACGCGACACGTGTCTCCCTTATCCCTTTGCTCTGAACACCCGCAGGCACTTCTTCTTTTTCCACGCAAAGGAACTCTTCTTTCTCTTTCGTTTTGAAGACGACGAGGGATGTCGCCGAGGGTCGGACGCCGGCGCTGGAGACGACACGCTCGACCCTGCGATGGGGGCCGACATTTTTTGGCCGGAGCCGGCCACTGATGGAGCTGCAACCATGCATCAGAAATGCTGGAACCAGCCGTCGGAAGAGCTACAACCGGGGGCACCATCCATGTTGGAACCGGCCATCGCCGGAGCTACAACCGGGGGCACCATCCATGTTGGAACCGGCCATCGCCGGAGCTACAACCGGCCGCGGCAGAGCTGCAAACGGCGGTCGAAAATGCTGGAACCTGCCACTAGAATTGCTGGAACTAGAATCAACAGAGTTGCAAACCCGGCACTGACACGCCTGAACCTATTGTCGTCGGAGCTGTAACCGGCCACAAAAATTGCTGGAAACGACCATCGGCCGAGCTGCAATCTCGGAGCAGCATGGCATGACAGACGACAAATTTTGCTGGAACCTTGTCACAACTGATACTGCACCAGTGCCCACCAGCGGTACCGAGCGGCCCAAGAGAAGAAGGAAGCCCAACAAGCTTTTTGACCCCTCGACCTGGAAGCTGTAGCGGATCGTTAAGTAGGCCTCGGTGGAGTGGAGAGGGGCACGAAAGTGTAATAGGCTGAACCCCCTCCCCGACTCTTTCCTCTATATCCTCCTCCTCTCACCTCCCGATCCCCTTTCCCCCGCTCAAACCCTAACAAGATCTGCTTCTAATCCGCCATGATTGCTTGAATTGAGTAAGAGGGCCGTGACATATGGTATAAGAGCTTCCAGATTACCTACAGAAACCCACCTACACCACCCGACAGCAGAGGCAAGCGGGAGAGATGGAGCAGAGGGTGGAGGAGTTGTCGGCGGCACTGAAGACGATCCAAGAGCAGAACGAGTCGATCATGAATGCGGTGGCGGCATCCAACGCCATCTTCGCCGAGATCCGCCCGGTGGTGGTGGATTTGGCGGAATGGAGGCCGCAGCTGGAGCAGTCCGTCACCGAACTGCGGCAAGAGCTCGGGGGTGTGCGCCAAGAGATCGACACCATTGCGTGCAACCCCGTCCTCGCCCTCAAGCCATCAGACCTAGCTCCGATCCTCCCAAGGCCAAGCGGCGTGCCGTACCTCAATGGCAGCAGTAGCAACTCTCACGGGCCCGATGGCCACCGTGTCGATCTACTTCACCGGGGCGTTGGTTCTGGGGTGGTCACCACCTTAGTCCCGCCTCCGGTCACGAGTACGTTTCCAGGCCCTTGTTCCCGTCCTATGGAGAGCCCGCATTAGACTGAGAGTCGATCGAGGCCTTTGGGGCGTTCACCTGTGCATGGGTCGTCCCGATCGGGCAGCCCGTTCCGGCATCGTTCATCTATCATGCCCAGACCTAAGATGGATTTTCCCCCATTTTGGGGGGAGCGGCCACGCAATTGGAAGAGGAACTGCGAGTCGTATTTCAGGGTGTTTCATCTAGATCCAGAATTTTGGGTAGATACCGCAGCCATGCACTTCACGGGGGCAGCAATGGTCTGGTTGGAGAACAATGGGTTCGACTTGCGTCATATGGAATGGGAGAAATTTTGTGCCGTGGTCTGTGAGCAGTTCAAGAGGAACGAGTTCAATGGCCTATTGCGTCAGCTCTTTCATCTGCGCCAGACTGACTCGGTGTCAGATTACACTGCTAGGTTCACCGAAATTATGTATTCCTTGCTTGCTCACAGCACTACCTGGGATCACGCTCTGTTCCCGTCTCGTTATGTCGATAGTCTTAGGACGAAATTCGCGTGGTTGTTTTGGTGCATAACCCAAAGGATCTCGATGCTGCTGTTTCTCTTACTTTCTTACAGGAAGAGGCGTTGGAGATTTCCAAGCGACGCGAGCCTCGGCGCTCAGAAGGGGGAGCAGGGGCTGGGCAGAGCAGCTGCTCGCGCCTCCGGGGCGCCATGCCACTTCCGGCACCACCAGGGCGACCACCACCAGCGGCTGCAACAGTCGCGGACGACCGTCGGGGGGCAAGTATGGACAACGCCCGAAGCAGCAACATGGTCGACGATCGCCTCTCCACACTCAAGGCCTATCACCGGGCCAAGGGGCTGTGCTATCTGTGCAGAGAGAAATGGGGCAGAGAGCACAAATGTGCAACATCAGTTCAACTCCACGTAATTCAAGAGATGTTCAAGGTGTTGGGTTTTCCAGGCATATCAACCAACGAAGAACAATCTAACTCTGACAGTGAGTGCCACACCATCTCAAGGGCTGCTATGCAAGGTACAGTAGCCCCACAAACAATCAAACTACAAGGAAAGATTCAGCAACAACAAGTGTTGATGCTTATTGACTCAGGGAGCTCACACAGTTTCATTAGCACTGATCTGGCTAGCCGGTTGCAAGGGGTGTGCAGCACCACAAGCTCTCTGAAGGTCAAGATCACAGACGGAGGGCAATTGATTTGTGACAAGGCCATCAATCAGTGCACATGGACTGTTCAGGGACACAAGTTCTGTTCTGATCTCAAAGTGTTGCCGCTGGGCTGCTATGATATGATTGTTGGCATGGATTGGCTTGAGCAACACAGCCCGATGGATGTGCATTGGGGGCGCAAACTGATGTCGTTCATACATCATGGGAAGAAATCTCCCTGTGCGGAATCCAGCCCCAGACTGAGGAGTGCCATCCCATGTCATTGGATCAACTTCACTTCCTGGTGGCATGCAATGGCATTCACCAAATGGTTCAGCTGCAGGTCGTGGAGGAAGGGGCGAAGGGGCAGGCAGGAAAAGGTCTACCATCACTGGTGGCCGAGCTGATTGGCAAATTCTAGGCCCTATTCGAAGCACCCAAAGGATTGCCCCCATCCAGACCCTTTGACCACAAGATTCCATTAATACGGGAGCTCAACTAGTCAACATCAAATCTTATCGATACAATCCTTCCCAGAAAGATGAGATAGAGAGACAGATAAAGGAGATGTTGCAACAAGGCATTATATGATAAGAAAATAGGCAGTTTTTCGAGTAAATTAATCCATGAATAAATCATGAGCATGACATGGACAGCATTGATAACACATTGATTACAATCTAACAGAGCATGTACTACGCATATAGTAGAAACATCTACGCATATCGCTAGTACTGCTACAACAGAAAGAAACACGAGAAGGATAAACGATGTATACCCTCCAATCGGCCACGTGGCGGTGGTGGTGGCAGCAGCAGCCGCAGCATCCTTCTTGTCGGCCTCGGCCTTCTCAGCGGCGGCACGGTCGGCGTCGGTCGACATGGTGATGACGAAGGTGATGCGGACGTAGATGAACAGAAGCGAGCAGTCGCGTAATCACTACCCAAAAACCTAATCGCCCCTCTCCCGTACAGGATCTGGAGAAGCAGGGTTTCAGAGGCCTGCTCTCCCGTCAACCGTGTACGCGGTGAACGGGACGGAGTCGCCGGCGGCAGCAGCAGCAGAGGAACGACGTGGGCGTGGAGGCGGAGATGCGTTCTGTTTCGTGGCGGCTAGGGTTGGCAGCGTCCCACATATATATATGCGGCCGCGCGTGGAGAAACATGGGCTGAACCCACGTCCAAGTCGGTAGCCCATGATCCGAAACATGGGCTGAACCCACGTCCAAGTCGGTAGCCTATGATCCGACGTCTCAGATCATGGCCCTACCTGTCAAAGACTCTCCGTTCTTGACCGGCAAAAAGAAGCGCATAGGAGTGAGCTCGGCTCGGCTCAATCCCGCAACCCGCGGCGCGTCGTGACGAGGCGTGGCGAGCGGAGGAGGAGGAGTGCGCGAGGGCCTCATCTCTTCTCAAGCTCCAATAGCATGGGGGAGAGAATCCCTTATAAACCACTCCAACTCTCCTTCCACTTCCGGGGTGGGACTAAACTTCCCCGGGCCAGTGCTCCTCTGAGTGTTGGTCCAAACTAGAGTCCTGTGCAGCGCCCCCTTGGGGAAACTCGAGGTTTGGTTTTAGTTGTACGGAGCGCTCATCTGAGTGTGCCCTGAGAACGAGATATGTGCAGCTCCTATCGGGATTTGTCGGCACATTCGGGCGGTATTGCTGAATTTGTTTTGACTTGTCAAAGTTGTCTTGTAGAACCGGGATACCGAGTCTGATCGGAATGTCTCGGGAGAAGGTATATCCTTCGTTGACCGTGAGAGCTTGTCATGGGCTAAGTTGGGACTCCCCTGCAGGGATTTGAACTTTTGAAAGCCGTGCCCGCGGTTATGGGCAGATGGGAATTTGTTAATGTCCGGTTGTAGAAAACCTGAAGTTGACCTTAATTAAAATACATCAACCGCGTGTGTTACCATGATGGTCTCTTCTCGGCGGGGTCCGGGAAGTGAACACGGTGTTGGAGTTATGCTTGACGTAGGTTGTTCTAGGATCACTTCTTGATCATAGTTTCTCGACCGTGCTTTGCCTTCTCTTCTCGCTCTCATTTGCGTATGTTAGCCACCATATATGCTAGTCGCTTGCTGCAGCTCCACCTCATACCTTTACCTTACCCATAAGCTTAAATAGTCTTTATCGCGAGGGTGCGAGATTGCTGAGTCTCCGTGACTCACAAATACTTTCAAAACCAGCTTGCAGGTGCCGTTGAACCGTGCAGATGACACAACCAAGCTCAGGAGGAGCTCGATGAAGACCTTGTCCTCTGCGTTGTTTCATTCCAGTTGATCAGTAGTGGAGCCCAGTTGGGGTCGATCGGGGACCTTGTCGCATTTGGGGTTCCTCTTTTATTTTGGTTCCGTAGTCGGACCTTGGCTTTATCTGTTTGATGTAATGCTTTATTCATGTAATTGTGTGAAGTGGCGATTGTAAGCCAACTATGTATCTCTTTCCCTTATGTATTACATGGGTTGTGTGAAGATTACCTCACTTGCGACATTACTTTCCATGCGGTTATGCCTCTAAGTCGTGCTTCGACACGTGGGAGGTATAGCCACATCGAGGGCGTTACAAGTTGGTATCAGAGCCTTCCTCGACCTTAGGAGCCCATTGCTTGATCGAATTAGCTGCCATTGTTGAGTCTAGAAAAATGTTTTGAGTCATTTAGGAATTATATATCGGAGAGTTTAGGAATTCTATTTAGTCCACAGTCCCTTCATCGCTCTGGTAAGGCATCCTAACGTAGAGTTTTGACTCTTCTCTTCTCAAATTTCAGTAAAAAAATTTTAGGATCACGCGGGTATCTTGGAATCGTTCCTATGGTTTTGTGACGAGAACATTGTTCTTGGTGCCTCCTGTCATTTAGGAGTTGTGGTAGTGTCCCGGGGAGTTGAGCTCCGAGGTGTTGTCGTCACAATTTTATCGTTCCAGTTCTGGAATACCTGAGTTTAGTTTCGCCGACATCGAAAATCTCTTTTATGCAGTTGTTGGTGAGATAACCTCGATGCCACCCAGTACTGGGGCGGGAGTTCGGGAGTATTTCCATAACTTGTATAACGAATGCTTTTCGAAGGTTGAGGTAGATGATTTCCGAAGGTTTCTTGGTTATGTGTGGAAGGATGGATACAGCTGGATGTAGAATTTGTTAGTTTTGGTGAGATATTATGCTTCTCCTGTATCCCCTACACCTGATTGCATAACCGGAAAAATTTCGGGAGTTTATAAGTGGGAATTCAAGTAGCTCTTAGGATATCTTTCCGACAGATGTATGATATGAAATTGGGGTTCGACGTCTAGTGGTCCGCCTATTCACGGTTGGTTTTACAGTGGTCTCGTTGTGTCTTAAAGAGTCCTTGGCTATGCCGACTCGGGGATGCTTCGTATGTCATGTGCACTGCCTTGTAAAGGATGGTGCTGTACGATCGAGCCCGTGTAGGCCCCACCACAAAATCTTCGGACGAAATCTCTATCATATGTTTGCTTTGGCTTATTCTGCAAGCCAATCCTTTGTTTTGTTTTGAGTTGTGGTATTCGAGTTGCTTCGAAGTCAAATGTTGATTCCATACCTTCCCAAGCGGTGTTCTCATACTCTTATGCGAATACTAATCCTTCTCGATCATCGAGTTTGTCATGTCAATCCTTTTTACCGGCGTGCTTCTCTTCAAGTGGATCCGATCATTTCAACATCCGCAAGATCAAGTATCAGTTCTCCTCAATGGTGTTGTTTCATCCATCTCCAAGTTGCCTTTGTTTTTCCCGCCCACCCACCCTTGTCTTCTTCAAGAACTCAGGTTTCTCAATCAAGTATCCATCTTATGGATGTGAAGACTTTTCATTCTTGTCTTTCAATGTTCTTACCCGGTGATTCTCATGAAGATTCTAACGGAGCTTCAAGTTCGTCACTCTTCACTCGTTTTCTTCTCCGGTGGATTCGAATCAAGCTCTCGGTGTTGATCTCATATCCCTTTTCCCTTATTTCAGATACCTTCTCATACCGGTGCACATCATAATAATTCACTTCCCGCTACTCATTTATTCTCGAGTGCTCAAGATATCTCAATAGGCTCGTCTTGTCTTTCAAGATCAGTTCAACCTATTTTGAGGATGTTATCTCATTCAAGCCATTTTATTTAACCGGTGCTTTCTCTCTTTTAAATCGTTCAACGACGTATTTTTTTGAGTGGGCCCTAACCCACAGGTCTTTTCCCGGGATCTTACCTGACTCTTCTAATTTTACCGGAGCTATCCTAAATTCATTTCAAATTTGATGTAAGAATGATTCATCATCTGTCATATGTTTTTCTCCAAGATCTTTCAAATTCTTTTCATCTTTGGATCAAGCTCTCCTCTTTTCTTCATTCCAGAGTGTCTAAATAATTCATGGTGGTGCTTCTCATCGTCATTCTTGGATTTTGAAGACCGAAGAAGATTTTTCTCTCAATCCGGCTACATTCTCTTCAAGATTCGTGATTCTAGCTTGTTGCCATCCCCTCATAATTGTTTTGATTATGAGAATTCTTTTCACCCATCCGGAGTAATTCAAGAGTCTTCTTAGTTTGATTATCCGGAGCCCATCATTTCAGGTTTTTCATTTTCAGCTTCCAGTTATCATTCTCCAATCTTACCGGTGCATCATTCAATATTCTCTAATCAGTTTGTGATCCCTTCGTTCACTTGTATCTAAATTCTCTCAAGTATCCTCGATCATTTCATAATTCTTCCCGGTGTTCCTTTATCTTTTCTTCGGTCATTTTATTTCTTACGGTGGTTCTTCCAAGATTCTTCTTCCTTTGTGTATCATATCTATGCATTCGCGCTTTTCAAATCCTACCGGTGATTCGTTGTAGACCTTCTCAAGTTTGCGCTATATCTCGCTTAATCCTTTCTACGAGAATAAGTAGTATGCCAAATCCGTTGCTTGTCACCTCATATTTTGAGTTGTATTCCATAAGACTGTATCAAGCTTATTCTTTCGTTGTTGGTTTTCCAACAACTCCGTTCGACCCTTCTCCCAAGGATGCCTTCTCAACCTCTTTTGGGGCATAAGTTGGCATTTTCTTCTCCATTCTCTTATTTCATTTATCTATCTTCTATTTCTTTCTCCCGAAGGCATTGTGTTGCTGCTCTCTTCAAACCTTCTTCTTGTTCTTGTCAAGATCATGCTCTTTTCGTTGCTTATCCATTTAACTGGAGTGTGTGCCCGTTACTCAAGTTCTTTCATTTTATCAAGCCTAGCATATCTTTCCAACCGGAGTGCTGTCCGAATTTGTAATTCCTTGTTCCTCTTTCCCTACCGGAGTGCTTTCAACTTTGTTCTTTTCGTTGCAGTCTTTCTTTATATGGTTTAATCTTTGCAAGGTTTGTGGTTTCACTCGTTTGTCAAAGAAGCAACTTAGTTTTACCTTTTCTCTTTCTCTTCTGTTGTCCCTCCGGTGCCATTCTAGATCTCGGGACTAGATCCTCTCGTAGTGGTGGAGTGTTGTAACGCCCCGAGACCGATGTGCCAGGTGTCCTCCAGTTATTCGCTGTCGTTGCCTTGTCATTGCTTGCGTGTCATGCATCTCATATCATGTCATCATGTGCATTTCATTTGCATACATGTTCGTCTCATGCATCCGAGCATTTTCCCCGTTGTCCGTTTTGCAATCCGGCGCTCCTATCTCCTCCGGTGGTCCTTTCTACCTTCTTTTCGTATGCGGGTGTTAAACGTTTTCGGATTGGAGCGAGACTTGCCATGCGGCCTTGGTTTACTACCGGTAGACCGCCTGTCAAGTTTCGTGCCATTTGGACTTCGTTTGATACTCCAACGGTTAACCGAGGGACCGAAAAGGCCTCGTGTGTGTTGCAGCCCAACACCCTTCCAAACTGGCCCAAAACCCACCTAAACCCCTTCTATCATCTATAGCGTTCGATCACGATCGCGTGGCCGCAAACCGCACCTCATTTGGACTCTCCTAGCTCCCTCTACCTATAAATATGTGGCCTCCCCCGAAAATTCGCGGATGAACCCTAAATCCACTCCTCTTCGCGCCGCCGGACAAATCCCTCATCGGCCGGACACGTCTGCTCGGCCGGCCACCTCACCCGGGCCAATCGGGAGCTGCCACCTCAGCGCCTCCGCCTCCCTCCTCCACCGCGCGGCCCGCCGAGCCCATTGCGGGCCTGCGCGTGCCCGACCGTGTCGCCTCCCCGCCAGGGCGTCACCCGCCGCCCGAGCCCACGGCTCCTTCCGCCGGCAGCGACCTCCGCCGCCCTTCTTCTCCAGCCGGCCGTCTCCAGCGCCGCCGCGGCGCGCCTCCGTCCGCCGGTCGCGCCGTCCGCTGCTCCGCCATTCCCCGCTCGCCGGACTCCGGCGAGTCGTGGCCCACACCGCCGCCATGCCCAGATCCGGCATCGGCCGGCCAGACGATCCCGTTCCCGCCGCCGTTCAGCCGCCCCATCGCCGGATTGAACCAACGCCGCCGCCATCGCCATGGCTTTGCTCGGGAGCGAGCCGAGGCCTCCCGCCGGCCCAGCAGGCCAGATCCGGTTCGGGGAGTGGGATGAGATCCACCACTCCCCCCGATCCAAACGAGGCTCTCCGTCCCCCGGATCTCCTCGTCCCGATTCATTCCGTCCCGGGTTGACTTTTCCGGAGGGTAATTTTTCCACAGTCCCCGAAGTTTCCAGATTCATATGCCTCTATTCATCATGTCGCAACTTTGCACCCGTATCTCCGTTTTGAGCGTGTAGCATGTCAAAATGTTCGTCTCAGAGAGTACATCATTTCATCTCATTGCATCATTTTCATTTGAGTTCATCTTGATGCCCGAAATGCCGTTGGAAGAGAGCTATTTGAGTTAATTGTCAGATCTGCTGCACCAAATAGCTATTTGTCATTTTTTCCATGATTAATGTGTGCATGATATGCTCCTGAGCTATACATGTGTTTTGTTATATGCTTTCCCATCTTTAGAGAGGTGCTATCCATGTCTTTTTGTGATATGTGTGGTGACTAGCACAAGCTTGCAAAGTAGTGCATTCGTTAATGCTGATTTCAGGGACTTAGAGATTTCACAAAGTCCTTGATCGGTTCTTATCAATATGCCATATGTTCATGTCATTTCCTAGTGATCCGTGCCTCTTTTGAGGATGATCAGTAAGGATGATTTGTTAATGTTGTTATTTCGTGAGTGAATCGAGCTCTACTTTTGCTATTTCGTGAATCCTGGCAGATTGTCTACTTGTTAGCGATTTTGCCGAGGATGTTGTTGTTGATCCGTGCATGCTATGTTGTTGTTCTTGCCATGTCTAGCTTATACAATATGTATTATTGATGGGTGTATGCTTAGATTGTCATGCCTTGCTCTGTAGTGAGTGCATCGAGCTCGTAAACATGCCTACTCGTTAACAGATTTGCATGCTCCAGTTTTTCACTAAGTCTGTAATCTGATTATGTTTTTGCCATGTTCACATGCTTGCAATTGTATTTTGTGATCACTTTTGGCTCAAGGTCACTAAGGGACTTTTGTGAAGCTCTTTGAGTAGCTTCATGCTGTGCCTTTCTTTGCCATGTTAAGTTCCTGTAGCTTATAGTTTTCATGCTCCAAAGTGTGCTACCTGATCTAAAATTCCAGACTTGTGCTAATTTCACTAAGTCTGAAATCTGTTTACCGTTTGCATTTTTGCCATGCTTGTTTGAACCTGTTAATGGATGAATTGGCCGTAGCTCAGTGTTCATCTTTTGTCAAGCATTATGAGTGGATCCATGCCATGTATTTTGTTGCCATGTTTGAGTGCTGTAGCATGTTTAGCTTGTTGCATTTAGATGGCTACTTGTTGTTTATCGCAGACCGGTGCCATATTTGTTTTGCTTGCCATTTCCAAACCGTGCCTCCGATTCCGGTGATCTTTATATCGATTTCAACCGAAATCACCTCACCTTTCCAGTGGCACACTTGTATTTCCATGTTGAGGTCAGGTTCATTCATTCCCTTGCAAATCATGCATATGCATCGCATACCGCATCTCGCATATCATACCATGTTCGTGTGTGGTTTGTTTACTATGTTGTGTGCTTCTTTCCGGTGTTTGCTTCTTTGGGTTGGTTCCGGTAACGTCGCGTTTGTGAGGACCCGTTCGACTACGTCCGTTTGTCTTCTTCATGGACTCGTTCTTCTTCCTTGCGGGATTTCAGGCAAGATGATCATACCCTCGAAATCACTTCTATCTTTGCTTGCTAGTTGCTCGCTCTTTTGCTATGCCTATGCTGCGATACCTACCACTTGCTTATCATGCCTCCCATATTGTTGAACCAAGCCTCTAACCCACCTTGTCCTAGCAAACCGTTGATTGGCTATGTCACCGCTTTGCTCAGCCCCTCTTATAGCGTTGTTAGTTGGAGGTGAAGATTGAAGTTTGTTCCTTGTTGGAACATGGAGATCGTTCCTTGTTGGAACATGTTTACTTGTTGGGATATCACAATATCTCTTATTTAATTAATGCATCTATATACTTGGTAAAGGGTAGAAGGCTCGGCCTTTTGCCTAGTGTTTTGTTCCACTCTTGCCGCCCTAGTTTCCGTCATATCGGTGTTATGTTCCCGGATTTTGCGTTCCTTACGCGGTTGGGCTATTATGGGAACCCCTTGACAGTTAGCCTTGATTAAAACTCCTCCAGCAATGCCCAACATTGGTTTTACCATTCGCCACCTAGCCTTTTCTTTCCCTTGGGTTCTGCAGACTCAAGGGTCATCATTATTTTAACCCCCCCGGGCCAGTGCTCCTGTGAGTGTTGGTCCAAACTAGAGTCCTGTGCAGCGCCCCCTCGGAGAAACTCGAGGTTTGGTTTTAGTTGTATGGAGCGCTCATCTGAGTGTGCCCTGAGAACGAGATATGTGCAGCTACTATCAGGATTTGTCGGCACATTCGGGCGGTGTTGCTGGATTTGTTTTGACTTGTCGAAGTTGTCTTGTAGAACCGAGATACCGAGTCTGATCAGAATGTCTCAGGAGAAGGTATATCCTTCGTTGACCGTGAGAGCTTGTCATGGGCTAAGTTGGGGCTCCCCTGCAGGGATTTGAACTTTCGAAAGCCGTGCCCGCGGTTATGGGAAGATGGGAATTTGTTAATGTCCGGTTGTAGAAAACCTGAAGTTGACCTTAATTAAAATACATCAACCGCATGTGTTACCGTGATGGTCTCTTCTCGGCGGGGTCCGGGAAGTGAACACGGTGTTGGAGTTATGCTTGACGTAGGTTGTTCTAGAATCACTTCTTGATCATAGTTTCTCGACCGTGCTTTGCCTTCTCTTCTCACTCTCATTTGCGTATGTTAGCCACCATATATGCTAGTCTCTTGATGCAGCTCCACCTCATACCTTTACCTTACCCATAAGCTTCAATAGTCTTGATCGCGAGGGTGCGAGATTACTGAGTCCCCGTGACTCACAGATACTTTCAAAACCAGCTTGCAGGTGCCGTTGAACCGTGTAGATGACGCAACCAAGCTCAGGAGGAGCTCGATGAAGACCTTGTCCTTTGTGTTGTTTTGTTCCAGTTGATCAGTAGTGGAGCCCAGTTGGGGTCGATCGGGGACCTTGTTGTATTTGGGGTTCCTCTTTTATTTTGGTTCCGTAGTCGGACCTTGGCTCTATCTGTTTGATTTAATGCTTTATTAATGTAATTGTGTGAAGTGGCTATTGTAAGCCAACTATGTATCTCTTTCCCTTATGTATTACATGGGTTGTGTGAAGATTACCTCACTTGCGACATTGCTTTCAATGCGGTTATGCCTCTAAGTCGTGCTTCGACACGTGGGAGGTATAGCCGCATCGAGGGCGTTACAGCCACCCAGGGTCAAAGGGCTCATGAGATTATTCATGCTAGAAACTTCCGTGTGCAGCCACAAGCTATTATGGGCTCTAGCATAGTTGACTAAGTCGTGCGAACTCTTACAGTGGTAGACTAGCAGATGTAGGGGATGTAGGTGGTACGGTCTACCCATCGTAAGGTACTAGCGCTTTTGAAAGACTATGTCTCGGTCATCCGTTTCTCAAACACCGTGTAGTGCGAGAAACCAAACGGAGGCGATTGAGTCTTGTGGGGAAAAGTGTGCAAACCTCTGCAGAGTGTATAAACTAATGATGGTTAACCGTGTCCCCGGTTATGGACATCTTGAGTATCTAGTACCTGGATTATCATGTGAATCTCAACATGTTACTATAAAATTTAATTTTGATGGGTTTGTTTAATGATGATGTTTAATTGGGATTGAGAATGCTGTCAACCATTCTCAATGTCTAACAACCACCATGATAGTTAAATGAATTTATTCCTTTGCAGTAGGGAAAAATTAGCTTTTCGCAAAAACTGTAACCATAGAGCTTTCCACCAGCCAAATATGCATGTAGAATAGATGTTTCTTTCCGTTACTCTCTATGTGTTACATTGCCAGCATATTCCATGTGCTGACCCGTTTTCAGGCTGCAACGTTAATGTTGCAGACTTTTCAGACGATGATTAAGGAGTTTTAGGTCGTGGTTCTATACTTAGTGATGCCGTTGGAGTTGATGGACTCACTTATCTTCCAAGCCTTCCGCTGTTATCGTTATTAGATGGCCTTAAGCCATATTTATTGTAATAAGTTCTCTTTTGGAGACACTCGATGTAATAAGTGTGTGATTTTTACTCTGTTATAAATCCTTCAAGTACTGTGTGGTGTCAGCATTACTGATCCAGGGATGACACCGGAGCACAGAGATTGGACCGTTTGAGGTCTGGTCGCTACATAAAACCCTAGAATAGTGTCCCGACGTGACGCAACGTGCGTATTGTGTCCGAATTCATGCACACCTTGCCCGGGGGGCCACATTGGCCATGCCCACGTGCTCCCAAAAATTTGGGGTCATCTCATGCATGCCTCCACATGAACCATGTACAAGCCGGACCGGGTCTGCCGGAGGGCAAGTTTGAAAGAGGTTTTCCTTGCCGCTCCCACCAAATGATCCCAAACTTTTTGCACACCCTACCATGACTATGGCATGCATGTGGAAGGAGAATTCATACACCACGGCCTCATTTTTGTTGAAATCCCATTAATATCCATGTGTATTACATGCAAGTGAGCATGTGTAAAATTTATTAGATGATTTGAAGGTCAAAACATTAACTTGTCATATATGCAAAAAAAGTGTATTGAATGCAAGTGAGAATGTGTATAATTTAATGTGTGATTTGAAAATCAAAACACATGGCAATATTCCAAAAAAATGTGCCCACCTACCAGAGCAGGAGAATTCATACACCCCGGCCTGCATACGACTAGGAATCCAGCTGTTCATGGGCTAGGATGCAGTCCCATGGTGCAGAATCTCTACTGCTAGTAGGCCCCATGGGGCAGAGGAGACGAGAGTTAGGCAATGTACTGCCTGCATATGATAGGAGCTTGGGAGGGGAGTCGCAGCCGGGTATATAAACTGGTGTGGCGCTCTCTCGCTTGGCGAGGTGGGACTAAACTCCCACCAGCCCATGGTTGTGCGTTGCGTTGTGCCCTGCGCGGCTCTGCCTTCGGCCCAATTCGGGCGGGCTGGCCCAGGGTAGCCTTACCCGCGCGCTGATCTGTTTTATATTTTCTTTGTTTTTCACTTCTTAACTCCAAAATTTCTTTTCTTATTTATATTTCTAATATTTAAAATCAAATCTCTTTTTTCTATATTATTTCTAACAGTGTATACTAAAATTAAAAAATATGCCAAATTCTGTTGTGTTTTATTCCATTTGTTCGTTCTCTTTTTTATATTGATAATATTTATGAAATATAAAATAAAATGGTGTGTTTTATTTCAATTCTTCATTCTAATATTTCGTATCTTTATTATATTTGAAATATTTTTAGTTTGTAAAATAAAATGTTCTGTTTTATTTCACTTCTTCATTCTAATATTTTTTCTCTTCTTTATATTTGAAATATTTACAAAATGTAAGATAATATGTTACCTTCTATTTCACTTATTCATTCTGATAGATCTTACCTTTTTACATTTGAATTATTTTTTAAATGTAACATAATATGTTGTCCTTGCTAATTATAAATTTTATTTTCTGTTTGATACTTGAAATATTATTAAATCAAATCTAGTTGGGACAATCACATGCATGCCTCCACATGCACCATGTACTAGAAGCAGGTTTATCTTCTCGGTCTCACCAATTGAGACCAAACTGTATGTACACCCTACAATGACCATGGCAAGCATGCATGGCGAGTATCGTTCATTTCCGACACTCGATGCATTCTCTAGGGTTTTTCTGGCGACAAAACCCTACAACACTGCCCCCACGTGACGCAACATGCGTTTTGTGTCCGAATTTTTGCACACCTTGCCTGGGGGACCACATTGGCCATGCCCACATGGTCCCAAAAGTTGGGGTCATCTCATGCATGCCTCCACATGCACCATGTCCAAGCAGGACGGGTCTGCCGGAGGGCAGGTCTGAAAGTGGGTTTCCTTGACGGTCCCACCAAATGATCCAAAACTTTATGCATACCCTAGGATGACCATGGCATGCATGCATGACAAGTATCATTCATTTCTGACACTCGATGCATTTTCTAGGGTTTTTCCGACGACAAAACCCTACAACACTGCCCCCATGTGACGCAACGTGCGTTTTGTGTCTGAATTTGTGCACACCTTGCCCGGGGGACCACATTGGCGATGCCCACATGGTCCCAAAAGTTGGGGTCATCTCATGCATGCTTCCACATGCACCATGTACAAGCAGGACCATTCGGGTCTGCCGGAGGGTAGGTCTGAAAGAGGTTTTCCTTCCCGGTCCCACCAAATGATCCCAAAATTTATGCACACCCTAGGATGACCATGGCATGCATGCATGACAAGTATCGTTCATTTCCGACACTCGATGCATTTTCTAGGGTTTTTCCGGCGACAAAACCCTACAACACGGCCCCCATGTGATGCAACGTGCGTTTTGTGTCCGAATTTGTGCACACCTTGCCTGGGGGACCACATTGGCCATGCCCACATGGTCCCAAAAGTTGGGGTCATCTCATGCATGCCTCCACATGCACCGTGTACAAGCAGGACCATTCGGGTCTGCCGGAGGGCAGGTCTGAAAGTGGTTTTCCTTGCCAGTTACACCAATTAGGAAGTCATAAATAGGATAACATTTAATCATACATATTTGAAATGAAATTGAAAAAAATGAGAAGAAGTGATATGGAATTATGAAACATGAACAAAAAAAGAGGAATAAGAAGGAGAAAACATAAAATAACAGGAAAACCAAATTAAAAGGGAAAGAGAAACACTACATTTGAATGTATAATATTGTAGAAATGATATAGATACTATAAATATTGTTGAACATATACAAGTACACAATAACTAATAGGTGTCACAAAGAGTTTTTTTGAGGGAACAACCAATGATATTTATTTTGAGGGAAGAAACAATGTAGGTAGGTGGGCCGGCCCAGACCGCAAATAACTGTCGGATCCATATTGTGGGGGCCCACAACGTTGCGCTTTCCATACACGTCGATGACACGCACGTCAATCACGGGAGTAGTTGCCGTTCTGTTACACAATTCTGGGATCGTGCTAATCCATATGTTCCTAATCTCTACGATTGAGGAGCACGTTCAGCCTCGCTTCAACGGAGGAAAATATAGATCGCGAGATTGGCCACAAGGAACTTACGACGACCTAGGAGTCGACCTCGTATATAATCTCCTCCTCCTCCTCGCACATGTCGTCGACTAGATCACCTCCTGCTGGCGAGTCGTCGATAGCTCCGTCCGCCACATCCCACACTCCACAAAACCCAGAGAAGATCAAGGTCGTCCGCACGTGCAGGCCAACCTCGACGAACTACGTCGACAATGCATCGCCGACTTCTTTCATCTTCGTCGATCGATCAAGTAAATTGTCCTCCTTACCTCGCGCCTTCATAGCAAGCTAGTTCCTCCGTCTCGTTGCTTTCATGGACTTAGGTTTACCACATATTCTCAACTAGTATCAACTCGACTAGATGCGTTCTAACCAGATGGCGTAGATGAAATAAATATTTGGTTCTTTCATAGCATGGTAGAATAAGATGTTGTTTCTCGAGAAGCATGATGCAATAGATTTTTTGTCACATGATCCAATTATATTTTTGTCACACGATCCAATTATATTGTTGTGCACATAGAACATTAAAGAGTTATAAGCATTAGATGTTGATGAACCTCAAATAGGTATCATTGCTATAGACTCTAGTTATTTACAGCTGATCAATTTGTCACCCTGTTAATAAGACAACCAGATGAATTAGTAACAGTTAACCATATTAAATTTATTGATTATATAATTTATCTCATACTCAAAGAACTTGATCAGATGCAAGTAAATTCAATTACCAATTGTAGTTATTTTTTAATTGCCTCATGTCAGCACACACTTGGCTGCATGTTGCAGTATACATGGTGCTAGTTTTACATTTGCATTAGTGTTAGCTACTGCCAGAAAGTTTTATATTTTTGCATGTCTATTGTTATTTTTGCATTAGTGTTCGCTAATGTCACAAATTTATATATTTTCTTTCAACAGGATGGTTGAGCTGAATGGAGAAATAGTATGCGCCGTTGAAAAATGGTGCAAGCTTGTTGCAGCTCTATCGAGTGGTCAACACGCTAGAGTGGCTGATACAACATTGCGCAACATGCTGCAGATACCATCTATTAAGATGCGTACCCTACTGATTAGGTATATGATTGAGAATTTTCAGGCCAGCACGGCCAGATTCATTATACAAGAGCAGGTTGGGGAGCTGACTCTCGGTGCGATCGACGTTGAGTGCATCTTTAACCTCGAGAACCAAGGACTGTCCGCTTTGGACATTCTGACTGAAGAAGGCGAGGACATCAAGGAGTGGGTGTCGCCACAATTTCTCAGTAGGACATCAGAAAACATAGTGATAGCTAATCTCATTAAGGACATAACTAAAAGTAGATCCACCGACGATGATTTCCTTCGAAAAGTAGTCCTTGTCCTGTTAGGAACAATTATTGCTCCCATGTCGAGCAAGATTGTGCCAAAGTAGTACTATGCTTTGGTCGATGATGTGAAACGTATTTCAAAGATTAACTGGAATGCGTTCACCCTGCGTGTTCTTCTTGATTGCCTTCGCATAGTCAAGAAAGGAAAACACCTCCGCCAATGGCCTAAAGGCAATTTGGCTCTGTTGCAGGTACACATATGAGACCTGTTGCATAATGTCAATTATCATATCATTGCAATTTTATGTGTTGTATTGTACTAACTCTATATCCTTATATTTTTTTGTAGTACTTGTACTGGGAGAAGGTGCAACCTGTCGAAGGCGAATGCGCCTATAATCCCAACTTGTCCATACAACCTCTTATGAGGAACTGCACCGAAGGTGCAGCCACTAGGAGAGATCGGTTCGACTATGACAATGGGCGCGGCCGTGGTAACGCCAAGGTAAGTCATTGTGTTCTGTCTTTTTTAAATGTTTTGTAACTTAATAATATTTTTTATTCATCACATGTACTTCAATATCGCATGCAGATCGAAAATAATATCACCCAGGAGTATAGGGCGTAGGAGCCCAACATCCCAAATAATGCGCCTACCATGAAGCCAAAAACCAAGTCTGCAAATGGAAACGCAAAGAAGTCGACGGCGGCCCCAATGTTGGAAGATTTGATGGAGCTTGTAATGAAGCAGTGCATGGACTTCATACACACCCAGATGAGGCAAATCCTTGATCAAGTTGCTGAGGTGTCACACACTAACTTTGTAGTTTACAGTATGTTTGCTGTTTTAAACCATGCTAGCATTACTAAATTTATATTTCTATTGCAGAGGTTGTTGGAGAAGTTGAACAAATCAGGTGTCATGTACAAGCCGACTGCTGCCATGCCATCTGCGGACAATGATGTGGATGAAGAACTGGATTCGTTCGAGAACGGTCCATATGAAAAGAAGGAATTTGTGTACAAGGATGACATAGACTCACACGGAGAGCCTTTCATTGACATGACACAACCTGATGAAGTGGTTCCCAACCATAAAACCGTACCTGAGGTACTGTGTATATATATTTCTGTCTATAATTTTCTCCTTTAATTTATTTACGTGCTGAAATGTTCACACGATTTTGTTTTCCAAACAGAAAACCCCACCGAAGATGAATGGACACAAGGAAGCTTCACCTATTAAGCGTAATGATGAATGTGGTGCTACACCCAAAAACCCTTGGGTCGTTGGTACTTCTACTCAAGCACCTTCATCGGACATAGACATTTGTCCATCTTTTCTCAGCAAGTTCATGGCTAAGGCGAATGGGAGAAAGGGTGCAACAACCGATAAGGATGAGGAAGTTATGTTCGGTAAGCGCAAGCGTACCGTTCCTAGGAAATTTGAATCCCCCTACGCACTTGACAAGCCCAGCAGGCGTAGCAACCGTGGTCAGAAACCCTCCGGTACTACTACTACTAGTAGAGGTATGGTAACTAACTTTCTTAGTTTGTTATATACTACGAATGCATATGATCACCATTGTTGACGTTCATATTATTTCATGCAGCTCTGTTTTCTGAAAATCATGAGCCGGAGGTTGTGGCAGATGAGTTGACGCCGAAAATAATTGATGCAGCTATTTCATTTGTCGAGTTAGTTGCTAGCACCGAGAAGAATAAGGGGAAGAAAGTTTACTACAGTGAAGGGCGTCGCATATCTCTGACTTCCGAAAGGATTCGACCGGTACTAACTCACAGATGGCCGTCGGATGATGTAAGTACTACTTGCATGTGCTGTTATTAAAAATTATCTATGTCTCAACTTTCAACATGTAATGCCCTGATATTCTATGAAGGTTATTCATGCTTATATGGGACATTTGGAGCTGCGCGTTGGTCATGATCGTTACCTCTGTCCAGCGTGGAGGTCCTAATTCCTTGTAGATCGTGCTATCACACGAGATGATCCATTGCCGTCGAGCTGCAACATGGATAGTGCTCTGTCCAAAGCTGGAGCAGTTAATAGAGTCACGAAAGAGTATACTGTGCGTGATAAGTTACGTTATGTTTGTAATTCTTCACTACATGACATTTCATCAAGTATTTCGTTTGATCCATAATGATTTTTTGCACTGTAGACGTATATCGCGTTGAATATCGACAATGCCCACTAGATGACCGTGGTCATGCACTTGATCAAGAAATAATTTCAAGTACTCGATTCGCTCTATCCTCTGGAACTGACAAAAAAGACTGTGAAAGCACTGGTATTATAACCAACATTTGTACCATTGGTCTTACATGTTGTTTATTATTCATCTTTAACACTATCCTCTTTATAGGAATGGCTATAGCAAACGATATGCACCAAGCAAATCTTATTACACCAGGGAAATATCCAGATGTAAGTAAGTGGCCTATCAAGGAGTATGACATGCCCCAACAAGAGGATGGGTGAGTTAATAGGACATCATGCACATTCAAACAACAACACACATGTTCGTATTGCCCACCGCTAATGTTTGCATATGTACCAGGAACTCTTGTGGCCTTTTTGTCATAGAATGTCTAGAACATTGGGACAGGGACCGAATGACCCGCGATTTTACACAGGTATGCTGTTATTTATGTTTGTAGACTAGCTAGTATGGTCGTGTAGCAACTTCGGTTCATGTAACCTTTATGTCATTTTTTGCAGGCCACCGTTGACGCAAGGAGAAGACGTTTCGTCGCCGAGTTGATTATGTCACCTTCGAACACGAGGAGTGTGTGAAGAAAAAAATTTGTGAAATTGCAAGGAAAAGGCGCGCCTGAAGAATTCATGCGGCATGCAAGATTCAAGTTTTAGTGGTTTGGATTTAGTCCGGTAGAAGGTTTCGACGGCATGATTATCTTAGGGTTTCTATCATTTTTATGTAATAGACAGGGCATCTCGAATATTGTGACACATACATGTGTATGTGTCTGTCAGACAATTCGCTCATACCAGATAATTCGGTCATACAATTCGCTCGGAGAAGACAATTTGGTCGTACTAATAAAGTTTTGGCTACACTTATCAATTGTTCTTGCTTAATATTTTTCTCGTTCTCCAATTTTTTATAATTATATTTTTCACATTAATAGTATTCGCATTCTATTTTTCTGTTCAACTGCTCTCGTATGTTTCATATTAAAATTTTCACATTCTTCACTTTTTTAAAAACTCTACCAAGCTTAGCCTTCTGCCTTAGCTATCTGCATGTCATCATCTAGTATAATCTCCTAGTAATCCCCCCTCATCACATGATTATGAAAAGTAGTCATGTTAGCTAAGTAAATATATCAAGCCAAAACATACTATTACACAGATGAAAATTAGTCATGTCAGCTCGTTGGCTCTATCACGTGTTATTAGGCATCATGTTTTTCTATTTTGTTTTACAAACCCATCATTTTTTTATTGTATGTATAATTAACTTTTTCTGTACTCACCATGATGCCAGGCATGGCCCATCTAACCATGTGAGGGGCCCCACAGGCAGCCTATCGTGGTGGCAGCGCTACACCAGCCCATTTTGCCAAGTTCACATCGATCTTTCCCCTTTTCTCGTTTCCCTTTCCAAATCCCTAGCCCTCTCTCTCCATTTGCGCCTCCAAATCTCGACGGCGAAAGCATGACAGCGAGCTGGGCGTCGGGCGGCGGCGGCTGCGGCGAGAAGAGCAGTGGCGACCGCAAGTTAGGTCGAACCCTGGGTCCTGGAAGCAGGTGGGCGGATTCAGTGGCACAGGAGGCAGCGGCGGCAGATCCAATGGAACAGGGGACGGTGGTTTCGTGGGCAGCGGCGGGCCGGGAGAACCCATGGCTAGGGTTTATTTAGTGCTACACTTTGGTGGCAAAAATGTAAGTTCTTTCCCATTGTTCTTTATATCCCAGCATTATCGCCCACAATTCATGACATGTGGCCATGACAAGCTCCATCTACGTGGTCATCAGGAAACTCCTGGTGGCCGTGTCTGCATAGATGCAGACAATTTTGGCAGCGCATTCGTGGGATGTGTGTTCGAGGTTAGTCTACTGACCATGATCTTCAAACTAGTATTGCTATTGCGGTCAAGCTGCATAAAAGTTCAGTGTTTAACGCTTGCAGTGACAAGTTCAGTTATAAATTGACTTGAATTGATCATGATTTATTTAGGATGATATCACTATGAAGCTGAAATTAAAAGGAATGAGAAAGAAAAGAGGGCAATGGTTAAGATGGACAAGGAAATATTGCTCTATAGGATAGGATTTTAGGATTTGGAGGTCTTCTGTATCTTGGCCTGCTTGCCATTATGATTGTTGTCATAGTTAGCAAGTAGATTGTTCATAAAGTTATTGAAATCATTGTAATTGACATGATGAAACACTGGTGAATTATTTGCTATTCAGTTTATGGGCAAACTGTAACAGAGATTGCAGCATAAATAACATGGGGCCATCATGATTGATAGACAATGTACTTTTGGCATGTTCTATATTTGGCAGACAATGCACTTTTGGCATGTTCTATATTTGGTAAGTGATGCACATGGGCACATCACCTAGCAACACTACTGATTTGTGCAGCAGCCCAGTTCATTGTCTTGTTGCAACATAGGAGCAACATCTAGTAGCACCTATGAAAGTGCAACTATCCCTAGGTGGTTTTGGTAATTCCTAACAACATATAGCTCATTGAGCTAATGCTATTTCAAGATTAATATCTCAGGAAATCTCAATGATTGGCATGGCATGGATGAGAAAAGTGGACCCCTCAAAATGCTAAGGACAAAGGATTGGCTCAAGCTCAAAGCTCAAGACTCTACATTTTCTATTTTAGTGATCCAAGATCACATTGAGTTTATAGGAAAAGCCAATACTATCAAGGAGGGATGAGGTGTTGCTTAATGAGGCTCTTGCTCAAAATGCTTAGTGATATGATCCAAAACCCTCAACTACTTTCTCACATCCACATATGACCTAAAACAAAAGTCAAACTCGGCCCCACCGATTCTTTGTATCCGGTGCCACCGAGTTTCAAATGTCATAGCTACTGTCACAAACCCAAGGCAAATCGGTCTCACCGATAGGGATCTCGGCTCACCGAGATGGGATTGTAATCTCTCTGTTTCCCTTCGTAACGTTTCGGTCCCACCGAGATGAGCGATCGGTCCCACCGAGATTGCAATGTAAACTCTCTGTTTTCCCTTCGTAACGTTTCGGTCTCACCGAAATGAGCGATCGGTCCCACCGAGTTTACCTGACCAACTCTCTGGTTAGCTTATTACCAAAATCGATCTCACCGAGTTTGTGTCATCGGTCTCAATGAGATTACGTTATGCCCTAACCCTAAACATATCGGTCCTACCGAGTTGCATGTCGGTCCCACCGAAAACCCTAACGGTCACTAGCTTTGCTGAATCGGCCCGACCGAGTTTAACAATTCGGTCCCACCGAGATTGGAAAGTTGTGTGTAACGGTTAGATTTTGTGTGGATGCTATATATACCCCTCCACCACCTCTTCCTTCGTAGAGAGAGCCATTAGAACAAACCTACACTTCCAAGTTACTTTTTCTGAGAAAGAACCACCTACACTTGTGTTGAGGCCAAGATATTCCATTCCTACCATATGAATCTTGATCTCTAGCCTTCCCAAGTTGCTTTCCACTCAAATCCTCTTTCCACCAAATTCATATCCTGTGAGAGAGAGTTGAGTGTTGGGGAGACTATCATTTGAAGCACAAGAGCAAGGAGTTCATAATCAACACACCACTTGTTACTGCTTGGAGAGTGGTGTCTCCTAGATTGGCTAGGTGTCACTTGGGATCCTCCGACAAGATTGTGGAGTTGAACCAAGGAGTTTGTAAGGGCAAGGAGATCGCCTAATTCATGAAGATCTACCTCTAGTGAGGCAAGTCCTTTGTGGGCGACGACCATGGTGGGATAGACAAGGTTGCTTCTTCGTGGACCCTTCATGGGTGGAGCCCTTCGTGGACTCGTGCAACCGTTACCCTTCGTGGGTTGAAGTCTCCATCAACGTGGATGTACGATAGCACCACCTATCGGAACCACGACAAAAACATCTATGTCTCCTATTGTGTTTGAATCCTCCAAACCCTTCCCTTTACATTCTTCCAAGTTTCATGCTTTACTTTCCGCTGCTCATATACTCTTTGCATGCTTGCTTGAATTGTGTTAAGATTGCTCGACTTGTCCAAAGTTGCTAAAATCTGCCAAGAACTAAAATTGGGAAAAGGATAAGTTTTTATTTGGTCAAGTAGTCTAATCACCCCCTCTAGACATACTTTCGATCCTACAAGTGGTATTAGAGCTTTGGTTTCCATTTGCCTTGATTTTCATAGCTTTTGGAAGTCATAGCCTTGGTTTCACAACCTAGGAGAGTATGGCGTCTAGCGAGGGAAATTACCACCGTAGAGGTCCTTACTTTGATGGTATTAATTTATCTAGTTGGAAGCATAAGATGAAAATGCATATTCTTGGACATAACCCCACGGTGAGCTATCAAGTCGCAAGTTTTGGCCGACTTCGTTGCAGAATGGACGGAGGCCGAACTCCCTAAAGAGTACGGCACATATTCAAACTGGGTCATGCACTTCGACGGCTCCAAAATGTTGGCTGGTCTAGGGGCTGGCGTCGTTTTGACGTCCCCCACAGGAGACACAGTTCAATACGTACTCCAGATAATGTACACAAACTCCAACAACGCAGCCAAATATGAGGCCCTTTTACATGGTCTCTGGATGGCAGTATCCATGGGCATTCAACGCCTAGAGGTGCGCGGGGACTCGAACCTCGCAATATCCCAAATAAATGGAGACTTTGATGCCAAGGATCCAAAAATGGCGGCTTATCGCAACGCTGTCCTAAAAATGTCAGCTCGGTTCGAAGGGCTCGAATTTCACCATATAGCCCACGTAATAATGGCCGTCATCGCCCCGTGGACAGAACCATTCCTCGCCTACCTTACTAGGCAGGAACTCCCCGAGGATCAAAATGAGGCACGCTGCATAGTGCGGCGATCTAAAGCCTATAAAGTCCATGAGGGAGAGCTTTATAAGAAAAGCACTATCGGAGTCCTTCAAAGGTGCATCTCCGAAGAGGAAGGGCGGAACCTCCTGGCTGAAATTCATGCCGGACTCGGCGGTCATCACGCTGCAGCTCGGTCCCTTGTAAGCAAGGCCTTCCATACAGGCTTTTATTGGCCGACGGCCCGGGCAGATGCTCAGGACTTAGTCCAACGATGCGTCGGTTGCCAGCTTTTTGCAAACCAAAGCCATATGCCACCCACCGCCCTCCAAACTATCCCCATCACTTGGCCCTTCACGGTCTGGGGGCTTGACATGGTTGGACCCCTTAAAGGCGGAACCCACAAGAAAAAATACTTACTGGTCATGGTGGATAAGCTCACCAAATGGATAGAAGCCAAGCCTGTTAAGACGGCCGAATCCGGACCGGTGATAGACTTTATATCCGGGGTTGTACATCGTTATGGCGTCCCCGACAGCATCATCACTGACAATGGTACGAACTTTACGGCCGACGAGGTAAAACTCTGTTGCAAAAACATGGGCATCAAGCTCGATTATGCTTCCGTCTATCACCCACAAACTAACGGCCAGGTCGAATGTGCAAACGGTCTTATCATGAGCGGCATCAAACCCAGATTAGTGCGGTCCCTTAAGGAATCTAATACGCACTGGGTAGAGGAGCTCGACTCCGTACTCTGCAGGCTGCGGACCACGCCGAATCGCACCACCGGATACACACCATTCTTCAAGGTGTACGGCGCAGAGGCTGTTTTGCCTTGCAACTTAATTCATGACTCACCTCGAGTGCACATGTACGAAGAAAGAGAAGCCGAGCTCGATCGGCAGGACAGTTTGGACGCCTTGGAGGAAGAGCGTGACGTGGCAAAAGCCCGTTCCGCATTCTATCAATAGCAGGCTCGAAGATACCAAAGCAGAGAAGTACGGGCCAAAAATTACAACGTTGGCGAATTAGTTCTACGCCTGCCGGACAAGAAAAAGGACAAACTCAAGCCCAAGTGGGAAGGTCCCTTCATAATCGACCAAGTCCTGACTGGTGGAGCGTACCGCCTGCGAGATGCATCGGATAACCGACTCGAGCCGAACCCATGGAACGCAGCCCGTCTACGAAGATTCTATGCCTAGCGCCGGACTCTGTGTTCGTCTCCTTCCTTTGTCCATTTTTTATATACTTTCTGTCTTACATTTCTCTCCTTCTCCTCTCTCTCTCTCTCTCTCTCTCTCTCTCTCTCTCTCTCTCTCTTATAGCCTTTAAAGGCTCATAAAGTGACGCGCTATCCGCGCTCATTAAACCTGGGGGCTCCTTTAAACAGAAGCTTATTTATACGGGCTTCGTGCCCAACACATGTGTCACACTTCCGCATGTACCTTTTATTCGCCATTATATGCATCGATATGACTTAAGTTTTGGCCAAGCTGGGTTGCCTGGCTCCTGTGCTTACCCCTACATTCCCGATTGTTCGGCTAGGTGGTAAAGGGAGCACCTCTGCGATTCTTACTGCCGGATCAGCCAGATGTGTACCTCAGACTGGGTGAAGCCGAAAGCTAGTGTTCTTAGGGGAATATTTGGTCGATGAATTAAACATGATTTTTTTAATTTTATCTATACGCCCCCAGATGTTTTTCCTACGCCTCTTTTCGCAGAATGGACATGCACTTTAGGGCATGCCTCCCAGGGAAAGGAACCCCTAACGGAACTATTCTCCCTGGAAGATGTTTCTTACTAACCATGTAATATAACATAACTAGTTGGGCACTTGTCTGTTCAAGCACTAATGACCCCTACACCTGGTCTCCATGCATACCCCGGTTCTTATATAACCGCAAGGGTATTCGGACACACTCCGGACCGTCAGGTCCTGAGGTTGAAGCGGAAAGGTCGGCCATGACAAACGATCTACAATCCGGCTAGAAGGCATTACACATGTCAATTAAAATTACATAGTCAATCTGACTAATTGTATTCCTCTTCAATACCATCTAACAGGCTGTCTAGTTTACAGTCCTGTTGGGAATACTTTGCGGCCAATTCTACTTGGCCGTATACTAAGCTCACAGGGATCTCCTTCCCATCGGGCCCCACGGTTCCGACCTCGGCCATGTGGTTTGGGTCAGCCTTCATGTACCGCGCCTCCACCATGGCCCAGGCCTCCCTGGCGCCTTGATGGCAGGCCGACATCTTCCACAATCGGAAGCGCCGCCGCACTCCCTTCAGCTTATCTACAAGCTCTCCAAGGCCTTCGGGCATGGAGACGGATGGCCACAAGGCCTGGGCGACGCCTTGCATCACCTGCCGAACTCGCTCGTGCAGTTGTGAGAGCTCGGGAAGAAGGTCACCCATAGACCCGGGCATTTCCTCTGTAGGACGACCTGTTAGCATACCTACAGACATTACTCTGTTAGTCGACTTCCTCACCGAACTCTTTTTTTCAAAGTTCGTTTAAGCACTTACTAAATATGCCGCGTCGAAGCCGCTGATTCTCCTTAATGGAGTCCAATAGCTGGGCACGAACATCCTTCAGTTCAACGCCCAGCTTGGTGTTGGCATCTTGGAGATCGTTCTTCTCCCGCCTCACCTTTGTTAGCACGCTCTCACCAGCCTTTAGCTGGCGTAGGAGTTGTTGCTCTTCCGGATTTAATCCGGCGCCATCTGCAATTTCATTTGTCAGATTTGCACACACGCCGCACTTCGCAAAATACTTATCTTTCAAAGCATATATTACTAGAGGGGGTCTCCTTGGGCTCCCCTGCCGCGGCTAGTGCGGCCTCAAGTTGGGCTTTGCACTCTTCCAGCTCCCAGGACAGTAGGGTATTCTTTTCTGTAAGAACCTGCATAACAAATGATCCTTAAATCAGTTATTCTAACTGTTTCATGTCTCGGGGGCTACTGGTATATATATAATTACCAAAATTTTCTTACCCGTATGTCTTTTACTTATTGCTCTGTGGCTCTGACTAGACCATTTTGAGCGGCACGGAGGTACGCATCTCCCGAATTGAAGGCATCCAATGCCTCTTGGGAGAAACAAGCGTCGCAAAGAACTGTCCGGCGATGCCTGTGGTTCATGGCACTCTCCACCTCGGAATTGGTGGCAGACAGCCTGTCCGCATCCTCTGTCGGAGGAGCGTCCGGTGCGCGCCTTATGTTCGCCTCCGCTTCCGGACCAGGCTTTGGAGCCTGGCTGGTGGAGGCGCGATTGGCAACCTCTCCGGATATAGTCCGGCGAGGTCTCCTCGTCCTGAAGAAAGCACGAGCGTTAGTATGCCTTAAAGGAATAACACCTGGGAATAAGATGGCGTGCTATACCTTTGCGCCGGCGTCTTAGTCCGGACCGCACTTCTTTTCAGCCCGCGGGGCCTTGCCGCCCCTCGTTGGCTAGTCACCGCAGGCTCGGCCTCCCGTCTCAAGGACCTCCCCTGCAAAACACGGTTGTCATACGGCAATCGAAAATATGCGTGGATATATCCCTTTTCAAAGTGCTAGGACTTCGGTCTCAGTTACCTGTGAGGCTGGGAGTAGCCCTGGGTAATCGGCCGTAATGGCCACCAAGGCGTTGTCCTTTCTCAATTGATGAAACACCCCATCAATCAGCTCCACAGATAAGTCTGGATCCTCTTGAGAGGCCAGGTCGAGGGACCGTCCCGGATCCTCGGGTTGTGGAGGAGGGCTGTTTATTTCTTTAACAACCTGGCGCAGTTCCTGCATTGAAGTCGTTAGACTGAATATTTAACGATGGGAATATAAAACGGATGGGCAAGTAAAAGTGTCCACTTACCCAACTTGGGGGATTGTACATAGAAAATCCACCCTGTGGGTTGACGCGGAGAAATTCCTCCTCTTCTCCCTTGTACAAAGTGGACAAGGTCTTTATTAGAGCGGCAGCCGAATCCGGCCCCTTACGACCGTGGCGGGTGGCGTCGTCCTCCCCGTTGAAGTCCCACATGGGGCGGCCTCTATACTCAAGCGGCTGCACCCCTCGCATGATGCATGCGGCCATGACCCTGATCATGGTCAGTCCGGAATGAGCTAACAATCTTATCCGGCCAATTAGGTAAAGAACGTCCCTGTCACTTTCCCTCTGAGGGCTCCGTGGACGCCAGCTTAGGCGCTTCTTTAGGGGAGCACTGTCGAACTCAGGGAGGCCGATCCAGACAGGATCCGCTAGCGGGACATCCTCTATATAAAACCATTCCGAAGGCCAGTCCTCAGACGCCTTCTTTGGGGTTCCGGATAGATATCCGGTCCTGGTGATGCGCCACACTTCGGCTCCGCCTACTTGATATATTGACCCCTTCTTATAACGGGGCACGAGGCAGAATAGCCTTTTCCTCAGCGTGAAATGAGCCTCACAGCCCAAAAACAGCTCGCAAAGGGCTACGAAGCCCGCGATATGCAATATGGAGGCAGGCGTGAGGTTGTGCAGCTGGAGGCCATAGAACTCCAGGAGCCCCGGAGAAACGGATGAATTGGAAATCCAAGCCCTCTTATTAAGTAAGGGACAAGGCATACCCGCTCTCCTTCGGAGGGATTGGGGGCGCTCTCCGCTTGCTCTCCACCATTATAGGTGGCAAGTCCGGCTCGAACCGGGACCATATAGGCCGGGGGGAGAAATCCCTTGGTCTGGAGCGTCACTAGCTCGCTGTGCAGGATGGAGCACCTCTTCCAATCTCTAGGCTGAGGGCTGGAAGGCCGAGAGGAGGAGCTGCGGTGGCCGGCCATGATAGAATGGACCTCTGTCAGATACGCTCTGATGAATAATCGCGGAGAGGAGAAGGTGTGGTTTGGATCTAAATCCTCGTCCCCTTAAATAGGCGGCTCATTCACGCGGATAGGGGTGTAAATATAAAAAAACACCCTGACTTTTCGTATTCGTTTGACACGTGGAAGACGGCCATTATTGGGCGTAGAAGCCAAGGAGCACTACATTTACAAGAAACCGGACACTATTCAATAGGTACACGGAATTTGGAGGAGAACCCGCCATGCAATGCCGAAGACAATTTGCGCGCCGGACTCGTCGTCATTGAAGCCTGGTTCGGGGGCTACTGAGGGAGTCCTGGATTAGGGGGTGTCCGGATAGCCGGACTATACCTTTGGCCGGACTCCTGGACTATGAAGATACAAGATTGAAGACTTCGTCCCGTGTCCGGAAGGGACTTTCCTTGGCGTGGAAGGCAAGCTTGGCGATACGGATATGTAGATCTCCTACCATTGTAATCGACTCTATGTAACCCTAGCTCTCTCCGGTGTCTATATAAACCGGACGGTTTTAGTCCGTAGCAACAACAATCATACCATAGGCTAGCTTCAAGGGTTTGGCCTCCTTGATCTCGTGGTATATCTACTCTTGTACTACGCATATCATCAATATTAATCAAGCAAGACGTAGGGTTTTACCTCCATCAAGAGGGCCCAAACCTGGGTAAAACATCGTGTCCCCTGCCCCCTGTTACCATCCGGCCAAGACGCGCAGTTCGGGACCCCCTACCCGAGATCCGCCAGTTTTGACACCGACACCCGCCGTATGGGCTATTGTGTGTATTGGCTTGCAAGGTGTCGCTGAAATGTACTCTTGGATTGCTCTTATCACAAATGAGATCGCCGGCTTAGGAAGTGAAGAGATGACTGATAAATTCATCATCAAGAAGATCCTAAGAGCTTTGGACGGAAAATATAATACCGTATGTACATTGATTCAAATGATGCCCAATTACAAAGATCTCAAGCCAACGGAAGTCACTGAAAGAATTGTTGCTCATGAGATGTCACTCAAGGATAAGGAGGAGCTCCATAACAAGTCAAGTGGTACTTACAAAGCCTCATGTAAAGCTCCCACATCATCAAGTGAGAAACAAACCTTCGATGAAGAATTGAGCCTAATGGTGAAGAACTTCAACAAGTTCTACAAGAGTAGAAGCAAAGAGAGAAGTTCCAAGTCAAGGTCCTACATTGACAAAAGATCTTCTAATCGAGAGCGAAATTGCTACAATTGTGGAGGACCCGGACACTATTCCAATGAGTGTACGACACCCAACAAGAGAAGAGAAGATTCTCCAAAAAGAAGAAGTAGAAGAGAAGAATCACCATCAAGAGAGAGAATGAGTAGAGATGATCATTATGAACGAAGAACATCCCAGAGAAGCAAAGATTCGGAAAGGAAGGACAAGTCATCAAGGAGCTACATAAAACGAATACATCAAGATCATGTTGGTGAATGGGTATCCGGCTCCGACTCCGACAATCACTCCGAGAGAAGCTATCACTCCTACTCCGAATATACTCAAGATGAAGGTGTTGCCGGTCTAGCACTTGTGTCAACCAACTCCTACGACATATTTGATTGACCAAATGAAGGACTTGGAAGATGATTCATGGCTAAAGGCCCAAAGGTATCACACCCCGAGTATGTTGATTTCAATAGTGATGAAGATGACTTGTTAGGTGATGATGATTTACTTGTTGACAACTCTAGTGATGAATACTATGATGAAACGTCAATTAACCATGCTAATCAAGATAAAACGAATGACAATGATAAGGAGAAGATTGAGTTTCTAACTAAACAACTAAACACTCTTAAGTTAGCTCATGAAACTATCTTATGAGATCATCAAGAACTTTTAAGGACTCATGAGAAATTACGTTTTGAAAAGCTCAACCTTGAGCAAGAGCATGAGTTCTTAAAGGCAATCAATGATGATATTCGCAAGAAAAGTTCTTGTTACATTGCTAAGAGTTTACTCTTATCCACTTACATGCCTCAAGTCAAGTCTAGTAACAAGAACAAGAAAGATTCTTCCTCTAGTAGTGACAATATTCATGATCAATCCAATGTTGTTGCTTCTAGTAGTTCTCTTGATTCCACTAATGATTCTCTTAGCCAAGTTATACTTGAGCAAGAAAATAGCTTATTGAAGGGAATTATAGAGAAACGTGTCTACAAGAGCCTTGCCGGGAGTAAGCAATTCGAGGAAATTGTACGCAAGCAAGGAAGGGACCGGAAGAACCAAGGTGTTGGTTTTGAATCAAAGTTCAATGCCAATGGAGTTGAGTGGGAATAAGATCAATACCCCAAGACGAAGTTTGTTCCTCAACAAGAGAAGTATGATCCTACTTCCTTCAAAGGGACACAACCTCAAGATGATCTTCCACCACCAGACCACAAGCAAAAAGGCAATGATAAGCTTCAAGAGGAAATTGATGCATTTGAAGAAGCACCCAAGGCCTTGGTCAAGTGGGTTCCCAAAACTGCATCAAGTTCTACCTCATCAAGTACGACTACAACTCCAAGGATTCCCATCAAGATGATGTGGATCCCAAAGAAGAAGAACTAGAGAGTTCTTGAGGGTGACTCCGCCAACATACCTCACTCTTATCATCTTGGCAAGAACAAGTGCAATCAACTTCCACATCTTGCACTAGTTCAAGGAGTCACAAACCCTCTTGTTGGTAAGACAAGGGACAAGGTAACCCAATGCTTTCATAGACATCATCTTGTGTGTGCATCACTCTATGTCTTTAGATATCCTTGTTTGTTCCTTGTGGGACTAACCCATGTAGGTATTGAAAGTGCAACTCACTCCAAAGGATTGCTCCAAATGATCTACATCAACATTGAGCATCCACATCTTCAACACCTACATGAAGTCATCATCGACAAAACCCAAGGTTAGTTCATCACTCTTAAGGGGGATCTCACATATATGGGGATCTTTACTCTAAAATTGAGCTAAAGCAACTCTAATGGTGTGAACACAACAATGCTTTATGTAAAAATGGTAACCCCATTTGTGCTTAAACGATGAGTATGACCTATGATCAAATGTTCTCATTTGACTCCTAAGTCAATATACTCATATATAGATGACCTAGTAATCGCCAATTTCTTGATAGATGCTAGAATTGGTTGTGCATGCTTTGTCACCTATTTGATTTGCCATTTTATTGTGTGAGCATGTTGGTTGCATAATTTACTCATTTGAGGACATCCACTTGTTGCTTTGATAGTTTGGTTCCTTTTTCTTTTGCTAAGTGGATGGACAAGATTGCCTAAGAACCCTCTCTAGCTATCTATGCTTTTCTCATCTCAAACTCTATTCATGCTACATCACAAAGTTTGATCAAGTCAGATTCGAACCACTCTGTGTGAGGAGCACTCGGAGTCCCCGTTTCGTCATAGACTTAAACTTCCAAAACTTCTTTGTGCATTTCGGTCTGATCGATTCATCCATTTCGGTCATACCGAGATCACTAAGTCGATCTAGCTTTTCAATCTTGGTGCAACCGATTTGAACTTTTCGGTCATAATGAGTTTCACTAACTGCTTGCAGTTATGAATCTCGGTGCCACCAAGTTGTTCCACTCGGTCACACCGACAGTGTCCGGCTATATATATCTGCGGCCCAAAATTTGGAAAATTTTCCGAATCCCTTCACCCACGCTCAGCCTGCTCTGCCTCCCTGGGTCTCCAGATCGTCCTCCTCATCGCCAGCTGCCTCTCGCCGCTGTTCTCCGCCGCAGTTAAGGGAATCATCTCCGCCGTTGCCGCCGTAGCAGGTCTATCGCCGCACTAGGGTATGGACTTGATCCTTGTGCTATTCCCCCTCTGATTCTTAGCACATTGTTTTGCCATGTATCTTGCCATGATTGAGATCACTCTATCCAGCAAAATCACTCTGTAGTTTAGTCATGGATTGAAAATTTAGGGTTGGGTTTCCGCCGAAATCATCTCGGACCGACCGAGTTGTTGAAATCGGCTCCACCGATTTGGCTAAGGCCATTGCACATGTGATTCTCGGTCTGACCGAGAATTGCAAATCGGTGTGACCGAGTTCAATACTTTGTGAAACCCTAGCAGTCTCGGTGCCACCGAACTGTGACTCGGTCTGACCGAGTTCACTAGTTTAGGTTCCAAAAGCTGCTTCGGTATCAGTGAGTTTTCAAATCGGTAGATCCGAAATGCTTTCTGTGGAAAACTAAAACTAAGTTTTTGACTCATTCTTTTGCAAAAACCTCTGTACTTTGTGATGCTTATCAAATCTACCTCATCTATAATCTATTCACATGGTCTTCTGTCATTGTTTGCATCATGTCAGATCAGAGTGACGGTCAGAAGAAGTCTGATGAGCAAGTGAACATGAGTGAGGGCACTAGTCCCTCTAGCAGCTTTGATGAGGGAAGCAGGAGTACACCCGGCAACTTGCATAAGGCAGCCACTAGGACCAGAAAATAGAGAACCTCATATTCTAAGGATGAGGACTATGTGGCTGTTGAGGTAGAGGCCACTTCAAAGAGGAAAGTCTTGAAAAAGGAATATGGCACAACTGCTGCCACTAATCCAGGAATGAAGCAAAAGGTTCCTGCCAAGAGAGCTCCCATGTCAAAAGCCAGAACATCCACTCAAGAGACTTTGGGATCTGCACCCAAAGAGTAGGTTGTGGCAGAAAACAAAAAGGAAGCAATGGGTCAAGAAGACCACTGCTAGAGTGCTTGGCAGATCTTCTATAATGAAAGATTCTGAAGAAGAGGAAGAGGATGCAGCACCAGCACCCAAAGCTCAAAAGCTTATGGGAGATGCTATAAGGGCAGGGGATGTTCCATCTAAGCCTAAGACTGCTCCTAATATTGCTGCTCCAGCTCCAAAGCCAAAACACAAGAGGAGCACCAGGAACATCCCTGCTGAGGAGAAGAACAAGGCCCCAGTGCCTCAAGCTGCTGAAGAAGAAGATGATTCTGTCGTTTTAAGAAAGCTGAAGCCCAAAATTCCAAATCACAATGATGCTCACCCAGTTGCAGAGAATATGAAAATCAGGAAGGATTCAGGTTTAAGGCTATGGAGAGAGTATGATCCATATGCCACCAGGAGAAGGACTGCTGTGGACTACATGTTCCATACAAAGGAACAATAGGACTTCTATGAGACTATCTTACTTGACAAGAAGCCCATAGTGTGTGACATGAGATGGGTTGATTGGAAATTCATTGAGGAAAATGAGGATCACTTCCCTGGTGTATATGACAGCTTCAAGGCGTGTGGAGTCGATGAGTTTGTGGCTCAGAAGCTCACAAAGTGGAATGATGAGCTCATTATGCAGTTCTACTCCACGGCTCATTTCTACCCAGATGGAAGGATTGTCTGGATGTCTAAAGGTACGAGGTATCAGTGAATGGTTGAAGAATGGGCAAAATTGATCAATGCTCCTGAGGAGAGTGAAGATGACTTGGATATCTATGCCAAGAAGAAGAAGGATCACAACACCATGGCACATATGTACAAAGAGATCCCAGATGCTGCTCTTGAGACACACAAGTTTGGATCAGTATATTACCTTCTGTCAGGCTTGCCAACAATCAACTGGATCCTCAGGCACAGTCTCTTGCCAAAGTCAGGTGATCACAAGATGATCAGAGGCCATGCAATTAACTTGCTTCACATATTTGATGTGTCTCAAAAGTTCAACGTCATGAGCCTAATTGTGGAAACCATTAAGAGAACAGCTGCAGATCAGAAGAGGAGTTGTGGGTATGCCCCACAGATCCAGGAGCTAATCAACTCCAAGATGGGCACTGGCACATATCTCTTGGACAAGGAACACATGCCCATCTACCCAGACTTTGAGGACAACACTTTGGTGATGGATGAAAATGAACCATGTTCTGTGCACGCACAAGCCAAGAGGGAGAAGGCAAGGATTGAAAAGGCTATGAAGATGCCAACCACTGATGAGGCATCTCAGTATCTTCTGAAGAGCAAGCAAGATCAGCTTGTCTACTTGATTGCCTACACTCTGAGGATTGAGAAGTGATTGGCTACCCTGACTCAAAACCAGGAGAGCTTGGAGAGGATCATGGAGCAGAAGTTCTATGACTTAGATGTGAAGGTCACTGAGATCCAGTCCGTTGTTGAGAAACTTCAGGATGAAGTGCAGGAGAAGAAGGGCAAGCGTCGGTGTCAAAACCGGCGGATCTCGGGTAGGGGGTCCCGAACTGTGCGTCTAAGGCGGATGGTAAGAGGAGGCAGGGGACACGATGTTTTACCCAGGTTCGGGCCCTCTTGATGCAGGTAAAACCCTACGTCCTGCTTGATTAATATTGATGATATGGGTAGTACAAGAGTTGATCTACCACGAGATCGGAGAGGCTAAACCCTAGAAGCTAGCCTATTATAACGCCCTCGATGCGGCTATATCTCCCACGTGTCGAGGCACGACTTAGAGGCATAACCGCATTGAAAGCAATGTCGCAAGTCAGGAAATCATCACACATCCCATGTACATAAATAAGATAAAGGGGAGGTACATAGTTGGCTTACACTCGCCACGTCACATCAAAGTACATAAATAACATCCATCATACAAATCACTCATGGCCCGACTACGGTGCCAAAATAGAAAAGACCCCCCAACATGCGACAAGGCCCTGAATCGATAACCCCAACTAGGCACCACTACTGATCATCCGGAAAAGACATGTAGTAGCGCTGAGAGTCCTCGTCGAACTCCCACTTGAGCTCGTAATCGTCAACTGGAGCATAAACACCTGGACCTGCATCTGGAGTTGTAGTATCTGTGAACCACAGGGACTCATCAATCTCACACCCACGCGATCAAGACTATTTAAGCTTATAGGACAGGTACGACAATATAAGTGGAGCTGCAGCAAGCGGCTAGCATATATGGTGGCTAACTTATACGCAAATGAGAGCGAGAAGAGGAGGCAAGGCGCAAGCGAGAATCTAGAGGAATAACCTGTGCAAGCATAACTCCAACACCGTGTCCACTCCCCGGACTCCGCCGAGAAGAGGCCATCACGGCAACACACGCAGTTGATTCGTTTTAATTAATTAAGGTTTAAGTTATCTACAACCGGACATTAACAAATTCCCATCTGCCCATAACCGCGGGCACGGCTTTCGAAAGATCAATCCCTGCAGGGGAGTCCCAATTTAGCCCATAACAAGCTCTCACGGTCAACGAAGGAATAAACCTCCACCCAAGACACACCGATCAGACTCGGTATCTCGGTACAACAAGATGATTCGACAGGTTAAAACAAGTCCAGCAACACCGCCCGAATGTGCCGACAAATCCCGATAGGAGCTGCACATATCTCTTTCTCAGGGCACACTCAGATGAGACTAGCTACGAGTAAAACCAACCCTCAAGTTTCCCCGAGGTGGCCCCGCAGGCAGCTCAGTTCGGACCAACACTCAGAGGAGCACTGGCTCGTGGGGGGCTAAAATAAAGATGACCCTCGGGCTCCGGAAACCCAAGGGAAAAGAGGCTAGGCGGCAAATGGTAAAACCAATGTTGGGCATTGCTGGAAAAGCTTTAATCAAGACGAACTATCAAGGGGTTCCCATTATAGCCCAACCGCGTAAGGGACGCAACAAACCGGGAACATAACACCGATATGACGGAAACTAGGGCGGCAAGAGTGGAACAAAACACTAGGCGAGAGGCCGAGCCTTCCACCCTTTACCAAGTTTATAGATGCATTAATATAACATAGCAATATAATGATATCCCAACAAGTAAATAAATGTTCCAACAAGGAACGGCTCCAATCTTCACCTGCAACTAGCAACGCTATAAGAAGGGGCTGAGCGAAGCGGTAACATAGCCAATCAACGGTTTGCTGGGACAATGGGAGGTTAGAGGTTCAATCATGCAATTGGGAGGCTGACAAGCAAGTGGTAGGCATCGTAGCAGTGGCAAAGCAAAAGAGCGAGCAAACTAGCATAGCAAAGATAGTAGTGATTTCGAGGGTATGATCATCTTGCCTGCACAGTTGTCAGAGTTGACTGGATCCTCAAAAGCACACTCAACGGGCTCCTCATTAGCGAACTCGTCTCCCGGCTCTACCCAAAAACACAAACAAGCAACAAGGATACAATCAACCACGTGCAAGGGCAACAATAATATGCAAAGACGGTATGCTATGCGGGATGCGATGCGGGATGCAAAATGCAAGACGTTACAGAAAATGCAGGAACTTGGCCTCAACTTGGAAAACCAAGTGTGCCACTGGATAGAGGGGACGAAATCGCTTGAAAACGATATAAAGATCATAGGAATCGGAGCTACGGTTTGGAAATGGCGAGCGTTTTACGAAACGAACCGATCTGCGATTTACAGCAAGTAGGCTCCTAAATGCAACGAAAAGAACATGCTACAGCCACCAAACATGAAAACAAAAGACATGGAAGTGATATACACAAGATGGTTAACAAAACACTAGCACTGAGCCATAGGCAAATTCATCCATTAAGAGGTTCAAACAAGCATGGCAAAAACGCAAATGCAAAACAGATTCCAGATTAGTGAAATTATCACTAGTCTGAAATTTCAGATCACGATGCTCTCTTCGGAGCAGCAAAACAACATGATACATGACCTGAACATGACAAGTAAGAAAATGGCATGGAGCTACTCAACGCGCTTAACAAAAGTCCCAAAGTGACCTGGGGCCAAAAGGGATCACAAAATATATTAACGGGCACACGAACATAGCATAAAACACAATCAGTTTTCAGGCTTAGTGAAAACTGAGACATGCTGAAATATAACTCACGAAGGCATGTAAACGAGCTCGATGCACTCACCATGGTGCAAGTCACAGCAAGGCAAGCATACATCCGTTGAGAAGGCACAAAATACAAGCTAGACATGGCAAGAACAATGGCATAGCATGCACGGATCAACTACAATAACATCGGCAAAATCGCAAACAAGTTGACGATCTGCCCAGATTAACAACGAAGCAAAAGTTGAGCTCGATTGAGTCAACCTAGAGCACTCCAAACATGCAAACAAAGACATGGATGGATAGAGCATAACATAAATATCAAAACTGCCTTACTGATCATCCTCAAAAGAGGCACGGATCACTAGGAAACAAGCTGGACATATGGCATCATGAACTAAAATATCCCAGACTTAGTGAAAATCACTAAGTCCCTGAAATCAGCAATCTCAGGTACCTCTCTTCGCAAGCTTGCACAAGACAACACACACATCCTAAAAATTCATGGGTGGCACCTCTGGAAAGAAGTCAAAATGCTTAACAATTCATCCCAAAGGGGCACAGGCATATCATGCACGGATTAAACATGGCAAAAATGACAAAAGTGCATGATGAACTAACGGATCTGCAACTTAACTCACGAAGCCTCCTTCTAACAGCATTTTGGGCGACAAGATGACCTCAAATGCAAATGATGCAATGTAATGAAATGATGTACATGTCGAGACGAAGATTTTGATATATTATATGTCCAAATCGGAGTTACGGATGCGGAGATACGAGCAGTCAAAGATAGCACAAAAATCAGGGGGGAGAGGGAAGAAAGTCAACCGGATCTAGGGTTTGTCCGGTTACTGTAGCTCCGGATCGGGCACTGTAGCAGCCCGAGATCGGGCTCACCGGGAATGGCGCGCCGGCGACTGTCCGGGAAGAGGAGGGCGGCGAGGAGAGGACCGGGCGACGGGGCGGCGGCGCCGGCTCGTGGGGACGGCGGCGGTGCCGACCGAAGCGAGGCGGCGGCCGGGCGTGGCGGCGAGGTCCCGCTCGGGCGGCGGCATCGCCCGCGGTGGCGCGGCGGCGTCCCGCGGCGGCGCCGGCCATCGGCGACGGAGAGGGCGGCGGCGGACGAGGCGAAAGGCGGCGGAGGCACGCGGGCTCTCGGGGGCCGGCTGCGGGCCTCGGGCCCGGCGGCGGGGTAGGAGGCGGCGGCGACACGTGGCAAGGCGTGAGTGGCTGGCGGGGCGCGGCGGATGTGTCCGGCTAGGGTCCGGACATGTCCGTCGGCGGCGGATCTGACGGGGGATATTTTTTTTAAAACTAGGGTTTCGAGGTGGAAGACGAGATCCGAAATGGAGGGGGGTATAAATAGACATAAGTGGAGCTAGGAGAGTCCAAATGAGGTGCGGTTTTCGCCCACGCGATCGTGATCGAACGCTCTAGGACATGGAGCAGAGTTTGGTGGGTTTTGGGCCAAATTGGAGGGGTGTTGGGCTGCAACACACACGAGGCCTTTTCGGTCCCTCGGTTAACCGTTGGAGTATCAAACGAAGTCCAAATGATACGAAACTTGACAGGCGGTCTACCGGTAGTAAACCAAGGCCGCATGACAAGTCTCGGTCCAATCCGGAAATGTTTGAACCCCACACACGAAAGAAAGCTAGAAATGGCCACCGGAGGAGAGCGAAGCGCCGGAATGCAAAACGGACAACGGGGAAAACGCTCGAATGCATGAGCTGAACATGTATGCAAATGCAATGCACGAGATGACATGATAAGAGATGCACGAAAAAGAAAACAACACATGGAGACAAAGACCCGAACCCGAGAAATAAATATAACTTAGCGCCGGAGACGGCAAGAGTTGGATACAAATATGGAAAGTAAATCTGGGGCGTTACACCTATGGTATGATTGTATCTTATTGTGTCCTACGGACTAAAACCCTCCGGTTTATATAGACACCGGAGGGGGTTAGGGTTACACAAGGTCGGTTACAAAGGAGGGGATATCCATATCCGTACTGCCTAGCTTGCCTTCCACGCCAAGTAGAGTCCCATCCGGACACGAGACGAAGTCTTTAATCTTGTAACTTCATAGTCTAACAGTCCGGACAAAGGATATAGTCCGGCTGTCCGGAGACCCCCTAACCCAGGACTCCCTCAGTAGCCCCTGAACTAGGATTCAATGACGATGAGTGTGGCGCGCAGTATTGTCTTCGGCATTGCAAGGCGGGTTCCTCCTTCGAATACACCACGGAAGAATTTGAATACAAGGATAGTGTCCGACCCTGCAAAATAAGTTCCACATACCACCGTAAAGAGAATAATATTTCCACAAATCTAATTTGCTGACTTGTTTTGGCGATATGACATTATGCCATGGCCTGGTGATTATTCGAACCGTTTCCTTTAAATGGCCGCGCACATAACGCGAGGCAGTTTTTTGACACGTCTTGTCAAAGCAGAGATCGTGTCCCCCTTATTACGGGATTCTCATCAATACGGGCGTGGGTAACCCAACCGCGCCATCGATTACGGTGCTTGGGGGATAAGCGAGTTTTACCAGGCTAGTGGGGACATATAGTTTCGGCCGCCCTTATAAAGGGACAAGGTTTAACCTTTTTCTACCCACGCCTTCTTCCTCCTTGCTCATCCACTCTTGCGCACTCGAGCTCCAACGCCCAAGTCCACATTTCCCACCTCAACCTTCTCCAACCATGTCCGGAGCAGGAGGGAGGTGGATGGTCTCCTCCGTCACGGAGGGACACATCAAGAAGCTGAGGAGAGCCGGATACCTGTCCGACGACATCGCGCACCGGCTCCCAGATGAAGAGCAGCTCATCCCCACCCCCAGGACCCACGAGAGGGTAGTGTTCCTTACCCATTTCCTCCGCGGACTAGGATTCCCTCTCCACCCATTCGTCTGGGGGCTAATGTTCTTCTACGGCCTGGATTTCCATGATCTGGCCCCGAAATTCATCCTCAACATCTCGACGTTTATCGTCGTGTGCGAGGCCTTCATCCACATCAAGCCCCACTTCGGCTTATGGCTAAAGACCTTCAATGTCAAGCCGAAGGTAGTGAGCGGCCACCAGGAGGAATGCGGAGGCGCCATGGTGGGCAAGATGCCCAACGTCACATGGCCCGAGGGCTCCTTCGTGGAGACCATAAAGGGGTGGCAATCGGGGTGGTTCTACATCACCGAGCCGCTGACCCTGCAAGGGCAGCGGCCCCCGAGTTCCGATATGGCATCCCCACACAGCTCACCTCCTGGCAAGAGAAGGTCATGTCCTGGGGTAGTTCGGGAGAGCTGACCGGACTCCAAACATGTATTAAAACATGGTGAGCAAGAAGCTCAAACTCGTCAACGTAGTCCAGGTCATGCTCATCCGCCGGATCCTCCCATGTCAACAACGGGCTTTCAACTTGTGGGAGTTCGACCCGGCCCAGTACCAAACTCTGAACAGGCTCTTCTACACAACACACGAGGATGCCTGGAAGGTGCTATTCAAGGGCGCCGAGGTTCCACCTCCCACTACCGAGGATCACAGATTCTGCGTGAAGTGCCAAGCTAGTGCGGTAAGCTGTTTTATCTCTTATAGGATACTTTTTTTTTCATAATTAGACTCTATGCGGGATCTAAGGTCCCGTACCTTTGACAGGACTGGCAGGAGACGGCCGGACAGATCGACTGTCCGGCTCCTTTGCCCGAAGGCCCAGCAGACGCTCTCCTGACGAAGATGCTAACTCCGGCTCCTTACAAGGTGCCGGAGAAGACCAAGAAGGCCAAGGGATCCCGAAAGAGTTCCCGGCGCCAGGTGATATCGGACTCATCATCCGAGGACTCCTCAGCGCACTCCTCCCACGAAGACGAGGAGGAAGATAAAGACGCTCCCCCTCCAGTTGGGGGAGACAAGAAAAGGAAGGCCGCCCCAACTGGGGGGCCGAAGGGTCCAAGAAGGGAAGGACTCTCCTTCCGGACAGTTCCATCACCACCTCCGAAGGCGAAGACGAGTGGCTGCCCAGGGCCAAGCCCCTGGGGAAGTCGTAAGTATTCAGATACCAAAGTAACTCATAGCATTCCTTTGTCGCACTGCTTCTCCTAACGCCGAATTATGACTATGCAGACCGCCACGAGCCCGTATCGATGTATCGTCGGACGGCTCCCTAGGCTCGTCGGATATGGATAGCGATCCACTTCCGACCGCCACCTCCCCTTGCCCTATGGACAACGCCGAGGTATTGTCTCAAGAGGCACCGGGTCGATGGGAGACAGTCCCGGAGGCGCCTCAAGGTGACCTTCGGGACTCCGGGAACAGAGGGAGCAAGGCTCCCGAGGGCTCCGAGTTCGGCCCTCAGCTGAACACTGCGCCGGAACCTCCAATGGTTCCGGACTCCGGCAGGCAGCCTCCTTCCAAAAGGGGCAAGACGCCTGTGCCGGTGACCTCTGTCCAACCAGAGGCACCGGACAATCTGCTGGGAGCGCTTCGCAGCGCTTCCATCGACGAAGAGCACCGCACTATTATGAGTGCGGTGGTCCAGAAGGTTCAGTCTGCCAAGAGCGGATTGACTGAAGCCTGTGCCAGCCTTCTAACAGGCTTTGAGGTAAGTGTTTGAAATATAGGAAAAATATTACCGCATAGACAGTAGCCCCTGATGCTTTGTTCGGTGTTCAAAAAGAAAGGCCGAATAGAGGATCAAACAATATCGCAGGAGTCTAACACAAGTATGTCTATATGCGTATGCAGGCTTCGCTGCTGGCCGCTGCCGCACAGACTGCGGAGGTTGCCGCATTGAAGCAGGACCTCGAGGGGTCCAAGAAAGAGCTCGGCCTTGCCAAGAGGCAGCTCGAGGAGAACAAGGGTAAGTAATACCCTGTCTATAGATATGTATATATAAAAGAAGATCCGATTGCAAAATGACAGGATCATCGTGAATTTGCCAGCGGCCACAATCTAGGTGGCGACCCTGAAGCAAGCTCTATCCGAGGCCGAAAACAAAGCGGCCAAGGAGCGCACCGAGCGGGAAAGGCATGAGGCACGAGTGGGCGAGGTGCAGCAAGAGCTCCAAGCTCTCGTGACGAAGCACGAGGCGTTGGAGCTTGACTTGAAGACGCGAGAGTCTGAGCTTGCCGCGGCTCTCGAGAGCGCAAAGAGTGCCAAGGCCGAAGCCCAAAAGGCCCTCCGGGAGATTGTTGCGGTGAAGAAGATAGTAGCGGGTAAGGCATTCTATATGCAAAGCAAGCATGTGAAAGTAAATTACTTGTTACTTACCCGAATCCGGAGCTCTCCAGGAGCATTCGCAGATTTGCCCCACAGCGTGTCGGATGCCGCAACGTTTTACAAGGCCGAGGAGGGAAGCTCATCAGAGAAGTTGTTCTGGGCCCAATATACTGGGACCGACCACCCGGTGCCTATGAGCGACCAGCTAAAGCAGCTGGTCGAGCTACACAAGGCAGTTGAACAGGCCATGAAGGGCTTTATAGTCCGGCTGTGGCCTGGCGACGCCCTTCCGAACAGCTACTTTGGCCTGGTGAGGCGGCTTGTGGATGCCTGCCCATGGCTAGAAGCCGTCAAGCGGTCCGTCTGCATCGAAGGTGCACGCCGGGCTTTCGCCCGTGTGAAGGTGCAATGGGCCAAGCTAGATGCCGTGAAGCTGATCAAGGAAGGGCCGCCGCAGGGCAAGGATCATCGCCACCCCGAGATGTACTATGAGGGTGTCCTGAAGGGTGGCCGTCTCATAGCGTACGATGTGCAAAAGATGTAATATTTGAATGAACTTGCTCGTGTAATCCTATATTATGAAAACTTGTTCATATGCGCTATGCAACGCTTGTTTGAATTTAAAATATTACCTTCTGTTCGGCTGTTTATCAAATCTGAGAGATGGCTAGTCGTCTGCTTCTACCCCCATGCCACGAGTGCTGGGGTGTTCAGGATAAACCTGAGCACTCTTGTTCCCATTTTTGGGTCCTTCGAGGGAGGTGCTCAGCACAACGAACAAGGCAATCGGACTATAATGCGTTATTACTCTCACTTAGCCATAGAATTCTATAATTTTAAATTTCGGCGAAGCCCCTAGTATTCGGAAGGCCGAATCTGGGGCGCGATACACGCCTTAAGCCGGACATGGCCGACTCCTCGCTCTAAGCGGCATAAGTCTTTAAGGACTCGAAAACCTCTCGAACAGCGACCGGTCTCTCGCCTTATCATGACAGTCAGTTTTAGCTTTCTCTACTGAGGTGCTTAGCCCAGCTGAACCGGGGCACAATCGCAGTAGTTCTCCCAGTGCTACCATAGCCGATATAGCGGAACCTAAGGTACCAAAACATGGGAGCCGGGCAAACCCAACTATTGACCAAAGGCATGATTCGGAGCTGATGCATATAATGCTATAAGTTCGGGGTGCCGCACTTGTGAAAGTGTTCGGACTTCTCTCACCATATTGTGGGGTACTTAAGCCCCTGGTGTATTGGCCGTACCAGAGTGTATGGGTGTTGGATGTCATGAATGAACACATATATATATATATATATATAAAGAAGAGTGCAATAATAGTCTTAATGTTATGCATTGTTTATTCAAAAAGGTGCGTTAAAGCAAAATCATACATGTGGTGCAATAAGCAAAATGAGCAATCGGTCCCACCGAGTTTACCTGACCAACTCTCTGGTTAGCTAATTACCAAAATCGGTCTCACCGAGTTTGTGTAATCGGTCTCAATGAGATTACGTTATGCCCTAACCCTAACCATATCGGTCCTACCGAGTTGCATGTTAGTCCCACCGAAAACCCTAATGGTCACTAGCTTTGCTGAATCGGTCCGACCGAGTTTAACAATTCGGTCCCACCGAGATTGGAAAGTTGTGTGTAACAGTTAGATTTTGCGTGGAGGCTATATATACCCCTCCACCACCTCTTCATTCGTAGAGAGAGCCATTAGAACAAACTTACACTTCCAAGTTACTTTTTCTGAGAAAGAACCACCTACACTTGTGTTGAGGCCAAGATATTCCATTCCTACCATATGAATCTTGATCTCTAGCCTTCCCAAGTTGCTTTCCACTCAAATCCTCTTTCCACCAAATTCATATCCTGTGAGAGAGAGTTGAGTGTTGGGGAGACTATCATTTGAAGCACAAGAGCAAGGAGTTCATAATCAACACACCATTTGTTACTTCTTGGAGAGTGGTGTCTCGTAGATTGGCTAGGTGTCACTTGGGATCCTCCGACAAGATTGTGGAGTTGAACCAAGGAGTTTGTAAGGGCAAGGAGATCGCCTAATTCATGAAGATCTACCGCTAGTGAGGCAAGTCCTTTGTGGGCGATGACCATGGTGGGATAGACAAGGTTGCTTCTTCATGGACCCTTCGTGGGTGGAGCCCTCCGAGGACTCGTGCAACCGTTACCCTTCGTGGGTTGAAGTCTCCATCAACGTGGATGTACGATAGCACCACCTATCGGAACCACGACAAAAACATCCGTGTATCCTATTGTGTTTGAATCATCCAAACCCTTCCCTTTACATTCTTGCAAGTTTCATGCTTTACTTTCCGCTGCTCATATACTCTTTGCATGCTTGCTTGAATTGTGTTAAGATTGCTCGACTTGTCCAGAGTTGCTAAAATCTGCCGAGAACTAAAATTGGGAAAAGGATAAGTTTTTATTTGGTCAAGTAGTCTAATCACCCCCTCTAGACATACTTTCGATCCTACAAGTGGTATTAGAGCTTTGGTTTCCATTTGCCTTGATTTTCATAGCTTATGGAAGTCATAGCCTTGGTTTCACAACCTAGGAGAGTATGGCGTCTAGCGAGGGAAATTACCACCGTAGAGGTCCTTACTTTGATGGTACTAATTTTGCTAGTTGGAAGCATAAGATGAAAATGCATATTCTTGGACATAACCCCACGGTGAGCTATCAAGTCGCAAGTTTTGGCCGACTTCGTCGCAGAATGGACGGAGGCCGAACTCCCTAAAGAGTACGGCACATATTCAAACTGGGTCATGCACTTCGACGGCTCCAAAATGTTGGCTGGTCTAGGGGCTGGCGTCGTTTTGACGTCCCCCACAGTAGACACAGTTCAATACGTACTCCAGATAATGTACACAGACTCCAACAATGCAGCCAAATATGAGGCCCTTTTACATGGTCTCCGGATTGCAGTATCCATGGGCATTCGACGCCTAGAAGTGCTCGGGGACTGGAACCTCGCAATATCCCAAATAAATGGATACTTTGATGCCAAGGATCCAAAAATGGCAGCTTATCACAACGCTGTCCTAAAAATGTCAGCTCGGTTCGAAGGGCTCGAATTTCACCATATAGCCCGGGAAAATAATCAGGCGGCAGATGTCATGGCACACATTGGCGGAAAAGGCGATGTAGTCCCCCCCCCCAACATCTTCCTGGATAGGCTGTTCAAGCCATCCGTAGTATGGGAAGGGGAACCCGGCAATAATAGCCCGGACCCAACCGCACTGCCCGACACCAAACACTCTGACATAATTGGAGGCTCTGCCAATGAAATAACACCTTCAGCCCACGTAATAATGGCCGTCATCGCCCCGTGGACAGAACCATTCCTCGCCTACCTTACTAGGTAGGAACTCCCCGAGGACCAAAATGAGGCACGCTGCATAGCGCGGCGATCTAAAGCCTATAAAGTCCATGAGGGAGAGCTTTATAAGAAAAGCACTATCGGAGTCCTTCAAAGGTGCATCTCCGAAGAGGAAGGGCGGAACCTCCTGGCTGAAATTCATGCCGGACTCGGCGGTCATCACGCTGCAGCTCGGTCCCTTGTAAGCAAGGCCTTCCATACAGGCTTTTATTGGCCGACGGCTCGGGCAGATGCCCAGGACTTAGTCCAACGATGCGTCGGTTGCCAGCTTTTTGCAAACCAAAGCCATATGCCACCCACCGCCCTCCAAACTATCCCCATCACTTGGCCCTTCGCGGTCTGGGGGCTTGACATGGTTGGACCCCTTAAAGGTGGAACCCACAAGAAAAAATACTTACTGGTCATGGTGGATAAGCTCACCAAATGGATAGAAGCCAAGCCTGTTAAGACGGCCGAATCCGGACCGGTGATAGACTTTATATCCGGGGTTGTACACTGTTATGGCGTCCCCCTCAGCATCATCACTGACAACGGTACGAACTTTACGGCCGACGAGGTAAAACTCTGGTGCAAAAACATGGGCAGCAAGCTCGATTATGCTTCTGTCTATCACCCACAAACTAACGGCCAGGTCGAACGTGCAAACGGTCTTATCATGAGCGGCATCAAACCCAGATTAGTGCGGTCCCTTAAGGAATCTAATACGCATTGGGTAGAGGAGCTCGACTCCGTACTCTGCGGGCTGCGGACCACGCCGAATCGCACCACCGGATACACACCATTCTTCATGGTGTACGGCGCAGAGGCGGTTTTGCCCTGCAACTTAATTCATGACTCACCTTGAGTGCGCATGTACGAAGAAAGAGAAGCCGAGCTCGATCGGCAGGACAGTTTGGACGCCTTGGAGGAAGAGCATGACGTGGCAATAGCCCGTTCCGCATTCTATCAACAGCAGGCTCGAAGATACCAAAGCAGAGAAGTACGGGCCAAAAATTACAACGTTGGCGAATTAGTTCTACGCCTGCCGGACAAGAAAAAGGACAAACTCAAGCCCAAGTGGGAAGGTCCCTTCATAATCGACCAAGTCCTGACTGGTGGTGCGTACCGCCTGCGAGATGCATCGAATAACCGACTCGAGCCGAACCCATGGAACGCAGCCCATCTACGAAGATTCTATGCCTTGCGCCGGACTCTGTGTTCGTCTCCTTCCTCTGTCCATTTTTTATATACTTTCTGTCTTACATTTCTCACCTTCTCCTCTCTCTGTCTCTCTCTCTCTCTCTCTCTCTCTCTCTCTCTCTCTCTCTTATAGCCTTTAAAGGCTCATAAAGTGACGCGCTATCCGCGCTCATTAAACCTGGGGGCTCCTTTAAACAAAAGCTTATTTATACGGGCTTCATGCCCTACACATGTGTCACACTTCCGCATGTACCTTTTATTCGCCATTATATGCATCGATATGACTTAAGTTTTGGCCAAGCTGGGTTGCCTGGCTCCTGTGCTTACCCCTACGTTCCCGATTGTTCGGCTAGGTGGTAAAGGGAGCACCTCTGCGATTCTTACTGCTGGATTAGCAGGATGTGTACCTCAGACTGGGTGAAGCCGAAAGCTAGTGTTCTTAAGGGAATATTCGGTCGGTGAACTAAACATGATTTTTTTATTTTATATATACGCCCCCAGATGTTTTTCCTGCGCCTCTTTTCGCAGAATGGACATGCACTTTAGGGCATGCCTCCCAGGGAAAGGAACCCCTAACGGAACTATTCTCCCTGGAAGATGTTTCTTACTAACCATGTAATATAACATAACTAGTTGGGCACTTGTCTGTTCAAGCACTAATGACCCCTACACCTGGTCTCCATGCATACCCCGGTTCTTATATAACCGCGAGGGTATTCGGACACACTCCGGACCGTCAGGTCCCGAGGTTGAAGCGGAAAGGTCGGCCATGACAAACGATCTACAATCCGGCTAGAAGGCATTACACATGTCAATTAAAATTACATAGTCAATCTGACTGATTGTATTCCTCTTCAATACCATCTAACAGGCTGTCTAGTTTACAGTCCTGTTGGGAATACTTTGCGGCCAATTCTACTTGGCCGTATACTAAGCTCACAAGGATCTCCTTCCCATCGGGCCCCACGGTTCCGACCTCGGCCATGTGGTTTGGGTCAGCCTCCGTGTACCGCGTCTTCACCATGGCCCAGGCCTCCCTGGCGCCTTGATGGCAGGCCGACATCTTCCACAATCGGAAGCGCCGCCGCACTCCCTTCAGCTTCTCTACAAGCTCTCCAAGGCCTTCGGGCATGGAGATGGATGGCTACAAGGCCTGGGCGACGCCATGCATCACCTGCCGAACTCGCTCGTGCAGTTGTGAGAGCTCGGGAAGAAGGTCACCCATAGACCCGGGCATTTCCTCTGTAGGACAACCTGTTAGCATACCTACAGACATTACTCTATTAGTCGACTTCCTCACCGAACTCTTTTTTTCAAACTTCGTTTAAGCACTTACTAAATATGCCGCGTCGAAGCCGCTGATTCTCCTTAACGGAGTCCAATAGCTGGGCACGAACATCCTTCAGTTCAACGCCCAGCTTGGTGTTGGCATCTTGGAGATCGTTCTTCTCCCGCCTCACCTTTGTCAGCACGCTCTCACCTGCCTTCAGCTGGCGTAGGAGTTGTTGCTCTTCCGGATTTAATCCAGCGCCATCTGCAATTTCATTTGTCAGATTTGCACACACACCGCACTTCGCAAAATACTTATCTTTCAAAGCATATATTACTAGAGGGGGTCTCCTTGGGCTCCCCTGCCGCGGCTAGTGCGGCCTCAAGTTGGGCTTTGCACTCTTCCAGCTCCTAGGACAGTAGGGTATTCTTTTCTGTAAGAACCTGCATAACAAATGATCCTTAAATCAGTTATTCTAACTGTTTCATGTCTCGGGGGCTACTGGTATATATATAATTACCAAAATTTTCTTACCTGTATGTCTTTTACTTATTGCTCCGTGGCTCTGACTAGACCATTTTGAGCGGCACGGAGGTACGCATCTCCCGAATTGAAGGCATCCAATGCCTCTTGGGAGAAACAAGCATCGCGAAGAACTGTCCGGCGACGCCTGTGGTTCATGGCACTCTCCACCTCGGAATTGGTGGCAGACAGCCTGTCCGCATCCTCTGTCGGAGGAGCGTCCGGTGCGCGCCTTGTGTTCGCCTCCGCTTCCGGACCAGACTTTGGAGCCTGGCTAGTGGAGGCGCGATTGGCAACCTCTCCGGATATAGTCCGGCGAGGTCTCTTCGTCCTGAAGAAAGCACGAGCGCTAGTATGCCTTAAAGGAATAACACCTGGGAATAAGATGGCGCGCTATACCTTTGCGCCGGCGTCTCAATCCGGACCACACTTCTTTTCAGCCCGCGGGGCCTTGCCGCCCCTCGTTGGCTAGTCGCCGCAGGCTCGGCCTCCCGTCTCAAGGACCTCCCCTGCAAAACACGGTTGTCATACGGCAATCGAAAACATGCGTGGATATATCCCTTTTCAAAGTGCTAGGACTTCGGTCTCAGTTACCTGTGAGGCTGGGAGTAGCCCTGGGTAATCGGCCATAATGGCCACCAAGGCGTTGTCCTTTCTCAATTAATGTAACACCCCATCAATCAGCTCCACAGATAAGTCTGGATCCTCTTGAGAGGCCAGGTCAAGGGACCGTCCCGGATCCTCGGGTTGTGGAGGAGGGCTATTTATTTCTTTAACAACCTGGCGCAGTTCCTGTGTTGAAGTCGTTAGACTGAATATTTAACGATGGGAATATAAAACGGATGGGCAAGTAAAAGTGTCCACTTACCCAACTTGGGGGATTGTACATAGAAAATCCACCCTATGGGTTGACGCGGAGAAATTCCTCCTCTTCTCCCTTGTACAAAGTGGACAAGGTCTTTATTAGAGCGGCAGCCGAATCCGGCCCCTTACGGCCGTGGCGGGTGGCGTCGTCCTCCCCGTTGAAGTCCCACATGGGGCGGCCTCTATACTCAAGCGGCTACACCCCTCGCATGATGCATGCGGCCATGACCCCGATCATGGTCAGTCCGGAATGAGCTAACAATCTTATCCAGCCCATTAGGTAAAGAACGTCCCTGTCACTTTCCCTCTGAGGGCTCCGTGGACGCCAGCTTAGGTGCTTCTTTAGGGGAGCACTGTCGAACTCAGGGAGGCCGATCCAGACAGGATCCGGCAGCGGGACATCCTCTATATAAAACCATTCCGAAGGCCAGTCCTCAGACGCCTTCTTTGGGGTTCCGGATAGATATCCGGTCCCGGCGATGCGCCACACTTCGGCTCCGCCTACTTGATATATTGACCCCTTCTTATAACGGGGCACGAGGCAGAATAGCCTTTTCCACAGCGCGAAATGAGCCTCACAGCCCAAAAACAGCTCGCAAAGGGCTACGAAGCCCCCGATAGGAGGAGCTGCGGTGGCCGGCCATGATAGAATGGACCTCTGTCAGATACGCTCTGATGAATACTCGCGGAGAGGAGAAGGTGTGGTTTGGATCTAAATCCTCGTCCCCTTAAATAGGCGGCTCATTCACGCGGATAGGGGTGTAAATATAAAAAAACACCCTGACTTCTCGTATTCGTTTGACACGTGGAAGACGGCCATTATTGGGCGTAGAAGCCAAGGAGCACTACATTTACAAGAAACCGGACACTATTCAACAGGTACACGGAATTTGGAGGAGAACCCGCCTTGCAATGCCGAAGACAATTTGCGCGCCGGACTCGTCGTCATTGAAGCCTGGTTCGGGGGCTACTGAGGGAGTCCTGGATTAGGGGGTGTCCGGATAGCCAGACTATACCTTTGGCCGGACTCCTGGACTATGAAGATACAAGATTGAAGACTTCGTCCCGTGTCCGGAAGGGACTTTCCTTGGCGTGGAAGGCAAGCTTGGCGATACGGATATGTAGATCTCCTACCATTGTAATCGACTCTATGTAACCCTAGCTCTCTCCGGTGTCTATATAAACCGGACGGTTTTAGTCCGTAGCAACAACAATCATACCATAGGCTAGCTTCTAGGGTTTGGCCTCCTTCATCTCGTGGTAGATCTACTCTTGTACTACCCATATCATCAATATTAATCAAGCAGGACGTAGGGTTTTACCTCCATCAAGAGGGCCCAAACCTGGGTAAAACATCCTGTCCCGTGCCCCCTGTTACCATCCGGCCTAGACGCACAGTTTGGGACCCCCTACCTGAGATCCGCCGGTTTTGACACCGACACCCGCCGTATGGGCTATTGTGAGTATTGGCTTGCAAGGTGAATTCTTTGATGGGAAAGAACTGAACCGAGAAGCTACCGTGGAAGAGTTGAAGATGCTGCAATACAATGCTCAATCTTGTGATATCCTCTTCAACGGGATTGTGCCCCAAAGAATTCAACAAAATCAGCCGTCTTGAGAATGCAAAGGAAATTTGGGATACCTTGATTGATATGCATGAAGGTACCGACTTCGTCAAGGAATCCATGTTGGATGTGCTTCAAAGTCAGCTTGACAAGTTCAAAATGAAGGATGGTGAAGGTGTCGCTGAAATGTACTCTTGGATTGCTCTTATCACAAATGAGATCGCCAGCTTAGGAAGTGAAGAGATGACTGACAAATTCATCATCAAGAAGATCCTAAGAGCTTTGGACGGAAAATATAATACCGTATGTACATTGATTCAAATGATGCCCAATTACAAAGATCTCAAGCCAACGGAAGTAACTGAAAGAATTGTTGCTCATGAGATGTCACTCAAGGATAAGGAGGAGCTCCATAACAAGTCAAGTGGTGCTTACAAAGCCTCATGTAAAGCTCCCACATCATCAAGTGAGAAAGAAACCTTCGATGAAGAATTGAGCCTAATGGTGAAGAACTTCAACAAGTTCTACAAGAGTAGAAGCAAATAGAGAAGTTCCAAGTCAAGGTCCTACATTGACAAAAGATCTTCTAGTCGAGAGCGAAATTGCTACAATTGTGGAGGACCCGGACACTATTCCAATGAGTGTACGACACCCTACAAGAGAAGAGAAGATTCTCCAAAAAGAAGAAGTAGAAGAGAAGAATCACCATCAAGAGAGAGAAGGAGTAGAGATGATCATTATGAATGAAGAACATCCTAGAGAAGCAAAGATTCGGAAAGGAAGGACAAGTCATCAGGGAGCTACATAAAACGAATACATCAAGCTCATGTTGGTGAATGGGTATCCGGCTCCGACTCCGATAATCACTCCGAGAGAAGCTATAACTCCTACTCCGAATATACTCAAGATGAAGGTGTTGCCGGTCTAGCACTTGTGTCAACCAACTCCTACGGCATATTTGATTGACCAAATGAAGGACTTGGAAGATGATTCATGGCTAAAGGCCCAAAGGTATCACACCCCGAGTATGTTGATTTCAACAGTGATGAAGATGACTTGTTAGGTGATGATGATTTACTTCTTGAAAACTCTAGTGATGAATACTATGATGAAACGTCAATTAACCATGCTAATCAAGATAAAACGAATGACAATGATAAGGAGAAGATTGAGTTTCTAACTAAACAACTAAACACTCTTAAGTTAGCTCATGAAACTATCTTATGAGATCATCAAGAACTTTTAAGGACTCATGAGAAATTACGTTTTGAAAAGCTCAACCTTGAGCAAGAGCATGAGTTCTTAAAGGCAATCAATGATGATATTCGCAAGAAAAGTTCTTGTTACATTGCTAAGAGTTTACTCTTATCCACTTACATGCCTCAAGTCAAGTCTAGTAACAAGAACAAGAAAGATTCTTCCTCTAGTAGTGACAATATTCATGATCAATCCAATGTTGTTGCTTCTAGTAGTTCTCTTGATTCCACTAATGATTCTCTTAGCCAAGTTATACTTGAGCAAGAAAATAGCTTATTGAAGGGAATTATAGAGAAACGTGTCTACAAGAGCCTTGCCGGGTGTAAGAAATTCGAGGAAATTGTACGCAAGCAAGGAAGGCACCGGAAGAACCAAGGTGTTGGTTTTGAACGAAAGTTCAATGCCAATGGAGTTGAGTGGGAAGAAGATCAATACCCCAAGACAAAGTTTGTTCCTCAACAAGAGAAGTATGATCCTACTTCCTTCAAAGGGACACAACCTCAAGATGATCTTCCACCACCAGACCACAAGCAAAAAGGCAATGATAAGCTTCAAGAGGAAATTGATGCACTTGAAGAAGCACCCAAGGCCTTGGTCAAGTGGGTTCCCAAAACTGCATCAAGTTCTACCTCATCAAGTACGACTACAGCTCCAAGGATTCCCATCAAGATGATGTGGATCCCAAAGAAGAAGAACTAGAGAGTTCTTGAGGGTGACTCCGCCAACATACCTCACTCTTATCATCTTGGCAAGAACAAGTGCAATCAACTTCCACATCTTGCACTAGTTCAAGGAGTCACAAACCCTCTTGTTGGTAAGACAAGGGACAAGGTAACCCAATGCTTTCATAGACATCATCTTGTGTGTGCATCACTCTATGTCTTTAGATATCCTTGTTTGTTCCTTGTGGGACTAACCCATGTAGGTATTGAAAGTGCAACTCACTCCAAAGGATTGCTCCAAATGATCTACATCAACATTGAGCATCCACATCTTCAACACCTACATGAAGTCATCATCGACAAAACCCAAGGTTAGTTCATCACTCTTAAGGGGGATCTCACATATATGGGGATCTTTACTCTAAAATTGAGCTAAAGCAACTCTAATGGTGTGAACACAACAACGCTTGGTGTAAAAAGGGTAACCCCATTTGTGCTTAAACGATGAGTATGACCTATGATCAAATGTTCTCATTTGACTCCTAAGTCAATATACTCATATATAGATGACCTAGTAAACGCGATTTTCTTGATAGATGCTAGAATTGGTTGTGCATGCTTTGCCACCTATTTGATTTGCCATTTTATTGTGTGAGCATGTTGGTTGCATAATTTACTCATTCGAGGACATCCACTTGTTGCTTTGATAGTTTGGTTCCTTTTTCTTTTGCCAAGTGGATGGACAAGATTGCCTAAGAACCCTCTCTAGCTATCTATGCTTTTCTCATCTCAAACTCTATTCATGCTACATCACAAAGTTTGATCAACTCAGATTCGAACCACTCTGTGTGAGGAGCACTCGGAGTCCCCGTTTCGTCATAGACTTAAACTTCCAAAACTTCTTTGTGCATTTCGGTCTGATCGATTCTTCCATTTCGGTCATACCAAGATCACTAAGTCGATCTGGGTTTTCAATCTTGGTGCAATCGATTTGAACTTTTCGGTCACACTGAGTTTCACTAACTGCTTGCAGTTATGAATCTCGGTGCCACCAAGTTGTTCCACTCGGTCACACCGACAGTGTCCGGCTATATATATCCGCGGCCCAAAATTTGGAAAATTTTCCGAATCCCTTCACCCGCGCTCAGCCTACTCTGCCTCCCTGGGTCTCCAGATCATCCTCCTCATCGCCAGCTGCCTCTCGCCGCTGTTCTCCGCCGTAGTTAAGGGAATCATCTCCGCCGTTGCCACCGTAGCAGGCCCATCGCCGCACTAGGGTATGGATTTGATCCTTGTGCTATTCCCCCTCAGATTCTTAGCACATTGTTTTGCCATGTATCTTGCCATGATTGAGATCACTCTATCCAGCGAAATCACTCTGTAGTTTAGTCATGGATTGAAAATTTAGGGTTGGGTTTCCGCCGAAATCATCTCGGACCGACCGAGTTGTTGAAATCAGCTCCACCAATTTGGCTAAGGCCATTGCACATGTGATTCTCGGTCTGACCGAGAATTGCAAATCGGTGTGACCGAGTTCAATACTTTGTGAAACCCTAGCAGTCTCGGTGCCACCGAACTGTGACTCGGTCTGACCGAGTTCACTAGTTTAGGTTCCAAAAGCTGCTTCGGTATCAGTGAGTTTTCAAATCGGTAGATCCGAAATGCTTTCTGTGGAAAACTAAAACTAAGTTTTTGACTCATTCTTTTGCAAAAACCTCTATACTTTGTGATGCTTATCAAATCTACCTCATCTATAATCTATTCACATGGTCTGCTGTCATTGTTTGCATCATGTCAAATCAGAGTGACGGTCAGAAGAACTCCGATGAGCAAGTGAACATGAGTGAGGGCACTAGTCCCTCTAGCAGCTTTGATGAGGGAAGCAGGAGTACACCCGGCAACTTGCATAAGGCAGCCACTAGGTCCAGAAAATAGAGAACCTCATATTCTAAGGATGAGGACTATGTGGCTGTTGAGGAAGAGGCCACTTCAAAGAGGAAAGTCTTGAAAAAGGAATATGGCACAACTGCTGCCACTAATCCAGGAATGAAGCAAAAGGTTCCTGCCAAGAGAGCTCCCATGTCAAAAGCCAGAACATCCACTCAAGAGACTTTGGGATCTGCACCCAAAGAGCAGGTTGTGGCAGAAAAGAAAAAGGAAGCAATGGGTCAAGAAGACCACTGCTAGAGTGCTTGGCAGATCTTCTATAATGAAAGATTCTGAAGAAGAGGAAGAGGATGCAGCACCAGCACCCAAAGCTCAAAAGCTTATGGGAGATGCTATAAGGGCAGGGGATGTTCCATCTAAGCCTAAGACTGCTCCTAATACTGCTGCTCCAGCTCCAAAGCCAAAACCCAAGAGGAGCACCAGGAACATCCCTGCTAAGGAGAAGAACAAGGCCCCAGTGCCTCAAGTTGCTGAAGAAGAAGATGGTTCTGTCGTTTTAAGAAAGCTGAAGCCCAAAATTCCAAATCACAATGATGCTCACCCAGTTGCAGAGAATATGAAAATCAGGAAGGATTCAGGTTTAAGGCTATGGAGAGAGTATGATCCATATGCCACCAGGAGAAGGACTGCTATGGACTACATGTTCCATACAAAGGAACAATAGGACTTCTATGAGACTATCTTACTTGACAAGAAGCCCATAGTGTGTGACATGAGATGGGTTGATTGGAAATTCATTGAGGAAAATGAGGATCACTTCCCTGGTGTATATGACAGCTTCAAGGCGTGTGGAGTCGATGAGTTTGTGGCTCAGAAGCTCACAAAGTGGAATGATGAGCTCATTATGCAGTTCTACTCCACGGCTCATTTCTACCCAGATGGAAGGATTTTCTGGATGTCTGAAGGTACGAGGTATCAGTGAATGGTTGAAGAATGGGCAAAATTGATCAATGCTCCTGAGGAGAGTGAAGATGACTTGGATGTCTATGCCAAGAAGAAGAAGGATCACAACACCATGGCACATATGTACAAAGAGATCCCAGATGCTGCTCTTGAGACACACAAGTTTGGATCAGTACATTACCTTCTGTCAGGCTTGCCAACAATCAACTGGATCCTCAGGCACACTCTCTTGCCAAAGTCAGGTGATCACAAGATGATCAGAGGCCATGCAATTAACTTGCTTCACATATTTGATGTGTCTCAAAAGTTCAAGGTCATGAGCCTAATTGTGGAAACCATTAAGAGAACAGCTGCAGATCAGAAGAGGAGTTGTGGGTATGCCCCACAGATCCAGGAGCTAATCAACTCCAAGATGGGCACTGGCACATATCTCCTGGACAAGGAACACATGCCCATCTACCCAGACTTTGAGGACAACACTTTGGTGATGGATGAAAATGAACCATGTTCTGTGCACGCACAAGCCAAGAGGGAGAAGGCAAGGATTGAAAAGGCTACGAAGATGCCAACCACTGATGAGGCATCTCAGTATCTTCTGAAGAGCAAGCAAGATCAGCTTGTCTACTTGATTGCCTACACTCTGAGGATTGAGAAGGGATTGGCTACCCTGACTCAAAACTAGGAGAGCTTGGAGAGGATCATGGAGCAGAAGTTCTATGACTTAGATGTGAAGGTCACTGAGATCCAGTCCGTTGTTGAGAAACTTCAGGATGAAGTGCAGGAGAAGAAGGGCAAGCGTCGGTGTCAAAACCGGCGGATCTCGGGTAGGGGGTCCCGAACTGTGCATCAAAGGCGGATGGTAACAGGAGGCAGGGGACATGACGTTTTACCCAGGTTCGGGCCCTCTTGATGGAGGTAAAACCCTACGTCCTGCTTGATTAATATTGATGATATGGGTAGTACAAGAGTTGATCTACCACGAGATCGGAGAGGCTAAACCCTAGAAGCTAGCCTATGGTATGATTGTATGTTATTGTGTCCTACGAACTAAAACCCTCCGGTTTATATAGACACCAGAGGGGGTTAGGGTTACACAAGGTCGGTTACAAAGGAGGGGATATCCATATCCGTACTGCCTAGCTTGCCTTCCACGCCAAGTAGAGTCCCATCCGGACACGAGACCAAGTCTTTAATCTTGTAACTTCATAGTCTAACAGTTCGGACAAAGGATATAGTCCGGCTGTCCGGAGACCCCCTAACCCAGGACTCCCTCAGTAGCCCCTGAACTAGGCTTCAATGACGATGAGTCCGGCGCGCAGTATTGTCTTCGGCATTGCAAGGCGGGTTCCTCCTTCGAATACACGACGGAATAATTTGAATACAAGGATAGTGTCCGACCCTGCAAAATAAGTTCCACATACCACCGTAGAGAGAATAATATTTCCACAAATCTAATTTGCTGACTTGTTTTGGCGATACGACATTATGCCATGGCCCGGTGATTATTTGAACCGTTTCCTTTAAATGGCCGCGCACATAACGCGAGGCAGTTTTTTGACACGTCTTGTTAAAGCAGAGATCGTGTCCCCCTTATTACGGGATTCTCATCAATACGGGCGTGGGTAACCCAACCGCGCCATCGATTACGGTGCTTGGGGGATAAGCGAGTTTTACCAGGCTAGTGGGGACATATAGTTCTGGCCGCCCTTATAAAGGGACAAGGTTTAACCTTTTTCTACCCACGCCTTCTTCCTCCTTGCTCATCCACTCTTGCGCACTCGAGCTCCAACGCCCAAGTACACATTTCCCACCTCAACCTTCTCCAACCATGTCCGGAGCAGGAGGGAGGTGGATGGTCTCCTCCGTCACGGAGGGACACATCAAGAAGCTGAGGAGAGCCGGATACCTATCCGACGACATCGCGCACCGGCTCCCAGATGAAGAGCAGCTCATCCCCACCCCCAGGCCCCACGAGAGGGTAGTGTTCCTTACCCATTTCCTCCGCGGACTAGGATTCCCTCTCCACCCATTCGTCTGGGGGCTAATGTTCTTCTACGACCTGGATTTCCATGATCTCGCCCCGAAATTCATCCTCAACATCTCGGCGTTTATCGTCATGTGCGAGGCCTTCATCCACATCAAGCCCCACTTCGGCTTATGGCTAAAGACCTTTAATGTCAAGCCGAAGGTAGTGAGCGGCCGCCAGGAGGAATGCGGAGGCGCCATGGTGGGCAAGATGCCCAACGTCACATGGCCCGAGGGCTCCTTCGTGGAGACCATAAAGGGGTGGCAATCGGGGTGGTTCTACATCACCGAGCCGCGTGACCCTGCAAGGGCAGCGGCCCCCGAGTTCCGATCTGGCATCCCCATGCAGTTCACCTCCTGGCAAGAGAAGGGCATGTCCTGTGGTAGTTCGGGAGAGCTGACCGGACTCGAAACATGTATCCAGAACATGGTGAGCAAGAAGCTCAAACTCGTCAACGTAGTCCAGGTCATGCTCATCCGCCGGATCCTCCCGTGTCAACAACGGGCTTTCAACTTGTGGGAGTTCGACCCAGCCCAGCACCAAACTCCTTGTGGGAGTTCGAAGGGTCCAAGAAGGGAAGGACTCTCCTTCCGGACAGTTCCATCACCGCCTCCGAAGGCGAAGACGAGTGGCTGCCCAGGGCCAAGCCCCTGGGGAAGTCGTAAGTATTCAGATACCAAAGTAACTCATAGCATTCCTTTGTCGCACTGCTTCTCCTAACGCCGAATTATGACTATGCAGACCGCCACGAGCCCGTATCGATGTATCGTCGAACGGCTCCCTAGGCTCGTCGGATATGGATAGCGATCCACTTCCGACCGCCACCTCCCCTTGCCCTACGGACAACACCGAGGTATTGTCTCAAGAGGCACCGGGTCGAGGGGAGACAGTCCCGGAGGCGCCTCAAGGCGACCTTCCGGACTCCGGGAACAGAGGGAGCAAGGCTCCCGAGGGCTCTTAGTTCGGCCCTCAGCCGAACACTGCGCCGGAACCTCCAATGGTTCCGGACTCCGGCAGGAAGCCTCCTTCCAAAAGGGGCAAGACGCCTGTGCCGGTGACCTCTGTCCAACCAGAGGCACCGGACAACCTGCTGGGAGCGCTTCGCAGCGCTTCCATCGACGAAGAGCACCGCACTATTATGAGTGCGGTGCTCCAGAAGGTTCAGTCCGCCAAGAGCGGATTGACTGAAGCCTGTGCCAGCCTTCTAACAGGCTTTGAGGTAAGTGTTTGAAATATAGGAAAAATATTACCACATAGACAGTAGCCCCTGATGCTTTTTTCGGTGTTCAAAAAGAAAGGCCGAATAGAGGATCAAACAATATCGCAGGAGTCTAACACAAGTATGTCTATATGCGTATGCAGGCTTCGCTGCTGGCCGCTGCCGCACAGACTGCGGAGGTTGCCGCATTGAAGCAGGACCTCGAGGGGTCCAAGAAAGAGCTCGGCCTTGCCAAGAGGCAGCTCGAGGAGAACAAGGGTAAGTAATACCCTGTCTATAGATATGTATATATAAAAGAAGACGCGATTGCAAAATGACAGGATCATCGTGAATTTGCCAGGGGCCACAATCAAGGTGGCGACCCTGAAGCAAGCTCTATCTGAGGCCGAAAACAAAGCGGCCAAGGAGCGCACCGAGCGGGAAAGGCATGAGGCACGAGTGGGCGAGGTGCAGCAAGAGCTCCAAGCTCTCGTGACGAAGCACGAGGCGTTGGAGCTTGACTTGAAGACGCGAGAGTCTGAGCTTGCCGCGGCTCTCGAGAGCGCAAAGAGTGCCAAGGCCGAAGCCCAAAAGGCCCTCCGGGAGATTGATGCGGTGAATAATATAGCGGCGGGTAAGGCATTCTATATGCAAAGCAAGCATGTGAAAGTAAATTACTTGTTACTTACCCGAATTCGGAGCTCTCCAGGAGCATTCGCAGATTTGCCCCGCAGCGTGTCGGATGTCGCCACGTTTTACAAGGCCGAGGAGGGAAGCTCATCAGAGAAGTTGTTCTGGGCCCAATACACTGGGACCGAACACCCGGTGCCTATGAGCGACCAGCTAAAGCAGCTGGTCGAGCTACACAAGGCAGTTGAACAGGCCATGAAGGGCTTTATAGTCCGGCTGTGGCCTGGCGACGCCCTTCCGAACAGCTACTTCGACCTAGTGAGGCGGCTTGTGGATGCCTGCCCACGGCTAGAAGCCGTCAAGCGGTCCGTCTGCATCGAAGGTGCACGCCGGGCTTTCGCCCGTGCGAAGGTGCAATGGGCCAAGCTAGATGCCGTGAAGCTGATCAAGGAAGGGCCGCCGCAGGGCAAGGATCATCGCCACCCCGAGATGTATTATGAGGGTGTCCTGAAGGGTGCCCGTCTCGTAGCGTACGAGTGTGCAAAAGATGTAATACTTGAATGAACTTGCTCGTGTAATCCTATATTATGAAAACTTGTTCATATGCGCTATGCAACGCTTGTTTGAATTTAAAATATTACCTTCTGTTCGGCTGTTTATCAAATCTGAGAGATGGCTAGTTGTCGGCTTCTACCCCCATGCCACGAGTGTTGGGGTGTTCAGGATAAACCTGAGCACTCTTGTTCCCATTTTTGGGTCCTTCGAGGGAGGTGCTCAGCACAACGAACAAGGCAATCAGACTATAATGCGTTATTACTCTCACTTAGCCATAGAATTCTATAATTTTAAATTTCGGCGAAGCCCCTAGTATTCGGAAGGCCGAATCTGGGGCGCGATACACGCCTAAAGCCGGACATGGCCGACTCCTTGCTCTAAGCGGCATAAGTCTTTAAGGACTCGAAAACCTCTCGAACAGCGACCGGTCTCTCGCCTTATCATGACAGTCAGTTTTAGCTTTCTCTACTGAGGTTCTTAGCCCAGCTGAACCGGGGCACAATCGCAGTAGTTCTCCCAGTGCTACCATAGCCGATATAGCGGAACGTAAGGTACCAAAACATGGGAGCCGGGCAAACCCAACTATTGACCAAAGACATGATTCGGAGCTGATGCATATAATGCTATAAGTTCGGGGTGCCGCACTTGTGAAAGTGTTCGGACTTCTCTCACCATATTGTGGGGTACTTAAGCCCCTGGTGTATTGGCCGTACCAGAGTGTATGGGTGTTGGATGTCATGAATGAATATATATATATATATAAAGAAGAGTGCAATAATAGTCTTAATGTTATGCATTGTTTATTCAAAAAGGTGCGTTAAAGCAAAATCATACATGTGGTGCAATAAGCAAAATGAGCGATGGGTCCCACCGAGTTTACCTGACCAACTCTCTGGTTAGCTTATTACCAAAATCGGTCTCACCGAGTTTGTGTAATCGTTCTCAATGAGATTACGTTATGCCCTAACCCTAACCATATCGGTCCTACCGAGTTGCATGTCTGTCCCACCAAAAACCCTAACGGTCACTAGGTTTGCTGAATCGGTCCGACCGAGTTTAACAATTCGGTCCCACCGAGATTGGAAAGTTGTGTGTAACAGTTAGGTTTTGTGTGGAGGCTATATATACCCCTCCACCACCTCTTCATTCGTAGAGAGAGCCACTAGAACAAACCTACACTTCCAAGTTACTTTTTCTGAGAAAGAACCACCTACACTTGTGTTGAGGCCAAGATATTCCATTCCTACCATATGAATCTTGATCTCTAGCCTTCCCAAGTTGCTTTCCACTCAAATCCTCTTTCCACCAAATTCATATCTTGTGAGAGAGAGTTGAGTGTTGGGGAGACTATCATTTGAAGCACAAGAGCAAGGAGTTCATAATCAACACACCACTTGTTACTGCTTGGAGAGTGGTGTCTCCTAGATTGGCTAGGTGTCACTTGGGATCCTCCGACAAGATTGTGGAGTTGAACCAAGGAGTTTGTAAGGGCAAGGAGATCGCCTAATTCATGAAGATCTACCACTAGTGAGGCAAGTCCTTTGTGGGCGACGACCATGGTGGGATAGACAAGGTTGCTTCTTCGTGGACACTTCATGGGTGGAGCCCTCCGAGGACTCGTGCAACCGTTACCCTTCGTGGGTTGAAGTTCCATCAACGTGGATGTACGATAGCAACACCTATCGGAACCACGACAAAAACATCCGTGTCTCCTATTGTGTTTGAATCCTCCGAACCCTTCCCTTTACATTCTTGCAAGTTTCATGCTTTACTTTCCGCTGCTCATATACTCTTTGCATGCTTGCTTGAATTGTGTTAAGATTGCTCGACTTGTCCAAAGTTGCTAAAATCTGCCAAGAAATAAAATTGGGAAAGGATAAGTTTTTATTTGGTCAAGTAGTCTAATCACCCCCTCTAGACATACTTTCGATCCTACAAGTGGTATTAGAGCTTTGGTTTCCATTTGCCTTGATTTTCATAGCTTTTGGAAGTCATAGCCTTGGTTTCACAACCTAGGAGAGTATGGCGTCTGGCGAGGGAAATTACCACCGTAGAGGTCCTTACTTTGATGGTACTAATTTTGCTAGTTGGAAGCATAAGATGAAAATGCATATTCTTGGACATAACCCCACGGTGAGCTATCAAGTCGCAAGTTTTGGCCGACTTCGTCGCAGAATGGACGGAGGCCGAACTCCCTAAAGAGTACGACACATATTCAAACTGGGTCATGCACTTCGACGGCTCCAAAATGTTGGCTGGTCTAGGGGCTGGCGTCGTTTTGACGTCCCCCACAGGAGACACAGTTCAATACGTACTCCAGATAATGTACACAGACTCCAACAATGCAGCCAAATATGAGGCCCTTTCACATGGTCTCCGGATGGCAGTATCCATGGGCATTCAACGCCTAGAAGTGCGCGGGGACTCGAACCTCGCAATATCCCAAATAAATGGAGACTTTGATACCAAGGATCCAAAAATGGCAGCTTATCGCAACGCTGTCCTAAAAATGTCAGCTCGGTTCGAAGGGCTCGAATTTCACCATATAGCCCGGGAAAATAATCAGGCGGCAGATGTCATGGCACACATTGGCGGAAAACGCGATGTAGTCCCCCCCCAACATCTTCCTGGAAAGGCTGTTCAAGCCATCCGTAGTATGGGAAGGGGAACCCGGCAATAACAGCCCGGACCCAACCGCACTGCCCGACACCAAACACTCTGACATAATTGGAGGCTCTGCCAATGAAATAACACCTTCAGCCCACGTAATAATGGCCGTCATCGCCCCGTGGACAGAACCATTCCTCGCCTACCTTACTAGGCAGGAACTCCCCGAGGACCAAAATGAGGCACGCTGCATAGCGTGGCGATCTAAAGCCTATAAAGTCCATGAGGGAGAGCTTTGTAAGAAAAGCACTATCGGAGTCCTTCAAAGGTGCATCTCCGAAGAGGAAGGGCGGAACCTCCTGGCTGAAATTCATGCCGGACTCGGCGGTCATCAAGCTGCAGCTCGGTCCCTTGTAAGCAAGGCCTTCCATACAGGCTTTTATTGGCCGACGGCCCGGGCAGATGCCCAGGACTTAGTCCAACGATGCGTCGGTTGCCAGCTTTTTGCAAACCAAAGCCATATGCCACCCACCGCCCTCCAAACTGTCCCCATCACTTGGCCCTTCGCGGTCTGGGGGCTTGACATGGTTGGACCCCTTAAAGGCGGAACCCACAAGAAAAAATACTTACTGGTCATGGTGGATAAGCTCACCAAATGGATAGAAGCCAAGCCTGTTAAGACGGCCGAATCCGGACCGGTGATATACTTTATATCCGGGGTTGTACACCATTATGGCGTCCCCCACAGCATCATCACTGACAACGGTACGAACTTTAGGGCCGACGAGGTAAAACTCTGGTGCAAAAACATGGGCATCAAGCTCGATTATGCTTCCGTCTATCACCCACAAACTAACGGCCAGGTCGAACGTGCAAACGGTCTTATCATGAGCGGCATCAAACCCAGATTAGTGCGTTCCCTTAAGGAATCTAATACGCACTGGGTAGAGGAGCTCGGCTCCGTAGTCTACGGGCTGTGGACCACGCCGAATCGCACCACCGGATACACACCATTCTTCATGGTGTACGGCGTAGAGGCGGTTTTTCCCTGCAACTTAATTCATGACTCACCTCGAGTGCGCATGTACGAAGAAAGAGAAGCCGAGCTCGATCGGCAGGACAGTTTGGACGCCTTGGAGGAAGAGCGTGACGTGGCAATAGCCCGTTCCGCATTCTATCAACAGTAGGCTCGAAGATACCAAAGCAGAGAAGTACGGGCCAAAAATTACAATGTTGGCGAATTAGTTCTACGCCTGCCGGACAAGAAAAAGGACAAACTCAAGCCCAAGTGGGAAGGTCCCTTCATAATCGACCAAGTCCTGACTGGTGGAGCGTACCGCCTGCGAGATGCATCGGATAACCGACTCGAGCCAAACCCATGGAACGCAGCCCATCTACGAAGATTCTATGCCTAGCGCCAGACTCTGTGTTCGTCTCCTTCCTCTGTCCATTTTTTATATACTTTCTGTCTTACATTTCTCTCCTTCTCCTCTCTCTCTCTCTCTCTCTCTCTCTCTCTTATAGCCTTTAAAGGCTCATAAAGTGACGCGCTATCCGCGCTCATTAAACCTGGGGGCTCCTTTAAACAGAAGCTTATTTATACGGGCTTCATGCCCAACACATGTGTCACACTTCCGCATGTACCTTTTATTCGCCATTATATGCATCGATATGACTTAAGTTTTGGCCAAGCTGGGTTGCCTGGCTCCTGTGCTTACCCCTACGTTCCTGATTGTTCGGCTAGGTGGTAAAGGGAGCACCTCTGCGATTCTTACTGCCGGATCAGCCGGATGTGTACCTCAGACTGGGTGAAGCCGAAAGCTAGTGTTCTTAAGGGAATATTCGGTCGGTGAACTAAACATGATTTTTTTATTTTATCTATACGCCCCCAGATGTTTTTCCTGCACCTCTTTTCGCAGAATGGACATGCACTTTAGGGCATGCCTCCCAGGGAAAGGAACCCATAACGGAACTATTCTCCCTAGAAGATGTTTCTTACTAACCATGTAATATAACATAACTAGTTGGGCACTTGTCTGTTCAAGCACTAATGACCCCTACACCTGGTCTCCATGCATACCCCGGTTCTTATATAACCGCGAGGGTATTCGGACACACTCCGGACCGTCAGGTCCCGAGGTTGAATCGGAAAGGCCGGCCATGCCAAACGAGCTAGAAGGCATTACACATGTCAATTAAAATTACATAGTCAATCTGACTGATTGTATTCCTCTTCAATACCATCTAACAGGCTGTCTAGTTTACAGTCCTGTTGGGAATACTTTGCGGCCAATTCTACTTGGCCGTATACTAAGCTCACAGGGATCTCCTTCCCATCGGGCCCCACGGTTCCGACCTCGGCCATGTGGTTTGGGTCAGCCTTCGTGTACCACGTCTTCACCATGGCCCAGGCCTCCCTGGCGCCTTGATGGCAGGCCAACATCTTCCACAATCGGAAGCGCCGCCGCACTCCCTTCAGCTTCTCTACAAGCTCTCCAAGGTCTTCGGGCATGGAGACGGATGGCCACAAGGCTTGGGCGATGCCTTGCATCACCTGCCGAACTTGCTCATGCAGTTGTGAGAGCTCGGGAAGAAGGTCGTCCATAGACCCGGGCATTTCCTCTGTAGGACGACCTGTTAGCATACCTAAAGACATTACTCTGTTAGTCGACTTCCTCACCGAACTCTTTTTTTCAAAGTTCGTTTAAGCACTTACTAAATATGCCGCGTCGAAGCCGCTGATTCTCCTTAACGGAGTCCAATAGCTGGGCACGAACATCCTTCAGTTCAACGCCCAGCTTGGTGTTGGCATCTTGGAGATCGTTCTTGTCCCGCCTCACCTTTGTCAGCACGCTCTCACTAGCCTTCAGCTGGCGTAGGAGTTGTTGCTCTTCCGGATTTAATCCGGCGCCATCTGCAATTTCATTTGTCAGATTTGCATACACGCCGCACTTCGCAAAATACTTATCTTTCAAAGCATATATTACTAGAGGGGGTCTCCTTGGGCTCCCCTGCCGCGGCTAGTGCGGCCTCAAGTTGGGCTTTGCACTCTTCCAGCTCCTAGGACAGTAGGGTATTCTTTTCTGTAAGAACCTGCATAACAAATGATCCTTAAATCAGTTATTCTAACTGTTTCATGTCTCGGGGGCTACTGGTATATATATAATTACCAAAATTTTCTTACCCGTATGTCTTTTACTTATTGCTCCGTGGCTCTGACTAGACCATTTTGAGCGGCACGGAGGTACGCATCTCCTGAATTGAAGGCATCCAATGCCTCTTGGGAGAAACAAGCGTCGCGAAGAACTGTCCAGCGACGCCTATGGTTCATGGTACTCTCCACCTCGGAATTGGTGGCAGACAGCCTGTCCGCATCCTCTGTCAGAGGAGCGTCCGGTGCGCGCCTTGTGTTCACCTCCGCTTCCGGACCAGGCTTTGGAGCCTGGCTGGTGGAGGCGCGATGGGCAACCTCTCCGTATATAGTCCGGCGAGGTCTCTTCGTCCTGAAGAAAGCACGAGTGTTAGTATGCCTTAAAGGAATAACACCTGGGAATAAGATGGCGCGCTATACCTTTGCGCTGGCGTCTTAGTCCGGACCGCACTTCTTTTCAGCCCGCGGGGCCTTGCCGCCCCTCGTTGGCTAGTCGCCGTAGGCTCGGCCTCCCGTCTCAAGGACCTCCCCTGCAAAACACGGTCGTCATACGGCAATCGAAAACATGCGTGGATATATCCCTTTTCAAAGTGCTAGGACTTTGGTCTCAGTTACCTGTGAGGCTGGGAGTAGCCCTGGGTAATCGGCCATAATGGCCACCAAGGCGTTGTCCTTTCTCAATTGATGAAACACCCCATCAATCAGCTCCACAGATAAGTCTGGATCCTCTTGAGAGGCCAGGTCGAGGGACCATCCTGGATCCTCGGGTTGTGGACGAGGGCTGTTTATTTCTTTAACAACCTGGCGCAGTTCCTGTGTTGAAGTCGTTAGACTGAATATTTAACGATGGGAATATAAAACGGATGGGCAAGTAAAAGTGTCCACTTACCCAACTTGGGGGATTGTACATAGAAAATCCACCCTGTGGGTTTACGCGGAGAAATTCCTCCTCTTCTCCCTTGTACAAAGTGGACAAGGTCTTTATTAGAACGGCAGCCGAATCCGGCCCCTTACGGCCGTGGCGGGTGGCGTCGTCCTCCCCGTTGAAGTCCCACATGGGGCGGCCTCTATACTCAAGCGGCTGCACCCCTCGCATGATGCATGCGGCCATGACCCCGATCATGGTCAGTCCAGAATGAGCTAACAATCTTATCCGGCCCATTAGGTAAAGAACGTCCCTGTCACTTTCCCTCTGAGGGCTCCGTGGACGCCAGCTTAGGCGCTTCTTTAGGGGAGCACTGTCGAACTCAGGGAGGCCGATCCAGACAGGATCGGCAGTGGGACATCCTCTATATAAAACCATTCTGAAGGCCAGTCCTCAGACGCCTTCTTTGGGGTTCCGGATAGATATCCGGTCCCGGCGATGCGCCACACTTCGGCTCCGCCTACTTGATATATTGACCCCTTCTTATAACGGGGCACGAGGCAGAATAGCCTTTTCCACAGCGCGCAATGAGCCTCACAGCCCAAAAACAGCTCGCAAAGGGCTATGAATCCCGCGATATCCAATATGGAGGCAGGCGTGAGGTTGTGCAGCTGGAGGCCATAAAACTCCAGGCGCCCCCCGAGAAATGGATGAATTGGAAATCCAAGCCCTCTTATTAAGTAAGGGACAAGGCATACCCGCTCTCCTTTGGAGGGATTGGGGGCGCTCTCCGCTTGCTCTCCACCATTATAGGTGGCAAGTCCGGCTCGAACCGGGACCATATAGGCCGGGGGGAGAAATCCCTTGGTCTGGAGCGTCACTAGCTCGCTGTGCAGGATGGAGCACCTCTTCCAATCTCTAGGCTGAGGGCTGGAAGGTCGAGAGGAGGAGCTGCGGTGGCCGGCCATGATAGAATGGACCTCTGTCAGATACGCTCTGATGAATACTCGCGGAGAGGAGAAGGTGTGGTTTGGATCTAAATCCTCGTCCCCTTAAATAGGCGGCTCATTCACGCGGATAGGGGTGTAAATATAAAAAAACACCCTGACTTTTCGTATTCGTTTGACACATGGAAGACGGCCATTATTGGGCGTAGAAGCCAAGGAGCACTACATTTACAAGAAACCGGACACTATTCAACAGGTACACAGAATTTGGAGGAGAACCCGCCTTGCAATGCCGAAGACAATTTGCGCGCCGGACTCGTCGTCATTGAAGCCTGGTTCGGGGGCTACTGAGGGAGTCCTGGATTAGGGGGTGTCCGGATAGCCGGACTATACCTTTGGCCGGACTCCTGGACTATGAAGATACAAGATTGAAGACTTCGTCTCGTGTCCGGAAGGGACTTTCCTTGGCGTGGAAGGCAAGCTTGGCGATACGGATATGTAGATCTCCTACCATTGTAATCGACTCTATGTAACCCTAGCTCTCTCCGGTGTCTATATAAACCGGAAGGTTTTAGTCCGTAGCAACAACAATCATACCATAGGCTAGCTTCTAGGGTTTGGCCTCCTTGATCTCGTGGTAGATCTACTCTTGTAACCCATATCATCAATATTAATCAAGCAGGACGTAGGGTTTTACCTCTATCAACAGGGCCCAAACCTGGGTAAAACATCGTGTCCCCTGCCCCCTGTTACCATCCGGCCTAGACGCATAGTTCGGGACCCCCTTCCCGAGATCCGCCGGTTTTGACACCGACACCCGCCGTATGGGCTATTGTGTGTATTGGCTTGCAAGGTGAATTCTTTGATGGGAGAGAACCGAACCGAGAAGCTATCGCGGAAGAGTTGAAGATGCTGCAATACAATGCTCAAGCTTGTGATATCCTCTTCAATGGATTGTGCCCCGAAGAATTCAACAAAATCTGTCGTCTTGAGAATGCAAAGGAAATTTGGGATACTTTGATTGATATGCATGAAGGTACCGACTCCGTCAAGGAATCCATGTTGGATGTGCTTCAAAGTCAGCTTGACAAGTTCAAAATGAAGGATGGTGAAGGTGTCGCTGAAATGTACTCTAGGATTGCTCTTATCACAAATGAGATCGCCGGCTTAGGAAGTGAAGAGATGACTGACAAATTCATCATCAAGAAGATCCTAAGAGCTTTGGACGGAAAATATAATACCGTATGTACATTGATTCAAATGATGCCCAATTACAAAGATCTCAAGCCAACGGAAGTCACTGAAAGAATTGTTGCTCATGAGATGTCACTCAAGGATAAGGAGGAGCTCCATAACAAGTCAAGTGGTGCTTACAAAGCCTCATGTAAAGCTCCCACATCATCAAGTGAGAAACAAACCTTCGATGAAGAATTGAGCCTAATGGTGAAGAACTTCAACAAGTTCTACAAGAGTAGAAGCAAAGAGAGAAGTTCCAAGTCAAGGTCCTACATTGACAAAAGATCTTCTAGTCGAGAGCAAAATTGCTACAATTGTGGAGGACCCGGACACTATTCCAATGAGTGTACGACACCCTACAAGAGAAGAGAAGATTCTCCAAAAAGAAGAAGTAGAAGAGAAGAATCACCATCAAGAGAGAGAAGGAGTAGAGATGATCATTATGAATGAAGAACATCCCAGAGAAGCAAAGATTGGGAAAGGAAGGACAAGTCATCAAGGAGCTACCTAAAACGAATACATCAAGCTCATGTTGGTGAATGGGTATCCGGCTCCGACTCCGACAATCACTCCGAGAGAAGCTATCACTCCTACTCCGAATATACTCAAGATGAAGGTGTTGCCGGTCTAGCACTTGTGTCAACCAACTCCTATGACATATTTGTTTGACCAAATGAAGGACTTGGAAGATGATTCATGGCTAAAGGCCCAAAGGTATCACACCCCAAGTATGTTGATTTCAATAGTGATGAAGATGACTTGTTAGGTGATGATGATTTACTTGTTGACAACTCTAGTGATGAATACTATGATGAAACGTCAATTAACCATGCTAATCAAGATAAAACAAATGACAATGATAAGGAGAAGATTGAGTTTCTAACTAAACAACTAAACACTCTTAAGTTAGCTCATGAAACTATCTTATGAGATCATCAAGAACTTTTAAGGACTCATGAGAAATTACGTTTTGAAAAGCTCAACCTTGAGCAAGAGCATGAGTTCTTAAAGGCAATCAATGATGATATTCGCAAGAAAAGTTCTTGTTACATTGCTAAGAGTTTACTCTTATCCACTTACATGCCTCAAGTCAAGTCTAGTAACAAGAACAAGAAAGATTCTTCCTCTAGTAGTGACAATATTCATGATCAATCCAATGTTGTTGCTTCTAGTAGTTCTCTTGATTCCACTAATGATTCTCTTAGCCAAGTTATACTTGAGCAAGAAAATAGCTTATTGAAGGGAATTATAGACAAACGTGTCTACAAGAGCCTTGCCGGGTGTAAGCAATTCAAGGAAATTGTATGCAAGCAAGGAAGGCACCGGAAGAACCAAGGTGTTGGTTTTGAACGAAAGTTCAATGCCAATGGAGTTGAGTGGGAATAAGATCAATACCCCAAGATGAAGTTTGTTCCTCAACAAGAGAAGTATGATCCTACTTCCTTCAAAGGGACACAACCTCAAGATGATCTTCCACCACCAGACCACAAGCAAAAAGGCAATGATAAGCTTCAAGAGGAAATTGATGCATTTGAAGAAGCACCCAAGGCCTTGGTCAAGTGGGTTCCAAAAACTGCATCAAGTTCTACCTCATCAAGTACGACTACAACTCCAAGGATTCCCATCAAGATGATGTGGATCCCAAAGAAGAAGAACTAGAGAGTTCTTGAGGGTGACTCCGCCAACATACCTCACTCTTATCATCTTGGCAAGAACAAGTGCAATCAACTTCCACATATTGCACTAGTTCAAGGAGTCACAAACCCTCTTGTTGGTAAGACAAGGGACAAGGTAACCCAATGCTTTCATAGACATCATCTTGTGTGTGCATCACTCTATGTCTTTAGATATCCTTGTTTGTTCCTTGTGGGACTAACCCATGTAGGTATTGAAAGTGCAACTCACTCCAAAGGATTGCTCCAAATGATCTACATCAACATTGAGCATCCACATCTTCAACACCTACATGAAGTCATCATCGACAAAACCCAAGGATAGTTCATCACTCTTAAGGGGGATCTCACATATATGGGGATCTTTACTCTAAAATTGAGCTAAAGCAACTCTAATGGTGTGAACACAACAACGCTTTATGTAAAAATGGTAACCCCATTTGTGCTTAAATGATGAGTATGACCTATGATCAAATGTTCTCATTTGACTCCTAAGTCAATATACTCATATATAGATGACCTAGTAATCGCCAATTTCTTGATAGATGCTAGAATTGGTTGTGCATGCTTTGCCACCTATTTGATTTGCCATTTTATTGTGTGAGCATGTTGGTTGCATAATTTACTCATTCGAGGACATCCACTTGTTGCTTTGATAGTTTGGTTCCTTTTTCTTTTGCCAAGTGGATGGACAAGATTGCCTAAGAACCCTCTCTAGCTATCTATGCTTTTCTCATCTCAAACTCTATTCATGCTACATCACAAAATTTGATCAAGTCAGATTCGAACCACTCTGTGTGAGGAGCACTCGGAGTCCCCGTTTCGTCATAGACTTAAACTTCCAAAACTTCTTTGTGCATTTCGGTCTGATCGATTCATCCATTTTGGTCATACCGGGATCACTAAGTCGATCTAGGTTTTCAATCTTGGTGCAATCGATTTGAACTTTTCGGTCACACTGAGTTTCACTAACTACTTGTAGTTATGAATCTCGGTGCCACCAAGTTGTTCCACTCGGTCACACCGACAGTGTCCGGCTATATATATCCGCGGCCCAAAATTTGGAAAATTTTCCGAATCCCTTCACCCGCGCTCAGCCTGCTCTGCCTCCCTGGGTCTCCAGATCGTCCTCCTCATCGCCAGCTGCCTCTCGCCGCTGTTCTCCGCCGTAGTTAAGGGAATAATCTCCGCCGTTGCCACCATAGCAGGTCCATCGCCGCACTAGGGTATGGACTTGATCCTTGTGCTATTCCCCCTCCGATTCTTAGCACATTGTTTTGCCATGTATCTTGCCATGATTGAGATCACCCTATCCAGTGAAATCACTCTGTAGTTTAGTCATGGATTGAAAATTTAGGGTTGGGTTTCCGTCGAAATCATCTCGGACCGACCGAGTTGTTGAAATCGGCTCCACCGATTTGGCTAAGGCCATTGCACATGTGATTCTCGGTCTGACCGAGAATTGCAAATCGGTGTGACCGAGTTCAATACTTTGTGAAACCCTAGCAGTCTCGGTGCCACCAAACTGTGACTCGGTCTGACCGAGTTCACTAGTTTAGGTTCCAAAAGCTGCTTCGGTATCAGTGAGTTTTCAAATCGGTAGATCCGAAATGCTTTTTGTGGAAAACTAAAACTAAGTTTTTGACTCATTCTTTTGCAAAAACCTCTATACTTTGTGATGCTTATCAAATCTACCTCATCTATAATCTATTCACATGGTCTGCTGTCATTGTTTGCATCATGTCAGATCAGAGTGACGGTCAGAAGAAGTCTGATGAGCAAGTGAACATGAGTGAGGGCACTAGTCCCTCTAGCAGCTTTGATGAGGGAAGCAGGAGTACACCCGGCAACTTGCATAAGGCAGCCACTAGGACCAGAAAATAGAGAACCTCATATTGTAAGGATGAGGACTATGTGGCTGTTGAGGAAGAGGCCACTTCAAAGAGGAAAGTCTTGAAAAAGGAATATGGCACAACTGCTGCCACTAATCCAGGAATGAAGCAAAAGGTTCCTGCCAAGAGAGCTCCCATGTCAAAAGCCAGAACATCCACTCAAGAGACTTTGGGATCTGCACCCAATGAGCAGGTTGTGGCAGAAAAGAAAAAGGAAGCAATGGGTTAAGAAGACCACTGCTAGAGTGCTTGGCAGATCTTCTATAATGAAAGATTCTAAAGAAGAGGAAGAGGATGCAGCACCAGCACCCAAAGCTCAAAAGCTTATGGGAGATGCTATAAGGGCAGGGGATGTTCCATCTAAGCCTAAGACTGCTCCTAATACTGCTGCTCCAGCTCCAAAGCCAAAACCCAAGAGGAGCACCAGGAACATCCCTGCTGAGGAGAAGAACAAGGCCCCAGTGCCTCAAGCTGCTGAAGAAGATGATGATTCTGTCGTTTTAAGAAAGTTGAAGCCCAAAATTCCAAATCACAATGATGCTCACCCAGTTGTAGAGAATATGAAAATCAGGAAGGATTCAGGTTTAAGGCTATGGAGAGAGTATGATCCATATGCCACCAGGAGAAGGACTGCTGTGGACTACATGTTCCATACAAAGGAACAATAGGACTTCTATGAGACTATCTTACTTGACAAGAAGCCCATAGTGTGTGACATGAGATGGGTTGATTGGAAATTCATTGAGGAAAATGAGGATCACTTCCTTGGTGTATATGACAGCTTCAAGGCGTGTGGAGTCGATGAGTTTGTGGCTCAGAAGCTCACAAAGTGGAATGATGAGCTCATTATGCAGTTCTACTCCACGGCTCATTTCTACCCAGATGGAAGGATTGTCTGGATGTCTGAAGGTACGAGGTATCAGTGAATGGTTGAAGAATGGGCAAAATTGATCAATGCTCCTGAGGAGAGTGAAGATGACTTGGATGTCTATGCGAAGAAGAAGAAGGATCACAACACCATGGCACATATGTACAAAGAGATCCCAGATGCTGCTCTTGAGACACACAAGTTTGGATCAGTACATTACCTTCTGTCAGGCTTGCCAACAATCAACTGGATCCTCAGGCACACTCTCTTGCCAAAGTCAGGTGATCACAAGATGATCAGAGGCCATGCAATTAACTTGCTTCACATATTTGATGTGTCTCAAAAGTTCAAGGTCATGAGCCTAATTGTGGAAACCATTAAGAGAACAGCTGCAGATCAGAAGAGGAGTTGTGGGTATGCCCCACAGATCCAGGAGCTAATCAACTCCAAGATGGGCACTGGCACATATCTCCTGGACAAGGAACACATGCCCATCTACCCAGACTTTGAGGACAACACTGTGGTGATGGATGAAAATGAACCATGTTCTGTGCACGCACAAGCCAAGAGGGAGAAGGCAAGGATTGAAAAGGCTACGAAGATGCCAACCACTGATGAGGCATCTCAGTATCTTCTGAAGAGCAAGCAAGATCAGCTTGTCTACTTGATTGCCTACACTCTGAGGATTGAGAAGGGATTGGCTACCCTGACTCAAAACCAGGAGAGCTTGGAGAGGATCATGGAGCAGAAGTTCTATGACTTAGATGTGAAGGTCACTGAGATCCAGTCCGTTGTTAAGAAACTTCAGGATGAAGTGCAGGAGAAGAAGGGCAAGCGTCGGTGTCAAAACTGGCGGATCTCAGGTAGGGGGTCCCGAACTGTGCGTCTAAGGCGGATGGTAACAGGAGGCAGGGGACACGATGTTTTACCCAGGTTCGGTCCCTCTTGATGGAGGTAAAACCCTACGTCCTGCTTGATTAATATTGATGATATGGGTAGTACAAGAGTTGATCTACCACGAGATCGGAGAGGCTAAACCCTAGAAGCTAGCCTATGGTATGATTGTATGTTATTGTGTCCTACGGACTAAAACCCTCCGGTTTATATAGACACCAGAGGGGGTTAGGGTTACACAAGGTCAGTTACAAAGGAGGGGATATCCATATCCGTACTGCCTAGCTTGCCTTCCACGCCAAGTAGAGTCCCATCCGGACACGAGACCAAGTCTTTAATCTTGTAACTTCATAGTCTAACAGTCCGGACAAAGGATATAGTCTGGCTGTCCGGAGACCCCCTAACCCAGGACTCCCTCAGTAGCCCCTGAACTAGGCTTCAATGACGATGAGTCTGGCGCGCAGTATTGTCTTCGGCATTGCAAGGCGGTTTCCTCCTTCGAATACACCACGGAAGAATTTGAATACAAGGATAGTGTCCGACCCTGCAAAATAAGTTCCACATACCACCATAGAGAGAATAATATTTCCACAAATCTAATTTGCTGACTTGTTTTGGCGATACGACATTATGCCATGGCCCGGTGATTATTCGAACCGTTTCCTTTAAATGGCCGCGCACATAACGCGAGGCAGTTTTTTGACACGTCTTGTCAAAGCAGAGATCGTGTCCCCCTTATTACGGGATTCTCATTAATACGGGCGTGGGTAACCCAACCGCGCCATCGATTACGGTGCTTGGGGGATAAGCGAGTTTTACCAGGCTAGTGGGGACATATAGTTCTGGCCGCCCTTATAAAGGGACAAGGTTTAACCTTTTTCTACCCACGCCTTCTTCCTCCTTGCTCATCCACTCTTGCGCACTCGAGCTCCAACGCCCAAGTCCACATTTCCCACCTCCACCTTCTCCAACCATGTCCGGAGCAGGAGGGAGGTGGATGGTCTCCTCCGTCACGGAGGGACACATCAAGAAGCTGAGGAGAGCCGGATACTTGTCCGACGACATCGCACACCGGCTCCCAGATGAAGAGCAGCTCATCCCCACCCCCAGGCCCCACGAGAGGGTAGTGTTCCTTACCCATTTCCTCCGCGGACTAGGATTCCCTCTTCACCCATTCGTCTGGGGGCTAATGTTCTTCTACGGCCTGGATTTCCATGATCTGGCCCCGAAATTCATCCTCAACATCTCGGCGTTTATCGTCGTGTGCGAGGCCTTCATCCACATCAAGCCCCACTTCGGCTTATGGCTAAAGACCTTCAATGTCAAGCTGAAGGTAGTGAGCGGCCGCCAGGAGGAATGCGGAGGCGCCATGGTGGGCAAGATGCCCAACGTCACATGGCCCGAGGGCTCCTTCGTGGAGACCATAAAAGGGTGGCAATCGGGGTGGTTCTACATCACCGAGCCGCGTGACCCTGCAAGGGCAGCGGCCCCCGAGTTCCGATCTGGCATCCCCACACAGCTCACCTCCTGGCAAGAGAAGGGCATGTCCTGGGGTAGTTCGGGACAGCTGACCTGACTCCAAACATGTATCCAAAACATGGTGAGAAAGAAGCTCAAACTCGTCAACGTAGTCCAGGTCATGCTCATCCGCCGGATCCTCCCGTGTCAACAACGGGCTTTCAACTTGTGGGAGTTCGACCCGGCCCAGCACCAAACTCTGAACAGGCTCTTCGACACAACACACGAGGATGCCTGGAAGGTGCTATTCAAGGGCGCCGAGGTTCCACCTCCCACTACCGAGGATCACAGATTCTGCGTGAAGTGCCAAGCCAGTGCGGTAAGCTGTTTTATCTCTTATAGGATACTTGTTTTTTCATAATTAGACTCTATGCGGGATCTAAGGTCCCGTACCTTTGACAGGACTGGCAGGAGACGGCCGGACAAATCGACTGTCCGGCTCCTTTGCCCGAAGGCCCAGCAGACGCTCTCCTGACAAAGATGCTAACTCCGGCTCCTTACAAGGTGCCGGAGAAGACCAAGAAGGCCAAGGGATCCCGAAAGAGTTCCCGGCGCCAGGTGATATCGGACTCATCATCCGAGGACTCCTCGGCGCACTCCTCCCACGAAGACGAGGAGGAAGATAAAGACGCTCCCCCTCCAGTCGGGGGAGACAAGAAAAGGAAGGCCGCCCCAACTAGGGGGCCGAAGGGTCCAAGAAGGGAAGGACTCTCCTTCCGGACAGTTCCATCACCGCCTCCGAAGGCGAAGACGAGTGGCTGCCCAGGGCCAAGCCCCTGGGGAAGTCGTAAGTATTCAGATACCAAAGTAACTCATAGCATTCCTTTGTCGCACTGCTTCTCCTAACGCCGAATTATGACTATGCAGACCGCCACGAGCCCGTATCGATGTATCGTCGAACGGCTCCCTAGGCTCGTCGGATATGGATAGCGATCCACTTCCGACCGCCACCTCCCCTTGCCCTACGGACAACGCCGAGGTATTGTCTCAAGAGGCACCGGGTCGAGGGGAGACAGTCCCGGAGGCGCCTCAAGGCGACCTTCCGGACTCCGGGAACAGAGGGAGCAAGTCTCCCGAGGGCTCCGAGTTCGGCCCTCAGCCGAACACTGCGCCGGAACCTCCAATGGTTCCGGACTCCGGCAGGCAGCCTCCTTCCAAAAGGGGCAAGACACCTGTGCCAGTGACCTCTGTCCAACCAGAGGCACCGGACAATCTGCTGGGAGCGCTTCGCAGCGCTTCCATCGACGAAGAGCACCGCACTATTATGAGTGCGGTGGTCCAGAAGGTTCAGTCCGCCAAGAGCGGATTGACTGAAGCCTGTGCCAGCCTTCTAACAGGCTTTGAGGTAAGTGTTTGAAATATAGGAAAAATATTACCACATAGACAGTAGCCCCTGATGCTTTGTTCGGTGTTCAAAAAGAAAGGACGAATAGAGGATCAAACAATATCGCAGGAGTCTAACACAAGTATGTCTATATGCGTATGCAGGCTTCGCTGCTGGCCGTTGCCGCACAGACTGCGGAGGTTGCTGCATTGAAGCAGGACCTCGAGGGGTCCAAGAAAGAGCTCGGCCTTGCCAAGAGGCAGCTCGAGGAGAACAAGGGTAAGTAATACCCTGTCTATAGATATGTATATATAAAAGAAGACGCGATTGCAACATGACAGGATCATCGAGAATTTGCCAGGGGCGACAATCGAGGTGGCGACCCTGAAGCAAGCTCTATCCGAGGCCGAAAACAAAGCGGCCAAGGAGCACACCGAGCGGGAAAGGCATGAGGCACGAGTGGGCGAGGTGCAGCAAGAGCTCCAAGCTCTCGTGACGAAGCACGAGGCGTTGGAGCTTGACTTGAAGACGCGAGAGTCTGAGCTTGCCGCGGCTCTCGAGAGCGCAAAGAGTGCCAAGGCCGAAGCCCAAAAGGTCCTCCGGGAGATTGATGCGGTGAAGAAGATAGCGGCGGGTAAGGCATTCTATATGCAAAGCAAGCATGTGAAAGTAAATTACTTGTTACTTACCCGAATCCAGAGCTCTCCAGGAGCATTCGCAGATTTGCCCCGCAGCGTGTCGGATGCCGCAACGTTTTACAAGGCCGAGGAGGGAAGCTCATCAGAGAAGTTGTTCTGGGCCCAATATACTGGGACCGAACACCCGGTGCCTATGAGCGACAAGCTAAACCAGCTGGCCGAGCTACACAAGGCAGTTGAACAGGCCATGAAGGGCTTTATAGTCCGGCTGTGGCCTGGCGACGCCCTTCCGAATAGCTACTTCGGCCTGGTGAGGCGGCTTGTGGATGCCTGCCCACCGCTAGAAGCCGTCAAGCAGTCCGTCTGCATCGAAGGTGCACGCCGGGCTTTCGCCCGTGTGAAGGTGCAATGGGCCAAGCTAGATGCCGTGAAGCTGATCAAGGAAGGGCTGCCGCAGGGCAAGGATCATCGCCACCCCGAGATGTACTATGAGGGTGTCCTGAAGGGTGCCCGTCTCGTAGCGTACGAGTGTGCAAAACATGTAATATTTGAATGAACTTGCTCGTGTAATCCTATATTATGAAAACTTGTTCATATGCGCTATGCAACGCTTGTTTGAATTTAAAATATTACCTTCTGTTCGGCTGTTTATCAAATCTGAGAGATGGCTAGTTGTCGGCTTCTACCCCCATGCCACGAGTGCTGGGGTGTTCAGGATAAACCTGAGCACTCTTGTTCCCATTTTTGGGTCCTTCGAGGGAGGTGCTCAGCACAACGAACAAGGCAATCGGACTATAATGCGTTATTACTCTCACTTAGCCATAGAATTCTATAATTTTAAATTTCGGCGAAGCCCCTAGTATTCGGAAGGCCGAATCTGGGGCGCGATACACGCCTTAAGCCGGACATGGCCGACTCCTCGCTCTAAGCGGCATAAGTCTTTAAGGACTCAAAAACCTCTCGAACAGCGACCGGTCTCTCGCCTTATCATGATAGTCAGTTTTAGCTTTCTCTACTGAGGTGCTTAGCCCAGCTGAACCGGGGCACAATCGCAGTAGTTCTCCCAGTGCTACCATAGCCGATATAGCGGGACGTAAGGTACCAAAACATGGGAGCCAGGCAAACCCAACTATTGACCAAAGGCATGATTCGGAGCTGATGGATATAATGCTATAAGTTCGGGGTGCCGCACTTGTGAAAGTGTTCGGACTTCTCTCACCATATTGTGGGGTACTTAAGCCCCTAGTGTATTGGCCGTACCAGAGTGTATGGGTGTTGGATGTCATGAATGAACATATATATATATATAAAGAAGAGTGCAATAATAGTCTTAATGTTATGCATTGTTTATTCAAAAAGGTGCGTTAAAGCAAAATCATACATGTGGTGCAACAAGCAAAATGAGCGATCGGTCCCACCAAGTTTACCTGACCAACTCTTTGGTTAGCTTATTACCAAAATCGGTCTCACCGAGTTTGTGTAATCGGTCACAATGAGATTACGTTATGCCCTAACCCTAACCATATCGGTCCTACCGAGTTGCATGTCGGTCCCACCGAAAACCCTAACGGTCAGTAGCTTTGCTGAATCGGTCCGACCGAGTTTAACAATTCAGTCCCACCGAGATTGGAAAGTTGTGTGTAACGGTTAGATTTTGTGTGGAGGCTATATATACCCCTCCACCACCTCTTCATTCGTAGAGAGAGCCATTAGAACAAACCTACACTTCCAAGTTACTTTTTCTGAGAAAGAACCACCTACACTTGTGTTGAGGCCAAGATATTCCATTCCTACCATATGAATCTTGATCTCTAGCCTTCCCAAGTTGCTTTCCACTCAAATCCTCTTTCCACCAAATTCATATCCTCTGAGAGAGAGTTGAGTGTTGGGGAGACTATCATTTGAAGCACAAGAGCAAGGAGTTCATAATCAACACACCATTTGTTACTTCTTGGAGAGAGGTGTCTCCTAGATTGGCTAGGTGTCACTTGGGATCCTCCGACAAGATTGTGGAGTTGAACCAAGGAGTTTGTAAGGGCAAGGAGATCGCCTAATTCATGAAGATCTACCGCTAGTGAGGCAAGTCCTTTGTGGGCGACGACCATGGTGGGATAGACAAGGTTGTTTCTTCGTGGGCCCTTCGTGGGTGGAGCCCTCCGTGGACTCGTGCAACCGTTACCCTTCATGGGTTGAAGTCTCCATCAACGTGGATGTACGATAGCACCACCTATCGGAAACACGACAAAAACATCCGTGTCTCCTATTGTGTTTGAATCCTCCAAACCCTTCCCTTTACATTCTTGCAAGTTTCATGCTTTACTTTCCGCTGCTCATATACTCTTTGCATGCTTGCTTGAATTGTGTTAAGATTGCTCGACTTGTCCAAAGTTGCTAAAATCTGCCAAGAACTAAAATTGGGAAAAGGATAAGTTTTTATTTGGTCAAGTAATCTAATCACCCCCTCTAGACATACTTTCGATCCTACAAGTGGTATTAGAGCTTTGGTTTCCATTTGCCTTGATTTTCATAGCTTTTGGAAGTCATAGCCTTGGTTTCACAACCTAGGAGAGTATGGCGTCTGGCGAGGGAAATTACCACCGTAGATGTCCTTACTTTGATGGTACTAATTTTGCTAGTTGGAAGCATAAGATGAAAATGCATATTCTTGGACATAACCCCACGGTGAGCTATCAAGTCGCAAGTTTTGGCCGACTTCGTCGCAGAATGGACGGAGGCCGAACTCCCTAAAGAGTACGTCACATATTCAAACTGGGTCATGCACTTCGACGGCTCCAAAATGTTGGCTGGTCTAGGGGCTGGCGTCGTTTTGACGTCCCCCACAGGAGACACAGTTCAATACGTACTCCAGATAATGTACACAGACTCCAACAATGCAGCCAAATATGAGGCCCTTTTACATGGTCTCCGGATGGCAGTATCCATGGGCATTCAACGCCTAGAAGTGTGCGGGGACTCGAACCTCGCAATATCCCAAATAAATGGAGACTTTGATGCCATGGATCCAAAAATGGCAGCTTATCGCAACGCTGTCCTAAAAATGTCAGCTCGGTTCGAAGGGCTCGAATTTCACCATATAGCCCGGGAAAATAATCAGGCGGCAGATGTCATGGCACACATTGGCGGAACACGCGATGTAGTCCCCCCCCCCAACATCTTCCTGGAAAGGCTGTTCAAGCCATCCATAGTATGGGAAGGGGAACCCGGCAATAACAGCCCGGACCCAACCGCATTGCCCGACACCAAACACTCTGACATAATTGGAGGCTCTGCCAATGAAATATCACCTTCATCCCACGTAATAATGGCCGTCATCGCCCCGTGGACAGAACCATTCCTCGCCTACCTTACTAGGCAGGAACTCCCCGAGGACCAAAATGAGGCACGCTGCATAGCGCAGCGATCTAAAGCCTATAAAGTCCATGAGGGAGAGCTTTATAAGAAAATCACTATCGGAGTCCTTCAAAGGTGCATCAACGAAGAGGAAGGGCGGAACCTCCTGGCTGAAATTCATGCCAGACTCGGCGGTCATCACGCTGCAGCTCGGTCCCTTGTAAGCAAGGCCTTCCATACAGGCTTTTATTGGCCGACGGCCCGGGCAGATGCCCAGGACTTAGTCCAACGATACGTCGGTTGCCAGCTTTTTGCAAACCAAAGCCATATGCCACCCACCTCCCTCCAAACTATCCCCATCACTTGGCCCTTCGCGGTCTGGGGGCTTGACATGGTTGGACCCCTTAAAGGCGGAACCCACAAGAAAAAATACTTACTGGTCATGGTGGATAAGCTCACCAAATGGATAGAAGCCAAGCCTGTTAAGACGGCCGAATCCGGACCGGTGATATACTTTATATCCGGGGTTGTACACCGTTATGGCGTCCCCCACAGCATCATCACTGACAACGGTACGAACTTTACGGCTGACGAGGTAAAACTCTAGTGCAAAAACATGGGCATCAAGCTCGATTATGCTTCCGTCTATCACCCACAAACTAACGGCCAGGTCGAACGTGCAAACGGTCTTATCATGAGCAGCATCAAACCCAGATTAGTGCGTTCCCTTAAGGAATCTAATACGCACTGGGTAGAGGAGCTCGACTCCGTACTCCGCGGGCTGCGGACCACGCCGAATCGCACCACCGGATACACACCATTCTTCATGGTGTACGGCGCAGAGGCGGTTTTTCCCTGCAACTTAATTCATGACTCACCTCGAGTGCGCATGTACGAAGAAAGAGAAGCCGAGCTTGATCGGCAGGACAGTTTGGACGCCTTGGAGGAAGAGCGTGACGTGGCAATAGCCCGTTCCGCATTCTATCAATAGCAGGCTCGAATATACCAAAGCAGAGAAGTATGGGCCAAAAATTACAACGTTGGCGAATTAGTTCTACGCCTGCCGGACAAGAAAAAGGACAAACTCAAGCCCAAGTGGGAAGGTCCCTTCATAATCGACCAAGTCCTGACTGGTGGAGCGTACCGCCTGCGAGATGCATCGGATAACCGACTCGAGCCGAACCCATGGAACGCAGCCCATCTACGAAGATTCTATGCCTAACGCTGGACTCTGTGTTCGTCTCCTTCCTCTGTCCATTTTTTATATACTTTCTGTCTTACATTTCTCTCCTTCCCCTCTCTCTCTCTCTCTCTCTCTCTCTCTCTCTCTCTCTCTCTCTCTCTTATAGCCTTTAAAGGCTCATAAAGTGACGCGCTATCCGCGCTCATTAAACCTGGGGGCTCCTTTAAACAGAAGCTTATTTATACGGGCTTCATGCCCAACACATGTGTCACACTTCCGCATGTACCTTTTATTCGCCATTATATGCATCGATATGACTTAAGTTTTGGCCAAGCTGGGTTGCCTGGCTCCTGTGCTTACCCCTACGTTCCCGATTGTTCGGCTAGGTGGTAAGGGGAGCACCTCTGCGATTCTTACTGCCGGATCAGCCGGATGTGTACCTCAGACTGGGTGAAGCCGAAAGCTAGTGTTCTTAAGGGAATATTCGGTCGGTGAACTAAACATGATTTTTTTTATTTTATCTATACGCCCCCAGATGTTTTTCCTGCGCCTCTTTTCGCAGAATGGACATGCACTTTAGGGCATGCCTCCCAGGGAAAGGAACCCCTAATGGAACTATTCTCCCTGGAAGATGTTTCTTACTAACCATGTAATATAACATAACTAGTTGGGCACTTGTCTGTTCAAGCACTAATGACCCCTACACCTGGTCTCCATGCATACCCCGGTTCTTATATAACTGCGAGGGAATTCGGACACACTCCGGACCGTCAGGTCCCGAGGTTGAAGCGGAAAGGTCGGCCATGCCAAACGATCCACAATCCGGCTAGAAGGCATTACACATGTCAACTAAAATTACATAGTCATTCTGACTGATTGTATTCCTCTTCAATACCATCTAACAGGCTGTCTAGTTTACAGTCCTGTTGGGAATACTTTGCGGCCAATTCTACTTGGCCGTATACTAAGCTCACAGGGATCTCCTTCCCATCGGGCCCCACGGTTCCGACCTCGGGATGTGGTTTGGGTCAGCCTTCGTGTACCGCGTCTTCACCATGGCCCAGGCCTCCCTGGCGCCTTGATGGCAGGCCGACATCTTCCACAATCGGAAGCGCCGCCGCACTCCCTTCAGCTTCTCTACAAGTTCTCCAAGGCCTTCGGGCATGGAGACGGATGGCCACAAGGCCTGGGCGACGCCTTGCATCACCTGCCGAACTCGCTCGTGCAGTTGTGAGAGCTCGGGAAGAAGGTCACCCATAGACCCGGGCATTTCCTCTGTAGGACGACCTGTTAGCATACCTACAGACATTACTCTGTTAGTCGACTTCCTCACCGAACTCTTTTTTTCAAAGTTCGTTTAAGGACTTACTAAATATGCCGCGTCGAAGCCGCTGATTCTCCTTAACGGAGTCCAATAGCTGGGCACGAACATCCTTCAGTTCAACGCCCAGCTTGGTGTTGGCATCTTGGAGATCGTTCTTCTCCCGCCTCACCTTTGTCAGCACGCTCTCACCAGCCTTCAGCTGGCGTAGGAGTTGTTGCTCTTCCGGATTTAATCCGGCGCCATCTGCAATTTCATTTGTCAGATTTGCATACACACCGCACTTCGCAAAATACTTATCTTTCAAAGCATATATTACTAGAGGGGGTCTCCTTGGGCTCCCCTGCCGCGGCTAGTGCGGCCTCAAGTTGGGCTTTGCATTCTTCCAGCACCTAGGACAGTAGGGTATTCTTTTCTGTAAGAACCTGCATAACAAATGATCCTTAAATCAGTTATTCTAACTGTTTCATGTCTCGGGGGCTACTGGTATATATATTATTACCAAAATTTTCTTACCCGTATGTCTTTTACTTATTGCTCCGTGGGTCTGACTAGACCATTTTGAGCGGCACGGAGGTACGCATCTCCCGAATTGAAGGCATCCAATGCCTCTTGGGAGAAACAAGCGTCGTGAAGAACTGTTCGGCGACGCCTGTGGTTCATGGCACTCTCCACCTCGGAATTGGTGGCAGACAGCCTGTCCGCATCGTTTGTCGGAGGAGCGTCCGGTGCGCGCCTTGTGTTCGCCTCCGCTTCCGGACCAGGCTTTGGAGCCTGGCTGGTGGAGGCGCGATTGGCAACCTCTCCGGATATAGTCCGGCGAGGTCTCTTCGTCCTGAAGAAAGCACGAGCGTTAGTATGCCTTAAAGGAATAACACCTGGGAATAAGATGGCGCGCTATACCTTTGCGCCGGCGTCTCAGTCCGGACCGCACTTCTTTTTAGCCCGCGGGGCCTTACCGCCCCTCGTTGGCTAGTCGCCGCAGGCTCGGCCTCCCGTCTCAAGGACCTCCCCTGCAAAACACGGTTGTCATACGGCAATCGAAAACATGCGTGGATATATCCCTTTTCAAAGTGCTAGGACTTCGGTCTCAGTTACCTGTGAGGCTGGGAGTAGCCTTGGGTAATCGGCCATAATGGCCACCAAGGCGTTGTCCTTTCTCAATTGATGAAACACCCCATCAATCAGCTCCACAGATAAGTCTGGATCCTCTTGAGAGGCCAGGTCGAGGGACCGTCCCGGATCCTCGGGTTGTGGAGGAGGGTTGTTTATTTCTTTAACAACCCGGCGCAGTTCCTGTGTTGAAGTCGTTAGACTGAATATTTAACAATGGGAATATAAAACGGATGGGCAAGTAAAAGTGTCCACTTACCCAACTTGGGGGATTGTACATAGAAAATCCACCCTGTGGGTTGACGCGGAGAAATTCCTCCTCTTCTCCCTTGTACAAAGTGGACATGGTCTTTATTAGAGCGGCAGCCGAATCCGGCCCCTTACGGCCGTGGCGGGTGGCGTCGTCCTCCCCGTTGAAGTCCCACATGGGGCGGCCTCTATACTCAAGCGGCTGCACCCCTCGCATGATGCATGCGGCCATGACCCCGATCATGGTCAGTCCGGAATGAGCTAACAATCTTATCCGGCCCATTAGGTAAAGAACGTCCCTGTCACTTGCCCTCTAAGGGCTCCGTGGACGCCAGCTTAGGCGCTTCTTTATGGGAGCACTGTCGAACTCAGGGAGGCCGATCCAGACAGGATCCGGCAGCGGGACATCCTCTATATAAAACCATTCCGAAGGCCAGTCCTCAGACGCCTTCTTTGGGGTTCCGGATAGATATCCGGTCCCGGCGATGCGCCACACTTCGGCTCCGCCTACGTGATATATTGACCCCTTCTTATAACGGGGCACGAGGCAGAATAGCCTTTTCCACAGCGCGAAATGAGCCTCACAGCCCAAAAACAGCTCGCAAAGGGCTACGAAGCCCACGATATGCAATATGGAGGCAGGCGTGAGGTTGTGCAGCTGGAGGCCATAGAACTCTAGGAGCCCCCGGAGAAACGGATGAATTGGAAATCCAAGCCCTCTTATTAAGTAAGGGACAAGGCATACCCGCTCTCCTTTGGTGGGATTGGGGGCGCTCTCCGCTTGCTCTCCACCATTATAGGTGGCAAGTCCGGCTCGAACCGGGACCATATAGGCCGGGGGGAGAAATCCCTTGGTCTGGAGCGTCACTAGCTCGTTGTGCAGGATGGAGCACCTCTTCCAATCTCTAGGCTGAGGGCTGGAAGGCCGAGAGGAGGAGATGCAGTGGCCGGCCATGATAGAATGGACCTCTGTCAGATACGCTTTGATGAATACTCGCGGAGAGGAGAAGGTGTGGTTTGGATCTAAATCCTCGTCCCCTTAAATAGGCGGCTCATTCACGCGGATAGGGGTGTAAATATAAAAAAACACCCTGACTTTTCATATTCGGTTGACACATGGAAGACGGCCATTATTGGGCGTAGAAGCCAAGGAGCACTACATTTACAAGAAACCGGACACTATTCAACAGGTACACGGAATCTGGAGGAGAACCCGCCTTGCAATGCCGAAGACAATTTGCGCGCCGGACTCGTCGTCATTGAAGCCTGGTTCGGGGGCTACTGAGGGAGTCCTGGATTAGGGGGTGTCCGGATAGCCGGACTATACCTTTGGCCGGACTCCTGGACTATGAAGATACAAGATTGAAGACTTCGTCCCGTGTCCGGAAGGGACTTTCCTTGGCGTGGAAGGCAAGCTTGGCGATACGGATATGTAGATCTCCTACCATTGTAATCGACTCTATGTAACCCTAGCTCTCTCCGGTGTCTATATAAACCGGACGGTTTTAGTCTGTAGCAACAACAATCATACCATAGGCTAGCTTCTAGGGTTTGGCCTCCTTGATCTTGTGGTATATCTACTCTTGTACTACCCATATCATCAATATTAATCAAGCAAGACGTAGGGTTTTACCTCCATCAAGAGGGCCCAAACCTGGGTAAAACATCGTGTCCCCTGCCCCCTGTTACCATCCGGCCTAGACGCACAGTTCGGGACCCCCTACCCGAGATCCGCCGGTTTTGACACCGACACCCGCCGTATGGGCTATTGTATGTATTGGCTTGCAAGGTGAATTCTTTGATGGGAGAGAACCGAACCGAGAAGCTACCGCGGAAGAGTTGAAGATGCTGCAATACAATGCTCAAGCTTGTCATATCCTCTTCAATGGATTGTGCCCCGAAGAATTCAACAAAATCAGCCGTCTTGAGAATGCAAAGGAAATTTGGGATACTTTGATTGATATGCATGAAGGTACCGACTCCGTCAAGGAATCCATGTTGGATGTGCTTCAAAGTCAGCTTGACAAGTTCAAAATGAAGGATGGTGAAGATGTCGCTGAAATGTACTCTAGGCTTGCTCTTATCACAAATGAGATCGCCGGCTTAGGAAGTGAAGAGATGACTGACAAATTCATCATCAAGAAGATCCTAAGAGCTTTGGACGGAAAATATAATACCGTATGTACATTGATTCAAATGATGCCCAATTACAAAGATCTCAAGCCAACGGAAGTCACTGAAAGAATTGTTGCTCATGAGATGTCACTCAAGGATAAGGAGGAGCTCCATAACAAGTCAAGTGGTGCTTACAAAGCCTCATGTAAAGCTCCCACATCATCAAGTGAGAAACAAACCTTCGATGAAGAATTGAGCCTAATGGTGAAGAACTTCAACAAGTTCTACAAGAGTAGAAGCAAATAGAGAAGTTCCAAGTCAAGGTCCTACATTGAAAAAATATCTTCTAGTCGAGAGCGAAATTGCTACAATTGTGGAGGACCCGGACACTATTCCAATGAGTGTACGACACCCTACAAGAGAAGAGAATATTCTCCAAAAAGAAGAAGTAGAAGAGAAGAATCACCATCAAGAGAGAGAAGGAGTAGAGATGATCATTATGAACGAAGAACATCCCAGAGAAGCAAAGATTCGGAAAGGAAGGACAAGTCATCAAGGAGCTACATAAAACGAATACATCAAGCTCATGTTGGTGAATGGGTATCCGGCTCCGACTCCGACAATCACTCCGAGAGAAGCTATAACTCCTACTCCGAATATACTCAAGATGAAGGTGTTGCCAGTGTAGCACTTGTCTCAACCAACTCCTACGACATATTTGATTGACCAAATGAAGGACTTGGAAGATGATTCATGGCTAAAGGCCCAAAGGTATCACACCCCGAGTATGTTGATTTCAATAGTGATGAAGATGACTTGTTAGGTGATGATGATTTACTTGTTGACAACTCTAGTGATGAATACTATGATGAAACGTCAATTAACCATGCTAATCAAGATAAAACGAATGACAATGATAAGGAGAAGATTGAGTTTCTAACTAAACAACTAAACACTCTTAAGTTAGCTCATGAAACTATCTTATGAGATCATCAAGAACTTTTAAGGACTCATGAGAAATTACGTTTTGAAAAGCTCAACCTTGAGCAAGAGCATGAGTTCTTAAAGGCAATCAATGATGATATTCGCAAGAAAAGTTCTTGTTACATTGCTAAGAGTTTACTCTTAACCACTTACATGCCTCAAGTCAAGTCTAGTAACAAGAACAAGAAATATTCTTCCTCTAGTAGTGACAATATTCATGATCAATCCAATGTTGTTGCTTCTAGTAGTTCTCTTGATTCCACTAATGATTCTCTTAGCCAAGTTATACTTGAGCAAGAAAATAGCTTATTGAAGGGAATTATAGACAAACATGTCTACAAGAGCCTTGCCGGGTGTAAGCAATTCGAGGATATTGTACGCAAGCAAGGAAGGCACCGGAAGAACCAAGGTGTTGGTTTTGAACGAAAGTTCAATGCCAATGGAGTTGAGTGGGAAGAAGATCAATACCCCAAGACGAAGTTTGTTCCTCAACAAGAGAAGTATGATGCTACTTCCTTCAAAGGGACACAACCTCAAGATGATCTTCCACCACCAGACCACAAGCAAAAAGGCAATGATAAGCTTCAAGAGGAAATTGATGCATTTGAAGAAGCACCCAAGGCCTTGGTCAAGTGGGTTCCCAAAACGGCATCAAGTTCTACCTCATCAAGTACGACTACAACTCCAAGGATTTCCATCAAGATGATGTGGATCCCAAAGAAGAAGAACTAGAGAGTTCTTGAGGGTGACTCCGCCAACATACCTCACTCTTATCATCTTGGCAAGAACAAGTGCAATCAACTTCCACATCTTGCACTAGTTCAAGGAGTCATAAACCCTCTTGTTGGTAAGACAAGGGACAAGGTAACCCAATGCTTTCATAGACATCATCTTGTGTGTGCATCACTCTATGTCTTTAGATATCCTTGTTTGTTCCTTGTGGGACTAACCCATGTAGGTATTGAAAGTGCAACTCACTCCAAAGGATTGCTCCAAATGATCTACATCAACATTGAGCATCCACATCTTCAACACCTACATGAAGTCATCATCGACAAAACCCAAGGTTAGTTCATCACTCTAAAATTGAGCTAAAGCAACTCTAATGGTGTGAACACAACAACGCTTTATGTAAAAATGGTAACCCCATTTGTGCTTAAACGATGAGTATGACCTATGATCAAATGTTCTCATTTGACTCCTAAGTCAATATACTCATATATAGATGACCTAGTAATCGCCAATTTCTTGATAGATGCTAGAATTGGTTGTGCATGCTTTGCCACCTATTTGATTTGCCATTTTATTGTGTGAGCATGTTGGTTGCATAATTTACTCATTCGAGGACATCCACTTGTTGCTTTGATAGTTTGGTTCCTTTTTCTTTTGCCAAGTGGATGGACAAGATTGCCTAAGAACCCTCTCTAGCTATCTATGCTTTTCTCATCTCAAACTCTATTCATGCTACATCACAAAGTTTGATCAAGTCAGATTCGAACCACTCTGTGTGAGGAGCACTCAGAGTCCCCGTTTCGTCATAGACTTAAACTTCCAAAACTTCTTTGTGCATTTCGGTCTGATCGATTCATCCATTTCGGTCATACCGAGATCACTAAGTCGATCTAGGTTTTCAATCTTGGTGCAATCGATTTGAACTTTTCGGTCACACTGAGTTTCACTAACTGCTTGCAGTTATGAATCTCGGTGCCACCAAGTTGTTCCACTCGGTCACACCGATAGTGTCCGGCTATATATATCCGCGGCCCAAAATTTGGAAATTTTTCTGAATCCCTTCACCCGCGCTCAGCCTGCTCTGCCTCCCTGGGTCTCCAGATCGTCCTCCTCATCGCCAGCTGCCTCTTGCTGCTGTTCTCCGCCGCAGTTAAGGGAATCATCTCCGCCGTTGCCGCCGTAGCAGGTCCATCGCCGCACTAGGGTATGGACTTGATCCTTGTGCTATTCCCCCTGCGATTCTTAGCACATTGTTTTGCCATGTATCTTGCCATGATTGAGATCACTCTATCCAGCGAAATCACTCTGTAGTTTAGTCATGGATTGAAAATTTAGGGTTGGGTTTCCGCCAAAATCATCTCGGACCGACCGAGTTGTTGAAATCGGCTCCACCGATTTGGCTAAGGCCATTGCACATGTGATTCTCGGTCTGACCGAGAATTGCAAATCGGTGTGACCGAGTTCAATACTTTGTGAAACCCTAGCAGTCTCGGTGCCACCGAACTGTGACTCGGTCTGACCGAGTTCACTAGTTTAGGTTCCAAAAGCTGCTTCGGCATCAGTGAGTTTTCAAATCGGTAGATTTGAAATGCTTTCTGTGGAAAACTAAAACTAAGTTTTTGACTCATTCTTTTGCAAAAACCTCTGTACTTTGTGATGCTTATCAAATCTACCTCATCTATAATCTATTCACATGGTCTGCTGTCATTGTTTGCATCATGTCAGATCAGAAACGGTCAGAAGAAGTCTGATAAGCAAGTGAACATGAGTGAGGGCACTAGTCCCTCTAGCAGCTTTGATGAGGGAAGCAGGAGTACACCCGGCAACTTGCGTAAGGCAGCCACTAGGACCAGAAAATCGAGAACCTCATATTCTAAGGATGAGGACTATGTGGCTATTGAGGAAGAGGCCACTTCAAAGAGGAAAGTCTTGAAAAAGGAATATGGCACAACTGCTACCACTAATCCAGGAATGAAGCAAAAGGTTCCTGCCAAGAGAGCTCCCATGTCAAAAGCCAGAACATCCACTCAAGAAACTTTGGGATCTGCACCCAAAGAGCAGGTTGTGGCAGAAAAGAAAAAGGAAGCAATGGGTCAAGAAGACCACTGCTAGAGTGCTTGGCAGATCTTCTATAATGAAAGATTCTGAAGAAGAGGAAGAGGATGCAGCACCAGTACCCAAAGCTCAAAAGCTTATGGGAGATGCTATAAGGGCAGGGGATGTTCCATCTAAGCCTAAGACTGCTCCTAATACTGCTGCTCCAGCTCCAAAGCCAAAACCCAAGAGGAGCACCAGGAACATCCCTGCTGAGGAGAAGAACAAGGCCCCAGTGCCTCAAGCTGCTGAAGAAGAAGATGATTCTGTCCTTTTAAGAAAGTTGAAGCCCAAAATTCCAAATCACAATGATGCTCACCCAGTTGCAGAGAATATGAAAATCAGGAAGGATTCAGGTTTAAGGCTATGGAGAGAGTATGATCCATATGCCACCAGGAGAAGGACTGCTGTGGACTACATGTTCCATACAAAGGAACAATAGGACTTCTATGAGACTATCTTACTTGACAAGAAGCCCATAGTGTGTGACATGAGATGGGTTGATTGGAAATTCATTTAGAAAAATGAGGATCACTTCCCTGGTGTATATGACAGCTTCAAGGCGTGTGGAGTCGATGAGTTTGTGGCTCAGAAGCTCACAAAGTGGAATGATGAGGTCATTATGTAGTTCTACTCCACGGCTCATTTCTACCCAGATGGAAGGATTGTCTGGATGTCTGAAGGTACGAGGTATTAGTGAATGGTTGAAGAATGGGCAAAATTGATCAATGCTCCTGAGGAGAGTGAAGATGACTTGGATGTCTATGCCAAGAAGAAGAAGGATCACAACACCATGGCACATATGTACAAAGAGATCCCAGATGTTGCTCTTGAGACACACCAGTTTGGATCAGTACATTACCTTCTGCCAGGCTTGCCAACAATCAACTGGATCCTCAGGCACACTCTCTTGCCAAAGTCAGGTGATCACAAGATGATCAGAGGCCATGCAATTAACTTGCTTCACATATTTGATGTGTCTCAAAAGTTCAAGGTCATGAGCCTAATTGTGGAAACCATTAAGAGAACAGCTGCAGATCAGAAGAGGAGTTGTGGGTATGCCCCATAGATCCAGGAGCTAATCAACTCCAAGATGGGCACTGGCACATATCTCCTGGACAAGGAACACATGCCCATCTACCCAGACTTTGAGGACAACACTGTGGTGCTGGATGAAAATGAACCATCTTCTGTGCACGCACAAGCCAAGAGGGAGAAGGCAAGGATTGAAAAGGCTACGAAGATGCCAACCACTGATGAGGCATCTCAGTATCTTCTGAAGGGCAAGCAAGATCAGCTTGTCTACTTGATTGCCTACACTCTGAGGATTGAGAAGGGATTGGCTACCCTGACTCAAAACCAGGAGAGCTTGGAGAGGATCATGGAGCAGAAGTTCTATGACTTAGATGTGAAGGTCACTGAGATCCAGTCTGTTGTTGAGAAACTTCAGGAAGAAGTGCAGGAGAAGAAGGGCAAGCGTCGGTGTCAAAACCGGCGGATCTCGGGTAGGGGGTCCCGAACTGTGCGTCTAAGGCGGATGGTAACAGGAGGCAGGGGACACGATGTTTTACCCAGGTTCGGGCCCTCTTGATGGAGGTAAAACCCTACGTCCTGCTTGATTAATATTGATGATATGGGTAGTACAAGAGTTGATCTACCACGAGATCGGAGAGGCTAAACCCTAGAAGCTAGCCTATGGTATGATTGTATGTTATTATGTCCTACAGACTAAAACCCTCCGATTTATATAGACACCGGAGGGGGTTAGGGTTACACAAGGTCGGTTACAAAGGAGGGGATATCCATATCCGTACTGCCTAGCTTGCCTTCCACGCCAAGTAGAGTCCCATCCGGACACGAGACGAAGTCTTTAATCTTGTAACTTCATAGTCTAACAGTCCGGACAAAGGTTATAGTCCGGCTGTCCGGAGACCCCCTAACCCAGGACTCCCTCAGTAGCCCCTGAACTAGGCTTCAATGACGATGAGTGTGGCGCGCAGTATTGTCTTCGGCATTGCAAGGCGGGTTCCTCCTTCGAATACACCACGGAAGAATTTGAATACAAGGATAGTGTCCGACCCTGCAAAATAAGTTCCACATACCACCGTAGAGAGAATAATATTTCCACAAATCTAATTTGCTTACTTGTTTTGGCGATACGACATTATGCCATGGCCCGGTGATTATTCGAACCGTTTCCTTTAAATGGCCGCGCACATAACGCGAGGCAGTTTTTTGACACGTCTTGTCAAAGCAGAGATCGTGTCCCCCTTATTACGGGATTCTCATCAATACAGGCGTGGGTAACCCAACCGCGCCATCGAATACGGTGCTTGGGGGATAAGCGAGTTTTACCAGGCTAGTGGGGACATATAGTTTCGGCCGCCCTTATAAAGGGACAAGGTTTAACCTTTTTCTACCCACGCCTTCTTCCTCCTTGCTCATCCACTCTTGCGCACTCGAGCTCCAACGCCCAAGTCCACATTTCCCACCTCAACCTTCTCCATCCATGTCCGGAGCAGGAGGGAGGTGGATGGTCTCCTCCGTCACGGAGGGACACATCAAGAAGCTGAGGAGAGCCGGATACCTGTCCGACGACATCGCGCACCGGCTCCCAGATGAAGAGCAGCTCATCCCCACCCCCAGGCCCCACGAGAGGGTAGTGTTCCTTACCCATTTCCTCAGCGGACTAGGATTCCCTCTCCACCCATTCGTCTGGGGGCTAATGTTCTTCTACGGCCTGGATTTCCACGATCTGGCCCCGAAATTCGTCCTCAACATCTCGGTGTTTATCATCGTGTGCGAGGCCTTCATCCACATCAAGCCCCACTTCGGCTTATGGCTAAAGACCTTCAATGTCAAGCCGAAGGTAGTGAGCGGCCGCCAGGAGGAATGCGGAGGCGCCATGGTGGGCAAGATGCCCAACGTCACATGGCCCGAGGGCTTCTTCGTGGAGACCATAAAGGGGTGGCAATCGGGGTGGTTCTACATCACCGAGCCGCGTGACCCTGCAAGGGCAGCGGCCCCCGAGTTCCGACCTGGCATCCCCACGCAGCTCACCTCCTGGCAAGAGAAGGGCATGTCTTGGGGTAGTTCGGGAGAGCTGACCGGACTCCAAACATGTATCCAAAACATGGTGAGCAAGAAGCTCAAACTCGTCAACGTAGTCCAGGTCATGCTCATCGGTCGGATCCTCCCGTGTCAACAACGGGCTTTCAACTTGTGGGAGTTTGACCCGGCCCAGCACCAAACTCTGAACATGCTCTTCGACACAACACACGAGGATGCCTGGAAGGTGCTATTCAAGGGCGCCGAGGTTCCCCCTCCCACTACCGAGGATCACAGATTCTGCGTGAAGTGCCAAGCCAGTGCGGTAAGCTGTTTTATCTCTTATAGGATACTTGTTTTTTCATAATTAGACTCTATGCGGGATCTAAGGTCCCGTACCTTTGACAGGACTGGCAGGAGACGGCCGAACAGATTGACTGTCCGGCTCCTTTGCCCGAAGGCCCAGCAGACGCTCTCCTGACGAAGATGCTAACCCCGGCTCCTTACAAGGTGCCGGAGAAGACCAAGAAGGCCAAGGGATCCCGAAAGAGTTCCCGGCGCCAGGTGATATCGGACTCATCATCCGAGGACTCCTCGGCGCACTCCTCCCACGAAGACGAGGAGGAAGATAAAGACGCTCCCCCTCCAGTCGGGGGAGACAAGAAAAGAAACGCCGCCCCAACTGGGGGGCCGAAGGGTCCAAGAAGGGAAGGACTCTCCTTCCGGACAGTTCCATCACCGCCTCCGAAGGCGAAGACGAGTGGCTGCCCAGGGCCAAGCCCCTGGGGAAGTCGTAAGTATTCAGATACCAAAGTAACTCATAGCATTCCTTTGTCGCACTGCTTCTCCTAACGCCGAATTATGACTATGCAGACCGCCACGAGCCCGTATCAATGTATCGTCGGACGGCTCCCTAGGCTCGTCGGATATGGATAGCGATCCACTTCTGACTGCCACCTCCCCTTGCCCTACGGACAACGCCGAGGTATTGTCTCAAGAGGCACCGGGTCGAGGGGAGACAGTCCCGGAGGCGCCTCAAGGCGACCTTCGGGACTCCGGGAACAGAGGGAGCAAGGCTCCCGAGGGCTCCGAGTTCGGCCCTCAGCCGAACACTGCGCCGGAACCTCCAATGGTTCCGGACTCCGGCAGGCACCCTCCTTCCAAAAGGGGCAAGACGCCTGTGCCGGTGACCTCTGTCCAACCAGAGGCACCGAACAATCTGCTGGGAGCGCTTCGCAGCGCTTCCATCGACGAAGAGCACCGCACTATTATGAGTGCGGTGGTCCAGAAGGTTCAGTCCGCCAAGAGCGGATTGACTGAAGCCTGTGCTAGCCTTCTAACATGCTTTGAGCTAAGTGTTTGAAATATAGGAAAAATATTACCGCATAGACAGTAGCCCCTGATGCTTTGTTCGGTGTTCAAAAAGAAAGGCCGAATAGAGGATCAAACAATATTGGAGGAGTCTAACACAAGTATGTCTATATGCGTATGCAGGCTTCGCTGCTGGCCTTTGCTGCATAGACTGCGGAGGTTGCCGCATTGAAGCAGGACCTCGAGGGGTCCAAGAAAGAGCTCGGCCTTGCCAAGAGGCATCTCGAGGAGAACAAGGGTAAGTAATACCCTGTCTATAGATATGTATATATAAAAGAAGACGCGATTGCAAAATGACAGGATCATCGTGAATTTTCCAGGGGCCACAATCGAGGTGGCGACCCTGAAGCAAGCTCTATCCGAGGCCGAAAACAAAGCGGCCAAGGAGCGCACCGAGCAGGAAAGGCATGAGGCACGAGTGGGCGAGGTGCAGCAAGAGCTCCAAGCTCTCGTGACGAAGCACGAGGCGTTGGAGCTTGACTTGAAGACGCGAGAGTCTGAGCTTGCCGCGGCTCTCGAGAGCGCAAAGAGTGCCAAGGCCGAAGCACAAAAGGCCCTCCGGGAGATTGATGCGGTGAAGAAGATAGCGGCGGGTAAGGCATTCTATATGCAAAGCAAGCATGTGAAAGTAAATTACTTGTTACTTACCCGAATCCAGAGCTCTCCAGGAGCATTCGTAGATTTGCCCCGCAGCGTGTCGGATGCCGCAACGTTTTACAAGGCCGAGGAGGGAAGCTCATCAGAGAATTTGTTCTGGGCCCAATATACTGGGACCGAACACCCGGTGCCTATGAGCGACCAGCTAAAGCAGCTGGTCGAGCTACACAAGGCGGTTGAACATGCCATGAAGGGCTTTATAGTCCGGCTGTGGCCTGGCGATGCCCTTCCGAATAGCTACTTCGGCCTGGTGAGGCGGCTTGTGGATGCCTGCCCACGGCTAGAAGCCGTCAAGCGGTCCGTCTGCATCGAAGGTGCACGCCGGGCTTTCGCCCATGTGAAGGTGCAATGGGCCAAGCTAGATGCCGTGAAGCTGATCAAGGAAGGGCCGCCGCAGGGCAAGGATCATCGCCACCCCAAGATGTACTATGAGGGTGTCATGAAGGGTGCCCGTCTCGTAGCGTACGAGTGTGCAAAAGATGTAATATTTGAATGAACTTGCTCGTGTAATCCTATATTATGAAAACTTGTTCATATGCGCTATGCAACGCTTGTTTGAATTTAAAATATTACCTTCTGTTCGGCTGTTTATCAAATCTGAGAGATGGCTAGTTGTCGGCTTCTACCCCCATGCCACGAGTGCTGGGGTGTTCAGGATAAACCTGAGCACTCTTGTTCCCATTTTTGGGTCCTTCGAGGGAGGTGCTTAGCACAACGAACAACGCAATCAGACTATAATGCATTATTACTCTCACTTAGCCATAGAATTCTATAATTTTAAATTTCAGCGAAGCCCCTAGTATTCGGAAGGCCGAATCTGGGGCGCGATACACGCCTTAAGCCGGACATGGCCGACTCCTTGCTCTAAGCGGCATAAGTCTTTAAGGACTTGAAAACCTCTCGAACAGCGACCGGTCTCTCGCCTTATCATGACAGTCAGTTTTAGCTTTCTCTACTGAGGTTCTTAGCCCAGCTGAACCGGGGCACAATCGCAGTAGTTCTCCCAGTGCTACCATAGCCGATATAGCGGAACGTAAGGTACCAAAACATGGGAGCCGGGCAAACCCAACTATTGACCAAAGACATGATTCGGAGCTGATGCATATAATGCTATAAGTTCGGGGTGCCGCACTTGTGAAAGTGTTCGGACTTCTCTCACCATATTGTGGGGTACTTAAGCCCCTGGTGTATTGGCCGTACCAGAGTGTATGGGTGTTGGATGTCATGAATGAATATATATATATATAAAGAAGAGTGCAATAATAGTCTTAATGTTATGCATTGTTTATTCAAAAAGGTGCGTTAAAGCAAAATCATACATGTGGTGCAATAAGCAAAAAGTAGGAATATGTCCCCTCCAAGGGCAAGCTGAGGAATAATATTAAAGCAAGTATTTCACTCGTTATCGTAATCCACCTGGGAGTTCCGTGGTGTGATGTAGCTTTCTGCCTCCTTGGTTGCTGCATCATGTGTTCGACAATCATGCTGCCGGACAGGGTTTCCAGAGATTAATGTCCTGAAAGAGAGAAAAATAACAAAGAGGGAAGCCCCTAGTGCGGTTTAAGCCGCGTCTTGGGGCGTGTCGTAGTCGTGCCCCCTCCCTACCTGTGCCCATGGTATTTTTAGTGCGTAATTATGTACGCGTGGTACGAGTTTTTCCATTTGGCTTGGGCCGGGGTGGGGGCCGCATTGCTATGCGAGCTCGGAACGTGCTAGGCGGTCTTGTTGCCGATTACTCCGGGCGCGCTTGAAGGTGTTCGGGTCCTTAGACGCTGAACTAGTGGATTGCCTTGAGAGGCTGCTTTGCGCTTCCGCTGCGAGGGTCGCAGTCTGCTCCTCCGTTCGGAGAGAGCGCTCTGTGTTTCCTTTAAATGTAATGACCCCCTGAGGTCCTGGCATCTTGTGCTTGAGGTATGCATAATGCGGTACCGCATTGAATCTCCCAAATGCGGTTCGCCCGAGCAGTGCATGATAACCACTATAGAACGGGACTATATCGAAGATTAACTCTTCGCTTCGGAAGGTATCCGGGGATCCGAAGACCACTTCGGGTGTGACTAAGCCTGTGCAATGGGCCTCTACACCTGGTATGACGCCTTTAAAGGTCGTTTTTGTGGGTTTGATCCTTGAGGGGTCTATACCCATTTTGCGCACCGTGTCCTGGTAAAGCAGGTTCAGGCTGCTGCCGCCATCCATAAGGACTCGAGTGAGGTGAAATCCGTCAATAATTGGGTCTAAGACCAGTGCGGCGAATCCGCCATGACGGATACTAGTGGGGTGGTCCCTGCGATCGAAGGTGATCGGACAGGAGGACCATGGGTTGAACTTTGGGGCGACTGGCTCCAACGCATATACATCCCTGAGCGCACGCTTTCGCTCCCTCTTGGGGATGTGGGTTGCGTATATCATGTTCACCGTCCGCACTTGTGGGGGGAACCTCTTCTGTCCTCCGGTATTCGGCTGCCGGGGCTCCTCCTCGTCATCGCTATGTGGCCCCTTATCTTTTTTTTCGGCAATTAACTTGCCGGACTGCTTGAACACCCATCAATCCCTGTTGGTGTGGTTGGCTGGCTTGTCGGGGGTGCCGTGTATTTGATACGAGCGATCGAGTATACGGTCCAAACTGGACGGGCCCGGAGTGCTTCTTTTGAATGGCTTTTTCCGCTGACCAGGTTTAGAGCCATTGAATCCGGCATTGACTGCTGTATCCTCGGTATTGCCGCTGTTAATGCGGCGCTTATTTTTGTTGCGACGTGACCTGCTATTGCTGTCCTTGGTAACCAAAGTACCATGGTTCTTTGATATGTTATTACTGCGAGCCAGCCAGCTATCTTCTCCCGCACAAAAGCGGGTCATGAGTGTCGTGAGGGCTGCCATAGATTTCGGCTTTTCCTGACCAAGGTGCCGGGCTAGCCACTCGTCGCAGATGTTGTGCTTGAAAGCTGCTAGTTCCTCTGCATCCGGACAGTCGACAATTTGATTTTTCTTTGTTAGGAACCGTGTCCAAAATTGCCTGGCCGATTCCTCTGGCTGCTGAATTATGTGGCTCAAGTCATCGGCATCTGGTGGTCGCACATAAGTGCCCTGAAAGTTGTCGAGGAATGTGGCTTCCAGATCCTCCCAACAACCAATGGACTATGCTGGCAAGCTATTGAGCCAATGCCGAGCTGGTCCTTTGAGTTTGAGTGGGAGATATTTAATGGCGTGTAGATCATCGCCGCGTGCCATGTGGATATGGAGGAGGAAATCCTCGATCCATACCGTAGGATCTGTTGTGCCGTCATATGATTCTATATTTACGGGTTTGAAACCCTCTGGGATTTGATGAGCCATTACTTCATCTGTGAAGCATAAGGGGTGTGCGGCGCCTCTGTACTAGGCTATATCGCGATGTAGCTCCAATGAGTCTTGCCCGCTGTGTTCGGCCCGGCCGGATTTACTTTTGCTGTATCCGGCATGACAATTATCGTCTCGCGTAGTGGCACGCCCTCGTGATCCATAGATTGATCGTGCATGTTTTGCTTTGTCCTCCAATACATCTCGCAGGTCTGGCGTATTTCCCCATGCCTTTTTATTTGAATGGCGTCGGGGTGCAGGCTGAGCTTTTGGCTGGAATGCCTCTCTGTCGCGACCACGGGGTGGCCGATCAGCCGCATCATACGCTTCTTCCTCCAGTCGGGGTAGCAACCTGCATTTGGGTAACTCTTGGAGGGGCGTTCGAGTTTAAATTCCTCGGCCGCCAGGACTTCAGTCCATCTGTCAGCTAGCAGATCTTGATCAGATTGAAGCTGCTGCTGCTGCTTTTTCTTAAGGCTATTTGCCGTGGCTATAAGCCAGTGCTTGAAGCGCTCTTGTTCGACGTGATCCTCTGGCATGAAGAATTCGTCATCGTCGAGGCTTGCCTCATCTTCGGAGGGAGGTATGTAATTATTATCCTCTTCCTCTCTATCTGTCGCTCTCTCATGAGGGATGCCTTCTCCATCCTCCTGTGCTGAATCTTGCTGGAGGCGGTTGTCTTCAGCACTGTCCGGGGTGTTGTTATCTCCTGTGCCGGAATCACTGTTTTTGCTTTGGCGGGACTTAGAGCGGCGCCGCTGACGCTGGCGCTTAGGTTGCTTCCTGGAGGTGTCATCCTCCGCTGTCTCGTCGCCATTGCCTTCTTTGGGTGTGTCCACCATGTATATATCATATGATGAGGTTGTTGTCTAGTGCCCTGTGCACAGTGGTTCCTCTTCGTCTCCTGCATCGTCGTCCATACCGTCGATGTCTTCAGAGTCAAAGTCGAGCATGTCGGTTAAGTCATCGACAGTGGCTACTAAGTGGATGGTGGGTGGGCAGCAAATTTCTTTGTCATCTGCATCCCAATCCTGCCGGACATAGTTCGGATAGGATCCTCCTGACAAGGAGAGAGACCTTAATGAGTTAAGTATGTCGCCAAAGGGCGAGCGTTGAAAAATATCCTCGGAGGTGAACTCAATGATCGGCGCCCAATCAGATTCGCTAGGAACGGGCGCAGGCGGTTCGGAGTCCGTGGCCGGAGAAGGATCCGGCAATTTGACAACACGGCTCTCATGAAGGGTAAGGTCGATATCCGACTCGATCGCCGCTGAGGATACGACCTCCATGACGGGGTCTATCCACCCGTCTATGGATGGCGCAACTGGCTCCGAATTGAGGCTCGAAGCGGCTGCCGGTGTGATCTCCTGAATGCGGTCCGAGGGTAGAGCTAAATCGTACTCATCGTGACCACGTGGCGCACAAGGCAGGGGCTCGAATCCGTCGAAGATCAAATCTCCACCGATATCGGCCGTGTAATTTAAGTTTCCAAAACTGACCTGATGGCCAGGGGCGTAGCTTTCGATCTGCTCCAGATGGCCAAGCGAGTTGGCCCGCAGTGCGAAGCCGCCGAACACAAAGATCTGTCCGGGGAGAAAAGTCTCACCCTGGACTGCATCGCTATCGATGGTAGAAGGAGCCATCAAGCCTAACGGCGACGACACAGAGGAACTCTCAACGAAAGCACCAACGTTGGTGTCAAAACCGGCGGATCTCGGGTAGGGGGTCCCGAACTGTGCGTCTAAGGCGGATGGTAACAGGAGGCAGGGGACACGATGTTTTACCCAGGTTCGGGCCCTCTTGATGGAGGTAAAACCCTACGTCCTGCTTGATTAATATTGATGATATGGGTAGTACAAGAGTTGATCTACCACGAGATCGGAGAGGCTAAACCCTAGAAGCTAGCCTATGGTATGACTGTATGTTATTATGTCCTACGGACTAAAACCCTCCGGTTTATATAAACACCGGAGGGGGCTAGGGTTATACAAGGTCGGTTAAAAAGGAGGAGATATCCATATCCGTACTGCCTAGCTTGCCTTCCACGCCAAGTAGAGTCCCATCCGGACACGAGATGAAGTCTTCAATCTTGTATCTTCATAGTCTAACAGTCTGGACAAAGGATATAGTCTGGCTGTCCAGAGACCCCTAACCCAGGACTCCCTCAGCAAGTCTACCACTAATGCTTTTGCTAGAGTGCCCAGAGGACAGAGATCTGCTGCAGTGCCTGTTACAGACACCAGAGCTACTTCATCTGCACCAGCTACAGCTTCAGTGCCACCAGCTCCAGCACCCACTCCACCAGCTCCATCTACATCAACTGATGCCTTCGTCCTTGGAGTTTTATCTACACGACCACCTGAAAACCAAGCCTGAGAGTCGATCTAGCACTATGCATTTTTATGAACTTTTTGGTAACTTGTTGCCAAAGGGGGAGAAAATGTATAGATCATAGGCTTCAAGAGAGATTGTTGCTTTTTATTCTCTCTTTTTGTTTGGTGTTTAAACTTTGTTTATTTGCTCTTTTGCGATAATTTATGCTTTTGTGTGATACTTGGATGATCATGTGTTTCATCATATGCTACCTTAATGCTTGTGGGATAACATTATCTTTTTATATCCCCATATATGATCATTCACTTTGCTTGGTGATGAGTGCATGTATTTCATTATTATCATTTTGAGCGCTCCACCAAGATGTATGTGACGTGGAAGAGTAACCCATGATCCTAACTCATTGTGCATTTACAGTCCAAAGCAAATCTTAAACTATGCACAAATTTAGGGGGACCTCTTGCCTTTCACATACTTCTCAAAGCGACAATGTTTTACAGTCTTATTATCATTTGTCGAAGCTTTGATCTATATGTTGTCATCAAGTACCAAAAAGGGGGAGATTGAAAGTGCAACTATCACTAGGTGGTTTTGGTAATTCCTAACAACATATAGCTCATTGAGCTAATGCCATTTCAAGATTAATATCTCAGGAAAGCTCAATTATTGGCATGGCATGGATGAGAAAAGTGGACCCCTCAAAATGCTAAGGACAAAGGATTGGCTCAAGCTCAAAGCTCAACACTCTACATTTTCTATTTTAGTGATCCAAGATCACATTGAGTCTATAGGAAAAGCCAATACTATCAAGGAGGGATGAGGTGTTGCTTAATGAGGCTCTTGCTCAAAATGCTTAGTGATATGCTCCAAAGCCCTCAACTACTTTCTCACATCCACATATGACCTAAACCAAAAGTCAAACTCGGCCCCACCGATTCTTTGTATCCGGCGCCACCGAGTTTCAAATGTCATAGCCACTGTCACAAACCCAAGGCAAATCGGTCTCAACGATAGGGATCTCGGTCTCACCGAGATGGGATTGTAATCTCTCTGTTTCCCTTCGTAATGTTTCGGTCCCACCGAGATGACCGATTGGTCCCACCGAGATTGCAATGTAAACTCTCTGTTTTCCCTTCGTAACGTTTCAGTCTCACCTAAATGAGCGATCGGTCCCACCGAGTTTACCTGACCAATGATGTCTACTACACAACCTTCTTCTTGTAGACGTTGTTGGGCCTCCAAGTGTAGAGGTTTGTAGGACAATAGCAAATTTCCCTCAAGTGGATGACCTAAGGTTTATCAATCCGTAGGAGGCGTAGGATGAAGATGGTCTCTCTCAAGAAACCTTGCAACCAAACAACAAAGAGTCTCTTGTGTCCCCAACACACCCAATACAATGGTAAATTGTATAGGTGCACTAGTTCGGCGAGGAGATGGTGAAACAAGTGGTATATGGATAGTAGAAAATAGTTTTTGTAATCTGAAATTATAAAAACAGCAAGGTAACGAATGATAAAAATGAGCGTAAACAGTATTGCAATGCGTTGAAACAAGGCCTAGGGTTCATACTTTCACTATGTAAGTTCCCTCAACAAAACTAACATAATTGGATCATAAATCTATCCCTCAACATGCAACAAAGAGTCACTCTAAAGTCACTAATAGCGGAGAACAAACGAAGAGATTATGGTAGGGTACGAAACCACCTCAAAGTTATTCTTTCCAATCAATCCGTTGTGCTATTCCTATAAGTGTCACAAACAACCCTAGAGTTCGTACTAGAATAAAACCTTAAGACACAAATCAACCAAAACCCTAATGTCACCTAGATACTCCAATTTCACCTCAAGTATCCGTGGGCATGATTATACGATATGCATCACACAATCTCAGATTCATCTATTCAACCAGCACATAGAACCTCAAAGAGTGCCCCAAAGTTCTACCGGAGATTCACGACGAAAACATGTGCCAACCCCTTTGCATAGGTTCATGGGCGGAACCCGCAAGTTGATCAGCAAAACATACATCAAGTGAATCATGTGATATCCCATTGTCACCACAGATATCCACGGCAAGACATACATCAAGTGTTCTCAAATCTTTAAAGACATATCCGATAAGATTACTTCAAAGGGGAAAATCAATTCATTGCAAGAGAGAAGAGGGGGAGGAGAAACATAGGATCCAACTATAATAGCAAAGCTCGTGATACATCAAGATCATGCCAAATCAAGTACACGAGAGAGAGAGAGATCAAACACATAGATACTGGTACATACCCTCATCCCCGAGGGAGAACTACTCCCTCCTCGTCATGGAGAGCACCGGGATGATGAAGATGGCCACCGGAGAGGGATTGCCCCCTCCGGCAGGGTGCCAGAACGGGTCTAGATTGGTTTTCGGTGGCTACGGAGGCTTCTGGCGGCAGAACTCCCGACCTATTGTGTGTTCTGGAAGTTTTAAGTTACGTAGGTATATATGGGTGCAGGAGGTACGTCGGTGGACCGAAGGGGGGACCACGAGGCAGGGGGGCGCGCCCCCTACCCTCGTGAGCTCCTCCTTCATCTTCTGACGTAGGGTCCAAATCTATCGGGTAGGTTTCCTTCTAAAAATAACTTCTCCAGTTGATTTCATTCCGTTTCGACTTCGTTTGATATTCCTTTTCCTCGAAACACTGACATAGGCATAAAACAGCAAATCTGGGCTGGGCCTCCGGTTAAGAGGTCAGTCCCAAAAATAATATAAAAGTGGAAAATAAAGCCCAATATTGCCCAAAACAGTAGATATTATAGCATGGAGCAATCAAAATTTATAGATATGTTGGAGACGTATCAAGCATCCCCAAGCTTAATTCCTGCTCGTCCTCGAGTAGGTAAATGATAAAATGATAATTTTTGATGTGGAATGCTAGTTGGCATAATTTCAATGTAATTCTTCTTACTTGTGATATGAATATTCAGATCCATAAGATTCAAGACAAAACTTGATACTGACATAGAAATAATAATACTTCAAGCATACTAACTAAGCAATCATGTCTTCTCAAAATAACATGGCCAAAGAAAGTTATCCCTACAAAATCATATAGTCTGGCTATGCTCTATCTTCACCACACAAAGTATTTAAATCATGCACAACCCCCAATGACAAGCCAAGCAATTGTCTCATACTTTTGATGTTCTCAAACTTTTTCAATCTTCACGCAATACATGAGCGTGAGCCATGGACATAGCACTATAGGGGGAATAGAATGGTGGTTGTGGAGAGGACAAAAAGGGAGAAGATAGTCTCACATCAATTAGGCGTATCAACGGGCTATGGAGATGCCCATCAATATATATCAACGTGAGTGAGTAGGGATTGCCATGCAACGGATGCACTAGAGCTATAAGTATATGAAAGCTCAACAAAAGAAACTAGTGGGTGTGCATCCAACTTGCTTGCTCACGAAGACCTAGGGCATTTTGAGGAAGCCCATCATTGGAATATACAAGACAAGTTCTATAATGAAAGATTCCCACTAGTATATGAAAGTGACAACATAGGAGACTCTCTATCATGAAGATCATGGTGCTACTTTGAAGCACAAGTGTGGTAAAAGGATAGTAGCATTGTCCCCCTTTTTTATTTGGCCTTTTTTGGGGACAATGCTCTATTGAATGATGATCATCACACTTCTATTTATTTAAAACTCAATGATACAACTCGATACTAGAACAAAGTATGACTCTATATGAATGCCTCCGGAGGTGTATCGGGATATGCAATGAATCAAGAGTGACAAGTATGAAAGAATCATGAACAGTGGCTTTGCCACAAATACTATGTCAACTACATGATCATGCTAAGCAATATGACAATGATGAATGTGTCATGATGAATGGAATGGTGGAAAGTTGCATGGAAATATATATCGGAATGGCTATGGAAATGCCATGATAGGTAAGATATATGGTGGGTTTATGGTACCGGCGAAAGTTGCACGGTACTAGAGAGGCTAGCAATGGTGGAAGGGTGAGAGTGCGTATAATCAATGGACTCAACATTAGTCATAAAGAACTCATATACTTATTGCAAAAATCTATTAGTTATCAAAGCAAAGTATTACGCGCATGCTCCTAGGGGGATAGATTGGTAGGAAAAGACCATCGCTCGTCCCCGACCGCCTCTCATAAGGAAGACAATCAATAAATAAATCATGCTCCGACTTCATCACATAACGGTTCACCATACGTGCATGCTACGGGAATCACAAACTTCAACACAAGTATTTCACAAATTCACAACTACTCAACTAGCATGACTCTAATATCACCATCTCCATATCTCAAAACAATTATCAAGCATCAAACTTCTCATAGTATTCAACACACTCATAAGAGAATTTTATTATTCTTGAATACCTAGCATATTGGGATTTTAGTAAATTACCATGCTATTAAGACTCTCAAAATAATATAAGTGAAGCATAAGAGTTCATCTATTTCTTCAAAATAAAACTACCGCCATGCTCTAAAAGATATAAGTGAAGCACTAGAGCAAACGACAAACTACTTCGGAAGATATAAGTGAAGATCAATGAGTAGTCGAATAATTATGAAACTATGTGAAGACTCTCTAACATTTAATAATTTCAGATCTTGGTATTCAAACAGCAAGCAAGAAAAATAAAATGACATTTTAAGAATGGCAAACATCATGTGAAGAAGCAAAAACTTAGGATCAACCGATACTAACCGATAGTTGTTGAAGAAGAAAGGTGGGATGCCAACCGGGGCATCCCCAAGCTTAGACGCTTGAGACTTCCTGAGATATTATCTTGGGGTGCCTTGGGCATCCCCAAGCTTGAGCTTTTGTGTGTCCTTAATTCCTCTCATATCAAGGTCTCCCTAAATCTCAAAAGCTTCATCCACACAAAACTCAACAAGGACTCGTGAGATAAGTTAGTATAAACCATTGCAAAAACTTTTCATACTCTACTGTAGCAAATCACTAAAATTATTATTCAACATTGCATACTAAATGCCTCTTCATATTTAATAGTCCTATCCTCAAATAGAATCATTAAAGAAGCAAACATATGCAAACAATGCAAACATAACAGCAATCTGCCTAAACAGGATAGTCTGTAAAGAATGCTGCAACATCCATACTTCCCTAACTCCAAAAATTATGAAAGAAAATTCCCACTGTAGTAAATTTATGAGAGCTTAATATGCAAAAGGTTTCAACATTTTATCACATTCTTACTTTTCTAGGTAATTATTGCAACAGCGGTAAATTTTCTGTTTTCAAACAGCAACATGTGGACATCTAAAATAGGCATAGTAAAGGCTACCAATGCCACTTTTATTGAAATAAAAGATGCAAAACATTGTTATAAATAACAGAAATAAAATCCTAACAAAATAAATTGACGCTCCAAGCAAAACACATATCATGTGGCGAATAAAAATATAGCTCCAAGTAAAGTTACCGATGAACGAAGACGAAAGAGGGGATGCCTTCCGGGGCATCCCCAAGCTTAGGCTCTTGGCTATCCTTGAATATTACCTTGGGGTGACTTGGGCATCCCCAAGCTTAGGCTCTTTCCACTCCTTATTCCATAGTCCATCGGATCCTTACCCAAAACTTGAAAACTTCACAACACAAAACTTAACAGAAAACTCGTAAGCTCCGTTAGTATAAGAAAATAATCACCACTTCAAGGTACTGTAATGAACTCATTATTTATTTATATTGGTGTTAAACCTACTGTATTCCAAATTCTCTTTGGTTTATAAATTCTTTTACTAGCCATAGATTCATTAAAATAAGCAAACAACACATGAAAAACAGAATCTGTCAAAAACAGAACAGTCTGTAGTAATCTGGATCAAACGTATACTTCTGGAACTCATACAATTCTCAAATAAATTTCTGGACCTGAGGAATTTATCTATTAATCATCTGAAAAAATAATTAACTCAATAGCACTCTCCAATAAAAACTGGCAGCAATCTTCGTGAGGGCTAAAGTTTCTATTTTTTACAGCATGATCAAAAAGACTCTCCCCAAGTCTTCCCAAAGGTTCTACTTGGCACAAACACTAATTAAAAGCATAAAACCACATCTAAACAGAGGCTAAATGAATTATTTATTACTAAACAGGAATAAAAAGCAAGGAACTAAAATAAAATTGGGTTGCCTCCCAACAAGCGCTATCATTTAACGCCCCTAGCTAGGCATGATGATGTCAATGATGCAAACATAAAAGATAAGAATTGAAACATAAAGAGAGTATCATGAAGAATATGACTAGCACATTTAAGTCTAACCCACTTCCTATGCATAGGGATTTTGTGACCAAATAACTTATGGGAACGAGAATCAACTAGCATAGGAAGGTAAAACAAGCATAACTTCAAAACTTTAAGCACATAGAGAGGAAACTTGGTATTATTGCAATTCCTACAAGCATATGTTCCTCCCTCATAATAATTTTCAGTAACATCATGAATGAATTCAACAATATAACCATCACCTAAATCATTCTTTTCGTGATCTACAAGCATAGAAAATTTACTACTCTCCACATAAGCAAAATTCTTCTTATTCGGAATAGTGGGAGTATCATAGGAAACTTGAATACTATAAATTGTTTCCACATTTAAAGAGTAATGTTCAGAGAAGGGGTAATCATAATCATGACAAGTTTTATAAATATAATCACTACTTTTTATAGCATATGTATCATCACAATAATTATCATAAGTAGGAGGCATGCTATCATCATTATAAACATGCATATCAAAACTTAGGAGACTAAAAATATCATCTTCATTAATCATAGCTTCCCAAGCTTGGGACAAACATTAATTTCAGCAAATATATTCTCAAATATGTCATCCTCATCAAACATAGCTTCCCCAAGCTTGGGCCTTTTCATATCATAAGCATAATCACTCTCATCATTAATAGTATAGATAGCACCGATAGTATAGCAATTATTATATTCTTTCAAGCAAGTACCAAAAAGATTTTTAAGATCATAAGAAGTATCATTATCTTCCCAATCATAATCATCACAACAAGCAATAGGCACAACGAGATCATCATCAAGTGTATCATCTTCATTTTCATGAGGCACAGCAATAATAGGAGCAACTTTATTTGGGAGAGATACCTTTTTACCTCTCTTCCTTTTTATATTCTTCTTCTTCACCACATCACGTGTGGGTTCAATCCTCTTTTTGGAGCTCTTTATTAATGAGATTGGTTGAATAGGAGGCTCTTCCTCGTTACCTGATTCATCATAAGAAATAATAGGAGGGTATTGGGAAGTCTCTTCCCTTTCATTAGTATTCTCTTCATCTTCTATTTCTTTTCTTTTCTTTATGTAGTTGGCAATATAAGGATTTTCAATACAATTCACCGCACAATACCTATAAATTATCTCTAGATCAAAATGAAGAACTTTACCAAGATTAAACTTTGGAATACCCTCAGTTATACGTTTCATGTCCTCATACCCCAAAAGAAGACTAAGCTCTTTATGATGCTCAAGGGTAATCAAATTATCAAAATTTTTGGATACGACTTTATCATGAAACAAATTGCATTGGAGCTTTAAATGACCATGTTCATTGCAAAGTTCACAAGGGGCGCGGAAAATATTGAATTTTTCAGCACAATCATCAAGACTTTCTTGCAACAATTTAGTTTTTAAGTACTTATGCCTCTTGCAATATCTATCTTCCCTATTTGGTGTGTACTTGCAAACCCAGTCTACTCCACAAAAATTGACATGTTTATAGGAGGCATTTTCATCATAACTAGTGCAATCATCATTAGCATCATGGATATTCAAAGAATTCGTACTAACAACATTGCAATCATGCTCATCATTCAAATATTTAGTGCCAAACATTTTGTAGATTTCTTCTTCTAGCACTTGAGCACAATTATCCTTTCCATCATACTCACGAAAGATATTAAAAAGGTGAAGCGTATGAGACAAACTCAATTCCATTTTTTTTGTAATTTTATTTTATAAACTAAACTAGTGATAAAACAAGAACCTAAAAGACTTGATTGCAAGATCTAAAGATATACCTTCAAGCACTCACCTTCCCCGGCAACAGCGCCAGAAAAGGGCTTGATGTCTACTACACAACCTTCTTCTTGTAGACGTTGTTGGGCCTCCAAGTGAAGAGGTTTGTAGGACAATAGCAAATTTCCCTCAAGTGGATGACCTAAGGTTTATCAATCCGTAGGAGGCGTAGGATGAAGATGGTCTCTCTCAAGAAACCCTGCAACCAAATAACAAAGAGTCTCTTGTGTCCCCAACACACCCAATACAATAGTAAATTGTATAGGTGCACTAGTTCGGCGAAGAGATGGTGAAACAAGTGGTATATGGATAGTAGAAAATAGTTTTTGTAATCTGAAATTATAAAAACAGCAAGGTAACGAATGATAAAAGTGAGCGTAAACGGTATTGCAATGCGTTGAAACAAGGCCTAGGGTTCATACTTTCACTAGTGTAAGTTCCCTCAACAATACTAACATAATTGGATCATAAAACTATCCCTCAACATGCAACAAAGAGTCACTCTAAAGTCACTAATAGTGGAGAACAAACGAAGAGATTATGGTAGGGTATGAAACCACCTCAAAGTTATTCTTTCCAATCAATCCGTTGGGCTATTCCTATAAGTGTCACAAACAGCCCTAGAGTTCGTACTAGAATAACACCTTAAGACACAAATCAACCAAAACCCTAATGTCACCTAGATACTCCAATGTCACCTCAAGTATCCGTTGGCATGATTATACGATATGCATCACACAATCTCAGATTCATCTATTCAACCAACACATAGAACCTCAAAGAGTGCCCCAAAGTTCTACCGGAGAATCACAATGAAAACGTGTGCCAACCCCTATGCATAGGTTCATGGGCGGAACCCGCAAGTTGATCACCAAAACATACATCAAGTGAATCACGTGATATCCCATTGTCACCACAGATATCCATGGCAAGACATACATCAAGTGTTCTGAAATCTTTAAAGACTCAATCCGATAAGATTACTTCAACTCAATTCATTACAAGAGAGAAGAGGGGGAGGAGAAACATAGGATCCAACTATAATAGCAAATCTCGCGATACATCAAGATCATGCCAAATCAAGAACACGAGAGAGAGAGAGAGAGAGAGATCAAACACATAGCTACTGGTACATACCCTCAGCCCCGAGGGAGAACTACTCCCTCCTCGTCATGGAGAGCACCGGGATGAAAAAGATGCCCACCGGAGAGGGATTGCCCCCTCCGGCAGGGTGCCGCAACGGGTCTAGATTGGTTTTTGGTGGCTACGGAGGCTTCTGGCGGCAGAACTCCCGACCTATTGTGTGTTCTGGAAGTTTTAGGTTACGTAGGTATATATGGGTGCAGGAGGTACGTCGGTGGACCGAAGGGGGGGACCACGAGGCAGGGGGGTGGGCACGCCCCCTACGTGAGCTCCTCCTTCATCTTCTGACGTAGGGTCCAAGTCTATCCGGTAGGTTTCCTTCCAAAAATAACTTCTCCAGTTGATTTCGTTCCGATTCGACTCCGTTCGATATTCCTTTTCCTCGAAACACTAAAATAGGCATAAAACAACAAATCTGGGCTGGGCCTCCGGTTAATAGGTTAGTCCCAAAAATAATATAAAAGTGGAAAATAAAGCCCAATATTGCCCGAAACAGTAGATAATATAGCATGGAGCAATCAAAAATTATAGATACGTTGGAGACGTATCAACCAACTTTCTGGTTAGCTTATTACCAAAATCGGTCTCACAAAGTTTGTGTAATCGGTCTCACCGAGATTACGTTATGCCCTAACCCTAACCATATCGGTCCTACCGAGTTGCATGTCGGTCCCACCGAAAACCCTAACGGTCACTAGCTTTGCTGAATCGGTCCGACCGAGTTTAACAATTCGGTCCCACCGAGATTGGCAAGTTGTGTGTAACAGTTAGATTTTGTGTGGAGGCTATATATACCCCTCCACCACCTCTTCATTCGTAGAGAGAGCCATTAGAACAAACCTACACTTCCAAGTTACTTTTTATGAGAAAGAACCACCTACACTTGTGTTGAGGCCAAGATATTCCATTCCTACCATATGAATCTTGATCTCTAGCCTTCCCAAGTTGCTTTCCACTCAAATCCTCTTTCCACCAAATTCATATCCTGTGAGAGAGAGCTGAGTGTTGGTGAGACTATCATTTGAAGCACAAGAGCAAGGAGTTCATCATCAACACACCATTTGTTACTTCTTGGAGAGTGGTGTCTCCTAGATTGGCTAGGTGTCACTTGGGAGCCTCCGACAAGATTGTGGAGTTGAACCAAGGAGTTTGTAAGGACTAGATTGGTTGTTCTTGCCATGGGAGAAGTGCTTAGCTTTGGGTTCAATCTTGTGGTGTCCTTTCCCGGTTACAGAAGGGGCAGCAAGGCACGTATTGTATTGTATTGTATTGTATTGTTGCCATCGAGGATAACAAGATGGTTTTTTTATCATATTGCATGAAACTATCCCTCTACATCATGTCATCTTGCTTAAGGCGTTACTCTGTTTTTAACTTAATACTCTAGATGCATGCTGGATAGCGGTCGATGAGTGGAGTAATAGTAGTAGATGCAGAATCGTTTCGGTCTACTTGTCTCAGACGTGATGCCTATATACATGATCATACCTAGATATTCTCATAACTATGCTCAATTCTGTAAATAGCTCAACAGTAATTTGTTCACCCACCGTAGAATACTTATGCTCTTGAGAGAAGCCACTAGTGAGACCTATGGCCCCCGGGTCTCTTTCTCATCATATCAATCTCCATCACTTTATTATTGCTTTGCTTTTACTTTGCTTTTACTTTATTTTACTTTGCATCTCTATACCAAAAATATTATTTATCATCTCTATCAGATCTCACTTTCGTAAGTGACCGTGAAGGGATTGACAACCCCTAAGCGCGTTGGTTGTGTTGAGCTATTGCTTTTGTGTAGGTAGGAGGGACTCGAGCGTAGCCTCCTACTGATTGATACCTTGGTTCTCAAAAACTGAGGAAAATACTTACGCTACTTTGCTGCATCATCCCTTCCTCTTCGGGGAAATCCAACGTAGTGCTCAAGAGGTAGCAAGAAGAATTTCTGGTGCCGTTGCCCGGGAGTCTGTGCAAAGTCAACATACCAAGTACCCATCACAATCCCTATCTCCCGCATTACATTATTTGCCATTTGCCTCTCGTTTTCCTCTCCCCCACTTCACCCTTGCCGTTTTATTCGCCCTCTCTCTCTCTATCCTCCCTCTCTGTCACGACCAGTTTTTCCGGGCATAAATTTCCAGAAAAAGACCGTCGTGCTCATCAGCCCCAGGATTACTATTAGCTGATGAGGCTCCAACTTGATACAGAAATTCCAAGCAAAAAAATACAAAATATGTAGTACAAGACCATTCTGGCCTGTGAGTACAACAATTGGGTTTCTAGTGGTCGATGGCGGAAGCGGTTTGTGAGTCATCGGTGTCTATGGGACTCCATTTCCCATAGGAACAGCTGACCAGGTTAACTCCTATCTTCGCGAGGCTGCTATCTCCGTTGCTTAGTTTCCGGGGCTGTCACCGCAACGCTCCTCTCCAAGCAGAAATCTGGCCAAGACAATAGCCAGGGACAAGCCAGTGAGTACTTTGAATGTACTCGCAAACATTATGAACGCAGGTATAATATAACATTGATGTGCTGGAAATATTTATGCTCATGACGTCAGTCACAAAAAAAATAAATCTCTGATGCACGTAAGCAGGTTATTTATGAAAATGTAATAACATAATAATAATAAAAGGCACCGATCGGGCGTCTGGAGCGACACCACATAAAGGGCTTATAAAAGAAATACCACAGTCGGGCGTCTGAGCGACACCTCATAAAGGGCTTATAAAAGAAATGCCACAGTCGGGTGTCTAAGCGACACCACATAAAGGGCTTTAAAAGAAATGCCATAGTCGGTCGTCTGAGCGACACCACATAAAGGGCTTATAAAAGAAATACCAGAGTCGGGCGTCTGAGCGACACCTCATAAAGGGCTTATAAAAGAAATGCCACAGCCGGGTGTCCAAGCGACAGCACATAAAGGGCTTATAAAAGAAATGCCACAGTCGGGCGTCTAAGCGACACCACATAAAGGGCTTTAAAAGAAATGCCACAGTCGGGCGTCTAAGCGACACCACATAAAGGCTTATAAAATAAATAATCACAATGAATATCCAGGAGGTAGAACCATCCCAGGGATACTCGATAATACAAATAATGCAACGGGTTAGTCCATCACAAAATAATGATCATGGTCCTCACAAGTCACCAGTCGGTATCCAAGTTTGGTTTAACAATATCTCCTCCGAAGACCAACACTAAGACTAACACTTGACCCATCCCAGACTGTAATCCTTAACCATGGACATGGCTATTCGAATAGGTTTTAATCTCTATAGAGGGTGTACTCTTTACCCACAAGTAACGGTTTCCTTTAGTCCATCGGGACTAATTCCGTCTATGACCTTTTTGTTGAAAACACACCTCACTTGCACACACCAGCTTAACTCATCGGTGTCTGGAATCACCCACGACACCTGTCAAGCAAACTCTAAGTGGGGAGGCTACAACCTCGCGTAGCATGGGATCAAATTTATATCGCGCGCTCTAAGGGGTGGCCTCCCCTCTCGGACCCAACCGGAAACACCCATGCCCCCGGACCAGGTGGCCTGCCTACCGGCTACAACTGGTGTCTTCCACCATGGCCTCTCTGTACGGTGTGTGCTTGAAAGGGGTTGACGACTTACTGAACCGTACCCTACCTGCGGCACGGACAAGTGGTAGTACAAAACAAGTATGGGGGTTACTGGAACAAGACTCGATCTACGGTTGACTCAGGAGGTTTATAAATTCCCTGCATGACATGTATATCAAATATATTTCAACCGACGAAATCACCACCCATTATACCTTACTATGCCATACCGGACATAACCGTCCCGACGAGGACCGGCGACAAGCTCACTCCTACCCAAGGCAGAGGCTTTCCCAGATTCCTTTCCGGCATGCATGCAAGGCACATGAGGATGATTACCATCACAAGTATATTCATTTCCAACAACAAGGAAATCACTAATATGCCTTCGTGCAAATGATCATATCACATGAAATAACAAGTTCTCCGATATAAGGTGGTGTTATAAACGTGTCAACTAACACACCAAAAATATTATTCCGGGGTTCAGAATGCTTGCCTTCAAGGTGTGGAGAGGTGGGGGTGCTCTCCAAAACTTTTTGAAAGTTTTCTTCCTCTCTCCAAAATCCTATTTTCAATAAATTTGAATTAACACACAATTTCAAAACAACACAAAAAAAGTTTTTCAAATTTTTTCCAAATAAATATGATAAAAAACTAGACAAAAATATAAAGAGGACAGAAAAAGAATCAATCAAAACTCATTTTCTGTTTAAAAGTTATAAGGGTTTTAACCCAAGGACTTTTCTGTAATGAAACAAAAACTTCTCAGGGGGCTGAACAGAAAAAGATCAGAAAAACGCTTCAGACTGAAAGCGTATTTGCCCGAATGCGTTTTCAGAAAACGTTTCATTTAAAAGAAAAGAGAGACTGATGGAAGGGTCCCACCCGTCGGGTTTGAGTTTTCAAACGGGGAAGAAACAGAGCTCGTCGGCGCTCGAGAGCTGCGGTGGTCGCCGGCGGCGATCCACGACGAGTTAGGAGGATCGGAGAGTACCTACGTGCTCAGCGTGTCCTTCCGCGTCGGTGGGTGGTGGTGGTGGTCGTCGGCGAGCACCACGTCGACGACGGTCCTTGCTCCAGCGGACGGCGGCTCGGGTGGAGTTGGATCTCATCGGGGAGGGCTGCGGAGGTCAAATTGAAGCCTGGGTTAGATCAATGGGTGCTTGAGGAGACAACTGACGAGTTCTGGGCGGCGGGGATGGCCTCACCGGAGTGAATCGAGCTTGTGGCCGAGGCGGATCGGGGCGGCCGGGGTTGGGGGAGGAGGCCTCCTCGAGGTCCTCCTAGTGGCTTGGCGGGGTGTTGGTGGGGTGCAGTGGTGACGCGTGCTCGAGAGCGAGCTCGGGACCTCTTTTTTATAGGCGATCCGAGGCGGTGGCCGTGAACGGGGATCTCCGGCGATGGTTACGCTGGCGCAGTGCTTGGTCGGGGAGTTTAGGAGGTTGGGCAACAACGTGGAGGTCCATTGGTTCCGTTTAGGTGCTAACCGCAACGGGATTTGGTTGCTTAGGGGTAGCTTGACGGAACGGGGCGGCGCGGGCCCGTCGGCGGCAGGGAGCGCGCTCTGTGCGTGCCGCGCCACGGCGACGGTGCTGCATGCGTGCACTGGCGAGGAAATGGCCACGCGGAGCCACCAGGGGGTTTGGGCGGCGCCGAACGGCGTTATGCAGCCGTTCTGCTCCCTGTCGGCCGCTACGGTGGTTCGGCCGCCGCAAGACACGCCGGCGCAGGCGGGCCAGGGTGCTACTGATGCCAGGAACGTGCCAAGCGCGCGTGTGAGGCTCCGGACAAGCAAGCTAGGCCGTGAGCAACGTGCCAAGTGCACTGTGAGCATGTGACTGAATTTCTGACGAAGATCGACACTGAAACTCTGAACTTAACTGAAGATGAACAGAAACAGTGCATGCAAGGTGTTCGACAGAATGATCAAGGCATGTAGGGATTTTTCCTTGAGCTGATTTTTCGTGGAGAGGTCTCTCATTGCACCTGGAGGCTGCCTGAATTTTGGTAGAATTATTGGAGAAGGGAAGATATGAATTTCACCAAATTTTACAAATCTGGTCCAAACCTGCAGAGGCTGAAACTTGAAAATTTAAAAAATAAGAAGAGTGGATCTTGATGGTCCTAGGTCGTGGGTGCTAAGGACTATCCAGAGGAGTTGGTTTGAGATCAAAACTCAAAGGAAATTAGGTACTTGCTTTGGAAATCACCTAGGCTGGACCAGAATGCAAAAGAGGTTGATTCACTCAAAATTTTCAAATAACAGCACTAGGTTTTTGCATAATGTTGAATCATATGCTACTACCAACATCCCATAATTTTGGTGGAGGCTAGAAAGAAATATTTTAATGGGTTGTAGTGCAAATTTGCACTCTGGACTAGAGAAGAAAAATTGATGCAGAGCTCAAAATATTACATGAATAAAAGATATTTTTGTATAAAACTGATTTAAAAACATCACATGACATCTCCAAATTTTTGTTGGAATTTTAGGTGAATTTATCAAATGGTTGTAGTTCAATTATGGCCATATAACCTTGGAAAACCATTTTTCAAGGAAATAAAGATTAAGCAAATTAATTATGTAATTAGTTATACTGATAAAAGAAAAGTGTTTCTTGAGAGGTTAAACAAGTCCAATAACATATTTGAAAGATTTTCACTTTAGGGAACAACTCCATGATAATAAGAAAGGAAATGTTTAAAAAAATCAAAAGGGAGTCCAAAAAATCAAAGTTTTAATTCCTGGCAAAAAATTTAATTTAATAAAACAAGGCCAAAATTTTGGGGTGTCACAACACTACCCCCCTTAAGAAAAATCTCGTCCTCGAGATTTGCTAAGAGCTGTTTTAAGAAAAACTATACGCAATAAAAATGTGGCTACAGTGAGAGGGCAATAAGTGGTGAAAAACCACAGTGTGAATACTGGTGCTGCGTGGAAAAATCTACGGTTCGGGACAAAACATGAGATTTCTACGCTGGATATAAATTTAGAATAACTTCTAAATTTAAATATACGCTGGTCGTACCCGAGAGCACAGTGCTCTCTCTGGCCGACAGGTGGACCCGGGGTCCACTGTCAGCCTCTTCTTCTCCCTCTAGCTCTCTCTTCTTCCTCTCTCCCGCGCGCTTTCCCGCGCTTTCTCCACCGGCGACGCCTAGCGCGTAGGGCATCTAGGTCGTACCGCGGTAGTGCGCGGCGTGCTAGCTGCCGGTGCAGCGTGCACTCACCTCGCGGGCCAGCGTGCTGTCGGCACTGCTCGCGGATTCGTCTCCAAACACCGGCGATCGGCGACGAGCGGCGTTGGTGGACCTCGCCCACCGTACACCGAGCTCGAGCTATAAAACGGCCGGGGTGCCCCTTCTCTTCTTCCTCACTCCTGGCCTCACTTCTCCTCCTCCTTCTTCCTTCATTACTGCTTACAAAAGCTCGGGTTAGGCTCTAATGGCGGAGGCGATGCCGGACTGGTTTGCGATCCTGATATGCGGAGGGCTGGCGACAATGCTGGGGCTCTCCGTGCTCCTGCTGCTCGGGTGTTGGCTCTCCGCAGTGGTGGTGATCACGAGGAGTAGATGGGGTGTGCCGGGTGCTAACTGTTGTTAGGGGGTGATTAGCTGGATGCAACACCGTTGCAAAGTTTTGCAAACAGTGTATGTGTTTGAATGATTATGGTTGTGAGTCTGCTGCCGTGGTGCTGTGTGAAATTAATTAATCCACGCCGTGAGAAGGTGCAGATGTAGCAACTCAGGGAAAAGAAATCTCACTCCAGGATTTTGCGAGGGAAAAACAGTTAATTTAAAGGAGCATAAACCACAACAAAAACTACACACATTAGTAGAAGCCAAATAATTGACTCGTCGTACAAACTCAGGGTATCACGCATAAGTCACACACATAAATAAATGTTGCAATAATGAATACCGCAGTGACGTCTAAAATGGAAACGGTAACTGGATGGGGTCCCTAGAAAACGTCTCTGGTACTGGGATACACTCCTCTTCTATCGGGGGAAGTGGATTGACTAGTCGATGCACGTGTCTCTCCTGGTCGGGCCTTAGTGCTCTGCCGATGGCGATCTGAGGATTTAAATCTGCGAGGCTCTGGAGATAACCCATCACACGTTGGGTTAAACGCTCTTGAGCGATGACGTACTGGACAAGGTTGGCCAGGACTGGGTCTCTCTCAATTCGTCCACCGGGAAAAGATGTCACTCCTCCAGGTGCTGCACGGCTCGGGAAGTAATAATACCCTCGTTCGCTGGCATAGGGTACCGCGAATCGAAGGCGAGCAAGCGCTTCGTATGCAACAGCTTCTATGGCCATATGTGGGGTTGGCATAGATTTCCCCATGAAGGAGACCTCCGTTGGATCTTGGTTTGAGTTTACGGGTGGGATGTGTACTGCTGCCCAATATCTCGAGGTGGAAGGGGTGATTCTTGATTTGAACAACTCATACTGGGGTGGCTGGGTAGCGCCCATGGTACTGCAGGTAAAACCCCACAATATCTTGACAAAACTACCCTGGGTTGCATCTGGGGTTCTCAGGTAAATGCTGGGGGTCGACATGGCAAGAAATGGTTGTGAGGGTGGTGCACAAGGTGAGAGGTGCTTGGCAAGGTCACGCGGTGGCCTTTTTATAGCACCGGAGCTGGGTCATTTTTACCGTGGTGAATGGTAAAGAAAATTTTCAGCTCTGTTCCAAGGGGTCAAGCCACAGATTCACACATTTCACTATAGTGATGTGTTACTGTGGGGGTTGTCGGGGAGGTTTTTTTTTGGTAACTGTGTCTGGGATAGAAATCTTATACTGCATACTGGCGTATCCAGACAAGGCTACTATTAAAACAGAGGCACGACAACAGGCGGCATTTAATTACAAGGCCACACGATTACAAAGCGAGGGTACACTGGGACTCGATACGACTCGGGTGACTTAGTCTACCTCGTTTACATCCAAGCGGGCGTGCCTTGTGGATGTTGAGGCTTCTCCACGGGTCTCGTCGTCGGAATTAGCTGGAGTGGGTTGAGTGGCTGCAGGCTCGGGGTAGCGATGAGGACCATCTCGGGGATTGTTGGCAACAACCCCGTTGGAGTGTGCTCCCAATATGCGATGAAGCACTTCTGGGGTTATCGCAGCACCTTGGCCGATGGCTGGGGCAGGCCTCAGGGACTCGATCGGGTGTCCAAACAGCACGACGGGGTTGTCGGCGTTGGGCTCGTTGTCTTCTCTCGCCGAGGCTCGACGAACCAGCTCTCCACAAGCTGCGATTAGATCAATAGTGATTTGATCGCACAGTTCCTCTAGTGCACTTACATAGCGCACTAGGTGCAACAATGCAGGATCTGTCTCATGATCTCCGTTGGCAACTTGGGGTGGTCTACCATACCCTTCACGTCTGGGGTAGTAGTGGAACGAGCGACAGTTAACTCTGGACGACAAGTGCCGGAGATGAACTATAGCTTCTCGAGCAGCTAGTTGGATGGCTTGTGGCTCAAAGGAAGTCGTTCTTCCAGTGAACCTGTAGGGGCGTTCGGGTGCTAGACCCCTACCGCAGATGTGTACAGTGGCCTAGAATTGACGGTTCTCACCGCTCATGGGTCCTTGGTACACAACATATTCTGGGGGCTCTTCTAACGCATAGGCACGATGGGTGAGGTTTGCGAGTATGGTCACAAAGCCTCCAAGGTTGGTTGCCGTGGTCTCATTGTGCACGACAGGGCCAGGCATTGTAGCTTGGTTTGGGGTAGAGGTTGTGCTGGGCTGTGTTGGGGCTAGCGTGCCCCTTTTTATAGGAAAAGGGGACGGAGTCTTCCTTCGCACGTTTGCGAGAAAGGACTATTTAGGATTCGATCACTGGCGCATGAGCGACAGGTTAGGTTGATAGGTTGGGCACCGACTGCCAAAAGGTGTTGGGTTACTGTGTGGCTATCTTGCACGAGAAGCTTGGCTGGGGTTTGGTTATGGTTTGGTGGGTTGGTTTGCCTAAGTTTATAGACCCGGCTAAGATAGGATTAGCCAATGGTCAGCCTGGCTCTGATACCAAGTCTGTCACGACCGGTTTTTCCGGGCATAAATTTCCAGAAAAAGACCGTCATGCTCATCAGCCCCAGGATTACTGTTAGCTGATGAGGCTCCAACTTGATACAGAAATTCCAAGCAAAAAAATACAAAATATGTAGTACAAGACCATTCTGGCCTGTGAGTACAACAATTGGGTTTCTAGTGGTCGATGGCGGAAGCGGTTTGTGAGTCATCGTGTCTATGGGACTCCATTTCCCACAGGAACAGCTGACCAGGTTAACTCCTATCTTCGCGAGGCTGCTATCTCCGTTGCTTAGTTTCCGGGGCTGTCACCGCAACGCTCCTCTCCAAGCAGAAATTTGGCCAAGACAATAGCCAGGGACAAGCCAGTGAGTACTTTGAATGTACTCGCAAACATTATGAACGCAGGTATAATATAACATTGATGTGCTGGAAATATTTATGCTCATGACGTCAGTCACAAAAAAAATAAATCTCTGATGCATGTAAGCAGGTTATTTATGAAAATGTAATAACATAATAATAATAAAAGGCACCGATCGGGCGTCTGGAGCGACACCACATAAAGGGCTTATAAAAGAAATACCACAGTCGGGCGTCTGAGCGACACCTCATAAAGGGCTTATAAAAGAAATGCCACAGTCGGGTGTCTAAGCGACACCACATAAAGGGCTTTAAAAGAAATGCCGCAGTCGGGCATCTGAGCGACACCACATAAAGGGCTTATAAAAGAAATACCAGAGTCGGGCGTCTGAGCGACACCTCATAAAGGGCTTATAAAAGAAATGCCACAGTCGGGTGTCTAAGCGACACCACATAAAGGGCTTATAAAAGAAATGCCACAGTCGAGCGTCTAAGCGACACCACATAAAGGGCTTTAAAAGAAATGCCACAGTCGGGCGTCTAAGCAACACCACATAAAGGCTTATAAAATAAATAATCACAATGAATATCCAGGAGGTAGAACCATCCCAGGGATACTCGATAATACAAATAATGCAACGGGTTAGTCCATCACAAAATAATGATCATGGTCCTCAAAAGTCACCAGTCGGTATCCAAGTTTGGTTTAACAATATCTCCTCCGAAGACCGACACTAAGACTAACACTTGACCCATCCCAGACTGTAATCCTTAACCATGGAAACGGCTATTCGAGTAGGTTTTAATCTCTGCAGAGGGTGTACTCTTTACCCACAAGTAACGGATTCCTTTAGTCCATCGGGACTAATTCCGTCTACGGCCTTTTTGTTGAGAACACACCTAACTTGCACACACCAGCTTAACTCATCGGTGTCTGGAATCACCCACGACACCTGTCAAGCAAACTCTAAGTGGGGAGGCTACAACCTCGCGAAGCATGGGATCAAATTTATATCGCGCGCTCTAAGGGGTGGCCTCCCCTCTCGGTCCCAACCGGAAACACCCATGCCCCCGGACCAGGTGGCCTGCCTACCGGCTACAACCGGTGTCTTCCACCACGGCCTCTCTGTACGGTGTGTGCTTGAAAGGGGTTGACGACTTACTGAACCGTACCCTACCTGCGGCAGGGACAAGTGGTAGTACAAAACAAGTATGGGGGTTACTGGAACAAGACTCGATCTATGGTCGACTCAGGGGGTTTATAAATTCCCTGCATGACATGTATATCAAATATATTTCACCCGACGAAATCACCACCCATTATACCTTACTATGCCATACCGGACATAACCGTCCCAACGGGGACCGGCGACAAGCTCACTCCTACCCAAGGTAGAGGCTTTCCCAGATTCCTTTCCGGCATGCATGCAAGGCACATGAGGATGATGACCATCACAAGTATATTCATTTCCAACAGCAAGAAAATCACTAATATGCCTTCGTGCAAATGATCATATCACATGAAATAACAAGTTCTCCGATATAAGGTGGTGTTATAAACGTGTCAACTAACACACCAAAAATATTATTCTGGGGTTCAGAATGCTTGCCTTCAAGGTGTGGAGAGGTGGGGGTGCTCTCCAAAACTTTTTGAAAGTTTTCTTCCTCTCTCCAAAATCCTATTTTCAATAAATTTGAATTAACACACAATTTCAAAACAACACAAAAAAAAGTTTTTCAAAAAATTTTCAAATAAATATGATAAAAAACTAGACAAAAATCTAAAGAGGAAAGAAAAAGAATCAATCAAAAATCATTTTCTGTTTAAAAGTTATAAGGGTTTTAACCCAAGGACTTTTCTGTAATGAAACAAAAACTTCTCAGGGGGCTGAACAGAAAAAGATCAGAAAAACGCTTCAGACTGAAAGCGGATTTGCACGAATGCGTTTTCAGAAAATGTTTCGTTTAAAAGACAAGAGAGACTGACGGGAGGGTCCCACCCGTCGGGTTTGAGTTTTCAAACAGGGAAGAAACAGAGCTCGTCGGCGCCCGAGAGCTACGGTGGTCGCCGGCGGTGATCCACGGCGAGTTAGGAGGATCGGAGAGTACCTACGTGCTCAGCGTGTCCTTCCGCATCGGTGGGTGGTGGTCGTCGTCGTCGGCGAGCACCACGTCGACGACGGTCCTTGCTCCGGCGGACGGCGGCTCGGGTGGAGTTGGATCTCGTCGGGGAGGGCTGCGGAGGTCAAATTGAAGCATGGGTTAGATCAATGGGTGCTCGAGGAGACAACTGACGAGGTCTGGGCGGCGGGGATGGCCTCACCGGAGTGAATCGAGCTGGTGGCCGAGGCGGATCGGGGCGGCCGGGGCTGGGGGAGGAGGCCTCCTCGAGGTCCTCCTAGTGGCTTGGCGGGGTGTTGGTGGGGTGCAGTGGTGACGCGTGCTCGAGAGCGAGCTCGGGACCTCTTTTTATAGGCGATCCGAGGCGGTGGCCGTGAACGGGGATCTCCGGCGATGGTTACGGTGGCGCAGTGCTTGGTCGGGGAGTTTAGGAGGTTGGGCAACAACGTGGAGCTCCATTGGTTCCGTTTAAGTGCTAACCGCAACGGGATTTGGTTGCTTAGGGGTAGCTCGATGGAATGGGGCGGCGCGGGCCCGTCGGCGGCAGGGAGCGCGCTTTGTGCGTGCCGCGCCACGGCGACGGTGCTGCATGCGTGCGCTGGCGAGGAAATGGCCACGCAGAGCCACCAGGGGGTTTGGGCGGCGCCGAACGGCGTTATGCAGCCTTTCTGCTCCCTGTCGGCCGCTACGGTGGTTCGGCCGCCGCAAGACACGCCGGCGCAGGCGGGCCAGGGTGCTACCGACGCCAGGAACGTGCCAAGCGCGCGTGTGAGGCTCCGGACAAGCAAGCTAGGCCGTGAGCAACGTGCTAAGTGCACTGTGAGCATGTGACTGAATTTCTGACGAAGATCGAGACTGAAACTCTGAAGTTAACTGAAGATGAACAGAAACAGTGCATGCAAGGTGTTCGACAGAATGATCAAGGCATGTAGGGATTTTTCCTTGAGCTGATTTTTGGTGGAGTGGTCTCTCATTGCACCTGGAGGCTGCCTGAATTTTGGTAGAATTATTGGAGAAGGGAAGATATGAATTTCACCAAATTTGACAAATCTGGTCCAAACCTGCAGAGGCTGAAACTTGAAAATTTAAAAAAGAAGAAGAGTGGATCTTGATGGTCCTAGGTTGTGGGTGCTAAGGACTATCCAGAGGAGTTGGTTTGAGATCAAAACTCAAAGGAAATTAGGTACTTGCTTTGCAAATCACCTAGGCTGGACCAGAATGGAAAAGAGGTTGATTCACTCAAAATTTTCAAAGAACAGCACTAGGTTTTTGCATAATGTTGAATCATATGCTACTACCAACATCCCATAATTTTGGTGGAGGCCAGAAAGAAATATTTTAATGGGTTGTAGTGCAAATTTGCACTCTGGACCAGAGAAGAAAAATTGATGCAGAGCTCAAAATATTACATGAGTAAAAGATATTTTTGTATAAAAAGTGATTTAAAAACATCACATGACATCTCCAAATTTTGGTTGGAATTTTAGGTGAATTTATCAAATGGTTGTAGTTCAATTATGGCCATATATCCTTGGAAAACCATTTTTCAAGGAAATAAAGATTAAGCAATTTAATTATGTAATTAGTTATACTGATAAAAGAAAAATTTTTCTTGAGAGGTTAAACAAGTCCAATAACATATTTGAAAGATTTTCACTTTAGGGAACAACTCCATGATAATAAGAAAGAAATGTTTAAAAAAATCAAAAGGGAGTCCAAAAAATCAAAGTTTTAATTCCTGGCAAAAAATTTAATTTAATAAAACAAGGCCAAAATTTTGGGGTGTCACACTCTCTTTCTTTGTTTGTCTTTTTGCCCGTTTGCTTTTTGTTTGCTCGTGTGTTAGTTTGCTTGTTTGTCGCGATGCCTCAAGATAATACTAAATTGTGTGACTTCACCAATACCAAAAATAATGATTTCCTTAGCACTCCGATTGCTCCTCTTACCAATGCCGAATCTTGTGAAATTAATATTGCTTTGTTGAATCTTGTCATGAAAGATCCGTTCAACGGCCTTCCTAGTGAAGATGCCGCTACTCATCTTAATAGCTTCGTTGATTTGTGTGACATGCAAAACAAGAAAGATGTCGATAATGATATTGTTAAATTGAAGCTATTTCCTTTTTCGCTTAGAGATTGTGCTAAAGCTTGGTTTTTGTCTTTGCCTAAGAATAGTATTGATTCATGGAACAAGTGCAAAGATGCTTTTATCTCTAAGTATTTTCCTCCTGCTAAGATCATCTCTCTTAGAAACGATATTATGAATTTTAAACAACTTGATCATGAACATGTTGCACAAGCTTGGGAGAGAATGAAATTAATGATACGTAATTGCCCTACTCATGGTTTGAATTTGTGGATGATTATACAAATTTTTTATGCCGGATTGAATTTTGCTTCTAGAAATCTTCTAGATTCGGCCACGGGAGGCACTTTTATGGAAATCACTTTAGGAGAAGCTACTAAACGTCTAGATAATATTATGGTTAATTATTATCAATGACATACTGAAAGATCTACTAAAAAGGCGCATGCAATAGAAGAAATTAATGTTTTGAGTGGAAAGATGGATGAACTTATGAAATTATTTGCTAATAAGAGTGTTTCTTCTGATCCTAATGACGTTCCCTTGTCTACTTTAATTGAGAATAATAATGAATCTATGGATGTGAATTTTGTTGGTAGGAACAATTTTGATAACAACGCGTATAGAGGAAATTTCAATCCTAGGCCTTATCTTAGTAATCCCTCTAATAATTATGGTAATTCCTACAAAAATTCTTATGGAAATTATAATAAGATTCCCTCTGATTTTGAATCTAATATTAAAGAATTTATTTCTTCGCAAAAGAATTTTAATGCTATGATTGAAGAAAAATTGCTTAAGATTGATGATTTGGCTAGGAGCATTGATAGAATTGCTCTTGATGTTGATTCTTTGAAACTTAGATCTATTCCGCCTAAGCATGATATCAATGAGTCTCTCAAAGCCATGGCAATTTCCACTGACAAGTGCAAAGAAAGAACCGCTAGGATGCGTGCTATGAAAGATGCCTTTATTAAAGCGTGTTCTTCCAATTCCTATGAAAATAAAGATGAAAATCTAAAAGTTATTGATGTGTCCCCTATTAAATGATTGTTTTGCAATATGAATATTGATAATGATGGGACTGAATATGATCCACCTTTACCTAGAAGGCGTTCTAAGAATTTGGAATTTGTTGATCTTGATGCTAAATTTGATAAAAGTGGGATTGAAGAAATTAAAACCGTGGATGTTGCTAAACCCACTATTATGGATTTCAAGGAATTTTACTATGAAAATTGCTCTTTGATTGATTGTATTTCCTTGTTGCAATCCGTGCTAAAATCTCCTCACGCTTATAGTCAAAATAAAGCGTTTACTAAACATATCGTTGATGCCTAGATGCAATCTTATGAAGAAAAACTTGAATTGGAAGTTTCTATCCCTAGAAAACTTTATGATGAGTGGGAACCAACTATTAAAATTAAAATTAAAAATTATGAGTTTTATGCTTTGTGTGATTTGGGTGCTAGTGTCTCTACTATTCCCAAAACTTTGTGTGATTTACTAGATTTCCGTGATTTTGATGATTGCTCTCTAAACTTGCATCTTGCGGATTCCACTATTAAGAAACCTATGGGAAGAATTAATGATGTTCTTATTTTTTTCAAATAGGAATTATGTGCCCGTAGATTTTCTCGTTCTTGATATAGATTGCAATCCTTCTTGCCCTATTATTCTTGGTAGACCTTTCCTTAGAACGGTTGGTGCAATTATTGATATGAAGGAACGGAATATTAGATTCCAGTTTCCATTAAAAAAGGGCATGAAACACTTTCCTAGAAATAAAATAAAATTACCATATGAATCTATCATGAGAGCCACTTATGGATTGCCTACCAAAGATGGCAATACCTAGATCTATTCTTGCTTGTTATGCCTAGCTAGGGGCGTTAAATGATAGCGCTTGTTGGGAGGCAACCCAATTTTATTTTTATTCCTTGCTTTTTGCTCCTGTTTAGTAATAAATAAATTATTTAGCCTCTGTTTTTGGTATTGTTTTTTGTGTTTAATTAGTGTTTGTGACAAGTAGAACCGTTGGGAAGACTTGGGGAAAGTCTTGTTGAACTTGCTGTAAAAACAGAAACTTTAGCGCTCACGAGAACTCCTGTCATTTTTATTTGGAAAGTGATTTTTAGTTAATTATTTTTGCATATGATTAATAGATAAATTCCTCACGTCCAGCAATATATTTTAGAATTTCTGTGGTTCCATACCTTGCGCTAGCTACAGATTACTACGGACTGTTCTGTTTTTGACAGATTCTGTTTTTCGTGTGTTGTTTGCTTATTTTGATGAATCTATGGCAAGTAAAATAGTTTATAATCCATAGAGAAGTTGGAATACAGTAGGTATAACACCCATATAAATAAATAATGAGTTCATTACAGTTCCTTGAAGTGGTCTTTTGTTTTCTTTCGCTTACGGAGCTCACGAGATTTTCTACTTTAAGTTTTGTGTTGTAAAGTTTTCAAGTTTTGGGTAAAGATTTGATGGATTATGGATCAAGAAGTGGAAAGAGCCTAAGCTTGGGGATGCCCCAAGATAATCTAAGGACACCTAAAAGCCAAAGCCTGGCGATGCCCCATGGCACCCCCAAGATAATCTAAGGACACCTAAAAGCCAAAGCCTGGGGATGCCCCAGAAGGCATCCCCTCTTTCGTCTACTTCTAACGGTAACTTTACTTGGAGATATATTTTTATTCACCACATGATATGTGTTTTGCTTGGAGCGTCTTTCATGATTTGAGTCTTTGCTTGTTAGTCTACCAAAATCATCCTTGCTGTACACACCTTTTGAGAGAGCCATACATGATTTGCAATTTGATAGAATACTCTATGTGCTTCACTTATGTCTTTTGAGCTTTATAGTTTTGCTCTAGTGCTTCACTTATATCTTTTAGAGCACGGTGGTGGATTTGTTTTAAAGATACAATTGATCTCTCATGCTTCACTTACATTATTTTGAGAGTCATAATAGCATGGTAATTTGCTTAAAATCCTAATATGCTTGGTATGATTAATAATAAAACTTTCTTATGAGTGTGTTGAATACTAAGAAAAGTTTGATGCTTGATGATTGTTTTGAGATATGGAGGTAATAATATCAAAGTCATGCTAGTTGAGTAGTTGTGAAATTGAGAAATACTTGTGTTGAGGTTTGCAAGTCTCGTAGCATGCACGTACGGTAAACGTTATGCAACAAATTTCAAACATGATGTGTTATTTGATTGTCTTCCTTATGAGTGGCGGTCGGGGACGAGCGATGGTCTTTTCCTACCAATCTATCCCCCTAGGAGCATGCGCATAGTGCCGAGGTTTTTGATGACTTGTAGATTTTTGCAATAAGTATGTGAGTTCTTTATGACTAATGTTGAGTCCATGGATTATACGCACTCTCACCCTTCCATCCTTGCTAGCCTCTTCGGTACCGTGCATTGCCCTTTCTCACATTGAGAGTTGGCGCAAACTTCGCCGGTGCATCCAAACCCCGTGATATGATACGCTCTTTCACACATAAACCTCCTTATATCTTCCTCAAAACAGCCACCATACCAACCTATTATGGCATTTCCATAGCCATTCCGAGATATATTGCCATGCAACTTTCCATCATTCCGTTCGTCATGACACATTCATCATTATCATATTGCTTAGCATGATCATGTAGTTGACATAGTATTTGTGGCAAAGCCACCGTTCATAATTCTTTCATACATGTCACTCTTGGTTCATTGCATATCCCGGTACACCGCCGGAGGCATTCATATAGAGTCATCTTTGTTCTAGTATCAAGTTGTAATCATTGAGTTGTAAATAAATAGAAGTGTGATGATCATCATTATTAGAACATTGTCCCAAGTGAGGAATAAAAAAAAGGAGAAATGACATAAAAAAATAGAAGGCCCAAAAAAAAGAAAGGCCATAAAAAAGGCCCAAAAAATGGGAGAAAAAGAGAGAAGGGACAATGTTACTATCCTTTTACCACACTTGTCCTTCAAAGTAGCACCATGATCTTCATAGTAGAGAGTCTCTCATGTTATCACGTTCATATACTAGTGGGAATTTTTCATTATAGAACTTGGCTTGTATATTACAACAATGGGCCTCCTCAAGTGCCCTAGGTCTTCGTGAGCAAGCAAGTTGGATGCACACCCACTAGTTTCTTTTGTTGAGCTTTCATAAATTTATAGCTCTGGTGCATCCGTTGCATGGCAATCCCTACTCCTCGCATTAACATCAATCGGTGGGCATCTCCATAGCCCATTGATTAGCCTTGTTGATGTGAGACTTTATCCTTTTTGTCTTCTCCACATAACCCTCGTCCATTATATTCTATTCCACCCATAGTGCTATGTCCATGGCTCGCGCTCATATATTGCGTGAAAGTTTATAGGTTTATGATTACTAAAGTATGAAACAATTTCTTGGCTTGTCATCGGGGTTTTGCATGATAATAGCATTCTTGTGTGACGAAAATGAAACATGACTAAACCATATGATTTTGTAGGGATGAACTTTCTTTGGCCATGTTATTTTGAGAAGACATAATTGCTTAGTTAGTATGCTTGAAGTATTATCTTTTTTATGTCAATATGAACTTTTGTCTTGAATCTTACGGATCTGAATATTCATACCACAATTAAGAAGAATTACATTAAAATTATGCCAAGTAGCACCCCGCTTCAAAAATTCTGTTTTTATCATTTACCTACTCGAGGACGAGCAGGAATTAAGCTTGGGGATGCTTGATACGTCTCCAACGTATCTATAATTTTTGATTGCTCCATGCTATATTATCTACTGTTTTAGACATTATTGGGCTTTATTTTCCACTTTTATATTATTTTTGGGACTAACCTATTAACCGGAGGCCCAGCCCAGAATTGCTGTTTTTTTTGCCTATTTTAGGGTTTCGAAGAAAAGGAATATCAAATAGAGTCCAAACGGAATGAAACCTTCAGAAACGTGATTTTCTCATCAGATAAGATCCAGGAGACTTGGACCCTCCGTCAAGAAAGCCACGAGGTGGTTATGAGGGTAGGGGTTGCGCCCCCTAGGGCGCGCCCCCTGCCTCGTGGGCCCCTCGAAGCTCCACCGACGTACTTCTTCCTCCTATATATATCCACATACCCCCAAACGATTGGGGACGGAGCCAAAAACCTAATTCCACCGCCGCAACTTTCTGTATCCACGAGATCCCATCTTAGGGCCTGTTCCGGAGCTCCGCCGGAGGGGGCATCGATCACGGAGGGCTTCTACATCATCATCCAAGCCCCTCCGATGAAGTGTGAGTAGTTTACTTCAGACCTACGGGTCCATAGCTAGTAGCTAGATGGCTTCTTCTCTCTTTTTGGATCTCAATACAATGTTCTCCCCCTCTCTCGCGGAGATCTATTCGATGTAATCTTCTTTTTGCGGTGTGTTTGTTAACACCGATGAATTGTGGGTTTATGATCCAGTCTATCTATGAATAATATTTGAATCTTCTATGAATTCTTTTATGTATGATTGGTTATCTTTGCAAGTCCCTTCCAATTATCAGTTTGGTTTGGCCTACTAGATTGGTTGTTCTTGCCATGGGAGAAGTGCTTAGCTTTGGGTTCAATCTTGCGATGTCCTTTCCCAGTGACAGAAGGGGCAGCAAGGCACGTATTGTATTGTTGCCATTGAGGATAACCAGATGGGGTTTTTATCATATTGCATGAAACTATCCCTCTACATCATGTCATCTTGCTTAAGGCGTTACTCTGTTTTTAACTTAATACTCTAGATGCATGCTGGATAGCGGTCGATGAGTGGAGTAATAGTAGTAGATGCAGAATCGTTTCCGTCTACTTGTCTCGGACATGATGCCTATATACATGATCATACCTAGATATTCTCATAACTATGCTCAATTCTGTCAATTGCTCAACTGTAATTTGTTCACCCACCGTAGAATACTTATGCTCTTGAGAGAAGCCACTAGTGAAACCTATAGCCCCTGGGTCTCTTTCTCATCATATCAATCTCCATCACTTTATTATTGCTTTGCTTTTACTTTATTTTAATTTGCATCTCTATACCAAAAATACCAAAAATATTATTTATCATCTCTATTAGATCTCACTTTCGTAAGTGACCGTGAAGGGATTGACAACCCCTAAGCGCATTGGTTGCGTTGAGCTATTGCTTTTGTGTAGGTACGAGGGACTCGGGCGTAGCCTCCTACTGGATTGATACCTTGGTTCTCAAAAACTGAGGGAAATACTTACGCTACTTTGCTGCATCATCCCTTCCTCTTCGGGGAAATCCAACGCAGTGCTCAAGAGGTAGCACGCCGCACCACACACGGAGAAGCCTTCTTCTTCACCGCCTTCCTCTTCGACAGCTGCGCCACCAGATCTTGAGCGACGTCCTCTTCTTTCACCTTCACTATATCAGGGAGGAGGGGAAGCAGCTCGACGTCGATGGGCATTGTCTTGCCACCCTCGACGGCGACCGACGCTACCATCTGCATGGCGTCCTCCTCGCCCTCTTCACCGTCATCAGGTATGACGAGTACCTCGTCCACGTTGTCCTCCACGACGTCAGAGCCCACTGGCTGGACTGGCGCCGGCACATGGCGGACCTGGTACTCCGGGCTGACTGGCGCTGGGAGACCAAGCTCGACGTCGACGCGCTGCGCCCTCAACACGACGCGTGCTGGATCTGGCCGCTGCGGCATGGTGGTGGAGCGGTACATCCACCACCTTGCGCGCTGAACATGGGAGTCGCTCAAGGTGGCCTCTGGCATTGCCCAAACAAGGAGGAGAGCCGGCGGGATGCCGCAGCCATCGGGGAAGGCGCGCTTCTTCTCATAGTCTGTGAGGACTTTGACGAGGCCACGTGCGTGGTTGACCAACATCTCTATGCTGGGGAACCAGCCGCACACCTCCATCAATTGCGCACGCCATGCCTCGTCATCGCCGACGAGCTCGATCATCGCTTGCTACCAACTGAGGCTTCTCTCCATAGAGGCGGCTGCAGCGGTCGCCGGCGAGCGTTTCTCGATCTACTGTAGGTGGGGATAAGATGGGAGTTCGAACCGGCGCCCGTGGGAGGTGGGTGAGTGCATGGTGGGGAGGAGAGTGGTACAGTTACTTATTTAATGGCATTTAGGACGTGGGGAGGGGAAATGTACAATATTCTTTCTACCTCCCGCCCCGGTCATAACACGGTAAATAATTTTTTTGTTTTTTGTTTTGAGGGAAACATCTTACTTTATTTAAACAAAGTCCGGGATCTCATCTGCTAATACACTAAGGATACAATCAGGGGGCGAAGGCCTCCAAACCAAAGAAACACAATCTCCTACAGCTACCTTAGCCAAAGTATGAGTCGCCCGATTAACATAGTAAATAATTGAAGCAAGTGTTCTACTCTTCTTCCTTCTCCACTTCTCTGCACATGATAAAAGACAAGAGAAGTTAATGAATGATAAAAATTTAATAATCCACAATGCATATAAGCACTTACTTCCGATTTAGTTTGCATTTCTTGCTACGTCTAGTGTGTCCTAGCAATTTGCAAGCGCCGCACCGGGTTTTCAACTCATCAAAAGAGAGTGGTCTACCATTTTTTGAGACAGGGCGGCTCTCATCTACCTTTGTTGCACCTTTGCTTGAAACGTTCATAGGATCTTTAACCACAATCATGTTGCCTTCACCATCGTCCACATATTCAACTGCAGACTTACTGATGTCATTTGTTTGCTTGATCAAATTTTCCTGTAGCAGATCATACTCATGACTCTTAGCTATCACAGCCTTCAAACTCTCCTGTAACTGATCCCACAAAGCAGGGTGTTTGCATGCGGCATGCATAGCTTATGACACTAACACACTGACCTAGCTATATTTCATTCTTTCCATGCCCCAGTCCAACCTAATCCCAACAGATCGCTTGTGCGCCTCGCAGGTAGTCCCAACCTTGCTTCCTTCGTGAATCGAACAAGAACTAAACACTTTGTTATTTCAGATATGTTCAAGTGCTTCAGTACATGGAATATGTGCTTGCAAGGTAGACCCTTTCGAATCATTCTTCTGCAGCTGCACCTTATAGTTTCTGCGGAATTTTCTGGTGTATACTCCACCCAAAAACGGCGCTTCTGGTTACTCTTCCAGGCCACAATGTACTGCTGTGATCCGTCTCCTAGCTTAATTTATACAATCTCCATGCCGCCAACTTTTCTAAGATCATCTTGCAACATATAGAAGTTTGCTGGAGTGAAGACGTGAGAAGCAGCTATCTCAAGTTCCCTCGAGCTAGTAACTGTTACCGGTAAACTCTGTGAGGCCGTGCAGTCATCTCGCGCCTCGTTTTCACGGATACGCACAACAGCGTTCTCATAGTGCAAAATCATATCCACCAGGGTCATTTCACCATCTAGGTGGAGGTGAAGGCATGAGTTCAAGCTTTCACTCCGCTGGTTGCTTTTCATGCCAAGCCAAAACCCCTCTGTTAGATAAGCCGCGGCCCACAATCTCCTCTTCTTATACATCCATCTCAACCATGTTACAGTTTTTTCGGACTGCCATCTTTTGGAAAATGCGTGCCATCTCTCCTCAAACGTGACTGTGGACGTCCTATAGTACAAAAGAGTTCGGAATTCCTTCAAGGACTTGTGACTGAGGTGAATCTTCATATTTTTTATATGCCACGTACATATATGGGCCACACGTCTGGCAAGACTTGGCGAATTGCCTTGATCATCGCAGCGTCGGCGTCTGTGATAACACTCTTAGGCATCTTTTGAAACATGGACCTCAAAAAAGTCTACAGAGGCCACACATATGTCTCCTCGGTCTCGTCCGAAACTATGGCACAACCAAAAACAGTGGTCTTCTGGTGATTGTTAAGACCAACAAAGGGTATGAATGGCATACCATTGCGGTTCATCTTGTACATGCTGTCAAATACAAGCACATCGCCGAAGTCCTCATAGTCGTGATGAGACTGGGAGTCGCACCAGAACATCCTATTCAAATGTCCTTCCTTATCTAGCTTGTACTCAAAAAAGAAGCTAAGATCCCTCTGTTTCCTACTGGCCATGATGTCTATGGCTGTGGTAGCATCACCTTTTGAAAGCAGCTTCCTCTTCTCTCTGGAGCAAAGTTTGTATATTTCACACCTGGTAAAACCAACACCGCCGTACCATACATGTTTGTTGATGAAGCAATCCATCATGTCGTGAATTCTAATCCCTGCAGCTCCCATGGACATTATCTCATGCTTCTGGTACTCTTTGATTTTTCTGTGGGACCAAAGGAAAGGTACCTCGTCCGGTCCTGCCAACATATGGCTATGCTTGTCCTCAAAACTTTGAACATACCAAACCCCACCCTTTTGGTCAAGCTTGACGGTCCGGTGCGCTTCGCAAAAGCAGCGTGTCTGGGCTCTGAGCCTACGTCTGTGTCCTTCCTTGGTTAGCAACTTGCTGTCACGTTTCCCTTGTCTGGAACAAACAAACCGCCTATAACGCATATGACGTGACTCGGTTTTGCTATACCTGACCTTATTCTTTCTAATGCTGAAACCATTATCTCTGGCATAGCTGCTGTAGAAATCATACGCAACATCGTGAGACGTAAAGGTCATTTCCATTATCTGCATGAACATATCCCTCTTATCATCTGCACTGGCAGTATCTTGTACATTCTTTGCCCCATCATCTTGTGTCATCTACACAATCAAACCACAGCCATGAAAACACTTTTCTATGGTTTAACATTACTTCCATAGAACATTGATTACACACATACCTCACTCATGATGACCGACGATTGGGACTCCCCAGAATCAGGTGCATCTAACAATTTGTCGTTAAGGCCTGTCTCCGGGTCAAATTCACCATAATAGTCGTACGCATTATGACATTCGGAAATGAACTGAAAAATACAACACAAATACATAATTACTTATCATATAATATTCGAGAAGAAATTCAATTTGCATGCCAAATTTTTTTTCACTTCCGTACCTGACTAATGTATTCTTTATTCGAGAGCTCCGAGTTGTTTTCCTGATCATCATCAAGCTCATCGATCTATAAATTTTCAACACAAAGATTTAATGTTGTCGGATGCCACCAAAAAATTACAACATGACAATGCCACTCACATTAAGATCGTCCCATTCGTTCCCATTATCTGACCGATCTTCACGATCTGAATTTACATCATCTGACCAATCTTCTATCTAGTCTTTCATCAGTTCTCCAAACTCCATGTCTACCATGATATCAGTTAACTCCTCGTCCGCCATTTCCTACAACCAATAATATGTATCATCACATGTGCAAACATTATCAATGATGAAATATACAACACATAGCACGCTATCACGGATGTTATGTAAACAACCCCAACTGAGGCCGTTCAGATCTGCCAAGCTTAGTAAGGAAGATGGCCACGACACCCATCGTGATCACTTTCAGTCACGAGGAACTGCACGATCTCAAAACCTAGCTAGATCTATGATTACCTCTGCAGCCGGATACCTAGGTTAGCCGCCACATCAAATAACGATACTGGTGGTGCGCACAACCGACGGCAACCGACGCTACATGAACCAGATCATGAGGAGCAGCACTACCAGAACAAGATCCACGATCGCATGCCCCGCCGGGTAGCTAGGTTACCCGCCCCGCTAGGTTAACCACTACCACTGGCGGTAGCAATTCATTCGATGTTGCCGCGAGCGAGACTAGAGGGGGGACGCGAGATGCGGTACCTGTGCGCGCTCGTTGGGATTCATGACGTTGCCGCGCCCACTGTCTGACGAGATCGCCGGCGACGAGATAGCCGCCGCTGGAGATCTACTACGTGACTTATGGACCTGCGCCAATGCTCATGAGATTGATGGAGCTGCGTGAATGATTGGACTCGGCAGGTCTTACGTGGACGTGGTGTCGTGTGATTTTTTTGGTACCAGGGTACTGTACGTATACGGTCTGGGTTATACAGGGCTAGAAAGGGCTTGGATCTGGGCTACGGCAGGCCAGGCAAAAAACAAACTCGCGGGGACAAAAATACCACTCCGAAATTAGGTTAGCGGGAGCAACGAAGCAGGCCTCGTGGTACAGTGCTTCCGTAAATGAATTTCCTACGGTTGTTTTTAGTCGCCCGACAAAGGAAAGACCACCTACCACCAATTATGGATTTTTTAGCATATAAAGATTTTATTAGCTCAGAAACATTTTAAAGAGACAAGCATGAAAGATAGCACACTGGATACAGAAAGAAGTTTTCCTGGTTGAACAAAGACCTGCATCAAAACATAAGCAACGTAAATAGTATAGGCCTATTTTGGATTTTCAAAGCTAGGCATGCAAAATGATGAGCCTTGACGTTGTTCGCTGGATACTGAAAAAATGACTATTTTGTATCCGAGCAAGTAGTGGCATCATATCCCAAGGACCTGGAGCAGAGTGAATGTCTCGGTCGCTTTTACTGCCAAGGCCAGCACTGAGCAATCCATGAAGAAGTGAGGATCCTGAACATTGAGTCTGTCCACCAACCTGGTTGCAAGCATGAGACCAATGGTCTGAGCTTGAAGAGGAGAAGAAGCAGGAGGGGCCATTGTCGCAAGACTCCAATTCTTGGCTGTTTAGATCAGAGTGAATTTGATGTATGCGATCATCATTTTGAACCTGGATGAAGACTCCCACCTGTTGAGAAGTGTTAGCTGACTATATTTCCCATGCAGTGTCACAGAAGATTGTGTTGCTTGTAGAAGAGTCCGGATTTTGTATCGCCGGTCGCACCAGTTGATCCTATAAGTAATGTGCACCATGATCTTCAGCAGGGTCTCTTCTAATTTGGTTCCTTTTATAATTACGTTTGCCACTGCATACACCTGAGAGGGCCTACAATATTTTCTAGCACAAAGAGCATCGTTTCGAGATCCAAAGGCACCACAGAAAAGTATATAAGTTAGAAATATTAATATCTAGATGTCCTGAGTTAAGCAAAGTTTGGATCATGTGAGGAATAAAATGAGTAGTTACAACAAGGATTTCTATTTTAATAAACCATGGAGAGCAAAACCGGTCTGCTTATTAGAGAAAGGGCAAAGGAAAAGCATGTGCATTTCATTCTCTGTATTTCCACACCCGGAGCAATTTTCATTTATGTGTTTAGAGAATTTGCTTGCTCTCTTACCCTTAGGAAGCTCTTTCCTGTAAAGTTGCCAAGCAAATGTTTATACGGTAGCCCATGAGTTTGTCTTGCCAAGCATGGTTTATAAGAGCAATGGTTTGTGGATGAACCTCTTTCGGCTGTGGTCTAGCCGACAACTCAAGGTTGTTGAAACAATGCTTATATGTACTTTTGAAGGAGAATGTTTTAGTTTCCAAATCAAAGCATTTTGCCGAGAAGCTGCAAACTATAGGAGTCTGAAGAATATTATTAGCTATCTCAAGAGTGAACATAGAGTAAATTAGATCAGCATTTCAAGCTTTTAATTTGGCTACCAAAGATCTTTAACAAGAATTTATTGCATTTCTTTTTGGAATAGGATGACGTTTCCTTGCTCGACAGAGAACATATAAGATAAGAATGTGCACATAGCATCTTAATAATGTTTTTTGCAAATGTCTTTAGTTCCTTTCAAGAAGGCTGAAAATATCTTACTAGATAGTAAGGTTTATACTTGTGGTGGTATTCACTGAAGAAAAAAGATGATATTACTAGTTATGTGCCATATATATATGCATATCCAAGTTGCCAGAATGGAATTCCTTAACTTCTTGGTTAATGGAGGTATATGGTTATGCCCCAGAGTAATACATATCCTTAAATGTTTTGTGTTGCATGTTGTTATTGGCTTTGACAACGAAAAGATCATTTCATTAGCACCTAACTTTGTTGGATGGAAGATTACATGTTTAACAATCAATACAAATTGTAAGCTCCCTAGCAATGTTGGCTCCTAGTGGGCCGGGGCTTTGGGTGTTGCTAATGGGCCCACATGTAAGCAAGAGAATAACTGTTTTTGGTGTGCATTTGGGGTCCACTCAAGTATGTTGATTTATGTAAGAACATAGCAGCTTAGTCCACTTCACGCATCAAATTCCACGTATGGGCGAAAAAACAACCTAATTTAGGTGAAACATAGAACAAAGCAACCGATTGTAGCAAAGTGAAAGTGCAACTATCCCTAGGTGGTTTTGGTAATTCCTAACAACATATAGCTCATTGAGCTAATGCTATTCCAAGATTAATATTTCAGGAAAATCTCGATGAATGGCATGGCAGGGATGAGGAAAGTGGACCCCTCAAAATACTAAGGACAAAAAGTTTGGCTCAAGCTCAAAGCTCAAGACTCTACATTTTATATTTTAGTGAGCCAAGATCACATTGAAGTCTATAGGAAAAGCCAATACTGTCAAGGAGGGATGAGGTGTTGCTTGATGAGGTTCTTGCTTCATAGTGCTTAGTGATATGCTCCAAAACCCTCAACTACCTTCCCACATCCACATATGACCTAAACCAAAAGTCAAACTCGGCCGCACCGATTCTTTCTATCCGACGCCACCGAGTTCAGATGTCATAGTCACTGCCACAAACCCTAGGCAAATCGGTCTCACTGATAGGGATCTCGGTCACACCAATATGGGGTTGTAATCTCTCTGTTTCCCTTCATAACGTTTCGGTCCTACCGAGATGAGCGATCAGTCCCACCGAGATTGCAATGTAAACTCTCTGTTTCCCTTTTGTAACATTTCAGTCCCACCGAAATGAGTGATCGGTCCCACCGAGTTTACCTAACCAACTCTCTGGTTAGCTTATTACCAAATTTGGTCCCACCGAGTTTGTGTAATCGGTCACACTGAGATTATGTTATGCCCTAACCGTAACCATATCGGTCCTTGATGTCTACTACACAACCTTCTTCTTGTAGACATTGTTGAGCCTCCAAGTGCAGAGGTTTGTAGGACAGTAGCAAATTTCCCTCAAGTGGATGACCTAAGGTTTATCAATCCGTAGGAAGCGTAGGATGAAGATGGTCTCTCTCAAGAAACCCTGCAACCAAATAACAAAGAGTCTCTTGTGTCCCCAACACACCCAATACAATGGTAAATTGTATAGGTGCACTAGTTCGGCGAAGAGATGGTGATACAAGTGGTATATGGATAGTAGATAAAGGTATTTGTAATCTGAAAATATAAAAATAGCAAGGTAACTAATGATAAAAGTTAGCGTAAACGGTATTGCAATGATAGTAGACAAGGCCTAGGGTTCATACTTTCACTAGTGTAAGTCCTCTCAACAATACTAACATAATTGGATCATAAAACTATCCCTCACCATGCAACAAAGAGTCACTCCAAAGTCACTAATAGCGGAGAACGAACGAAGAGATCATGGTAGGGTACGAAACCACCTCAAAGTTATTCTTTCCAATCAATCCGTTGGGCTATTCCTATAAGTATAACAAACAGCCCTAGAGTTCGTACTAGAATAACACCTTAAGACACAAATCAACCAAAACCCTAATGTCACCTAGATACTCCAATGTCACCTCAAGTATCCATTGGCATGATTATACGATATGCATCACACAATCTCAGATTCATCTATTCAACCAACACATAGAACCTCAAAGAGTGCCCCAAAGTTTCTACCAGAAAATCATGACGAAAACGTGTGCCAACCCCTATGCATAGGTTCATGGGCGGAACCCGCAAGTTGGTCACCAAAACATACATCAAGTGGCACGTGGTATCCCATTGTCACCACAGATATCCACGGCAAGACATACATCAAGTTTTCTCAAATCTTTAAAGACTCAATCCGATAAGATTACTCCAAAGGGGAAACTCAATTCATTACAATAGAGTAGAGGGGGGAAGAAACATCGTAGGATCAAAATATAATAGCAAAGCTCGTGATACATCAAGATCGTACCACCTCAAGAACATGAGAGAGAGAGATCAAACACATAGCTACTGGTACATACCCTCTGCCCCGAAGGAGAACTACTCCCTCCTGGTCATGGAGAGCACCGGGATGATGAAGATGGCCACCGGAGAGGGATTTCCCCCTCCAGCAGGGTGCCGGAACGGGTCTAGATTGGTTTTCGGTGGCTACGGAGGCTTCTGGCGGCGGAACTCCTGATCTATTGCGCGTTCTGGAAGTTTTAGGGTGTATGGAGTTATATAGGCAGAAGAAGCACGTTAGGGGAGCAACGAGGGCCCCATGAGGCAGGGGGGCGTGCCCTAGGGGGTGGGCGCGCCCCCTACCCTCGTGAGCTCCTCCTTCCTTGACATGGGGTCCAAGTCCATCGGGTGGCTTTCGTTCCAAAAATAACTTCTCTAGTTGATTTTGTTCCGTTTCGACTCTGTCTGATATTCCTTTTCTTCAAAACACTGAAATAGGCATAAAACAGCAAATCTGGGCTGGGCCTCCGGTTAATAGGTTAGTCCCAAAAGTAATATAAAAGTGGATAATAAAGCCCAATATTTCCCAAAACAGTAGATAATATAGCATGGAGCAATCACAAATTATAGATAGTTGGAGACGTATCAAGCATCCCCAAGCTTAATTCTTGCTCGTCCTCGAGTAGGTAAATGATAAAAAAGATAATTTTTGATGTGGAATGCTAGTTGGCATAATTTCAATGTAATTCTTCTTACTTGTGATATGAATATTCAGATCCGAAAGATTCAAGACAAAAGTTCATATTGACGTAAAAATAATAATACTTCAAGCATACTACCTAAGCAATCATCTCTTCTCAAAATAACATGGCCAAAGAAAAGTTATCCCTACAAAATCATATAGTCTGGCTATGCTCTATCTTCACCACACAAAATATTTAAATCATGCACAACCCCGATGAAAAGCCAAGCAATTGTTTCATACTTTTGATGTTCTCAAAGTTTTTCAATCTTCACGCAATACATGAGCGTGAGCCATGGACATAGCACTATAGGTGGAATAGAATGGTGGTTGTGGAGAAGACAAAAAAGGAGAAGATAGTCTCACATCAACTAGGCGTATCAATGGGCTATGGAGATGCCCATCAATATATATCAATGTGAGTGAGTAGGGATTGCCATGCAATGGATGCACTAGAGCTATAAGTGTATGAAAGCTCAACAAAAGAAACTAAGTGGGTGTGCATCCAACTCGCTTGCTCACGAAGACCTAGGGCATTTTGAGTTAGCCCATCATTGGAATATACAAGCCAAGTTCTATAATGAAATATTCCCACTAGTATATGAAAGTGACAACATAAGAGACTCTCTATCATGAAGATCAAGGTGCTACTTTGAAGCACAAGTGTGGTAAAAGGATAGTAGCATTGTCCCTTCTCTCTTTTTCTCTCATTTTTTTTATTTTTTTATATTTTTTATTTGGGCCTTTTCTATTTTTTATGGCCTCTTTTCTTTCTCTTTTTTTATTTGGGCTTCTTTGGCCTCTTTTATTTATTTTTCGTCCGGAGTCTCATCCCGACTTGTGGGGGAATCATAGTCTCCATCATACTTTCCTCACTGGGACAATGCTCTAATAATGATGATCATCACACTTTTATTTACTTACAACTAAAGAATTACAGCTCGATACTTAAGACAAGATATGACTCTATATGAATGCCTCCGGCGGTGTACTGGGATGTGCAATGATGCATGAGTGGCATGTACGAAAGAATTATGAACGGTGGCCTTGCCACAAATACAATGTCAACTACATGATCATGCAAAGCAATATGACAATGATGAAGCGTGTCATAATAAACGGAACAGTGGAAAGTTGCACGGCAATATATCTCGGAATGGCTATGGAAATGCCATAATAGGTAGGTATGGTGGCTGTTTTGAGGAAGGTATATGGTGGGTTTATGGTACCGGCGAAGGTTGCGCGGTACCAGAGAGGCTAGCAATGGTGGAAGGGTGAGAGTGCGTATAATCCATGGACTCAACATTAGTCATAAAGAACTCACATACTTATTGCAAAAATCTATTAGTTATCGAAACAAAGTACTACGCGCATGCTCCTAGGGGGATAGATTGGTAGGAAAATACCATCGCTCGTCCCCGACCGCCACTCATAAGGAAGACAATCAATAAATAAATCATGCTCCGACTTCATCACATAACGGTTCACCATACGTGCATGCTACGGGAATCATAAACATCAACACAATTATTTCTCAAATTCATAACCACTCAACTAGCATGACTCTAATATCACCATCTCCATATCTTAAAACAATTATCAAATATCAAACTTCTCATAGTATTCAACACACTCATAAGAGAATTTTATTATTCTTGAATACCTAGCATATTAGGATTTTAAGAAAATTACCATGCTATTTAAGACTCTTAAAATAATCTAAGTGAAGCATGAGAGTTCATCTATTTCTTCAAAATAAAACTACCACCATGCTCTAAAGGATAGAACTGAAGCACTAGAGCAAATGACAAACTACTCCGAAAGATTTAAGTGAAGATCGATGCGTAGTCGAATAATTATGCAATTATGTGTTGACTCTCTAACATTTAAGAATTTCATATCTTGGTATTTTATTCAAACAGCAAGCAAAGCAAAATAAAATGACATTCTAATAATGGCAAACATCATGTGAAGAAACAAAAACTTAGGATCAACCGATACTAACCGATAGTTGTTGAAGAAGAAAGGTGAGATGCCAACCGGGGCATCCCCAAGCTTAGACGCTTGAGACTTCTTGAGATATTATCTTGGGGTGCCTTGGGCATCCCCAAGCTTGAGCTTTTGTGCCTCCTTAATTCCTCTCATGTCACAGTGTCCCTAAATCTCAAAAGCTTCATCCACACAAAACTCAACAAGGACTCATGAGACAAGTTAGTATAAACCATTGCAAAAACCTTATCATACTCTACTGTAGCAAATCACTAAAATTACTATTCAACATTGCATACTAAATGCCTCTGCATATTTAATAGCCCTATCCTCAAATAGAATCATTAAAGAAGCAAACATATGCAAACAATGCAAACATAACAGCAATCTGCGTAAACAGGATAGTCTGTAAAGAATGCTGCAACATCCATACTTCCCTAGCTCCAAAAATTATGAAAGAAAATTCCGACTGTAGTAAATTTATCAGAGATTAATATGCAAAAGGTTTCAACATTTTATCACATTCTGACTTTTCTAGGGAATTATTGCAACAGCGGTAAACTTTCTGTTTTCAAACAGCAACATGTAGACTTCTAAAATAGGCTTAGTAAAGGCTATCAATGCCACTTTTATTGAAATAAAAGATGCAAAACATTACTCTAAATAACAGCAAGCAAATCCTAACAAAATAAATTGACGCTCCAAGCAAAACACAGATCATGTGGCGAAAAAAATATAGCTCCAAGTAAAGTTACCGATCAACGAAGACGAAAGAGGGGATGCCTTCCGGGGCATCCCCAAGCTTTCGCTCTTGCCACTCCTTATTCCATAGTCCATCGAATCCTTACCCAAAACTTGAAAACTTCACAACACAAAACTTAAGGTAGAAAACTCGTGAGCTCCGTTAGCGAAAGAAAACAAAACACCACTTCAAGGTACTGTAATGAACTCATTCTTTATTTATATTGGTGTTAAACCTACTGTATTCCAACTTCTCTATGGTTTATAAACTATTTTACTAGCCATAGATTCACCAAAATAAGCAGACAACACATCAAAAACAGAATCTGTCAAAAACAGAACAGTCTGTAGTAATCTGGATCAAACGTATACTTATAGAACTCATAAAATTCTCAAATAAATTGCTGGACCTGAGGAATTTATCTATTAATCATCTGCAAAAAGAATTAACTAAATAGCACTCTCCAAATAAAAATGGCATCAATTCTCGTGAGCGCTAAAGTTTCTGTTTTTTACAGCATGATCAACAAGACTCTCCACAAGTCTTCCCAAAGGTTCTACTTGGCACAAACACTACTTAAACACATAAAACCACATCTAAATAGAGTCTAGATGAATTATTTATTACTAAACAGGAGCAAAAAGAAAGGAACTAAAATAAAATTGGGTTGCCTCCCAACAAGCGCTATCGTTTGACGCCCCTAGCTAGGCATGATGATTTCAATGATGCTCTCATAAAGGATAAGAATTGAATCATAAAGAGAGCATCATGAAGAATATGACTAGCGCATTTAAGTATAACATGCTTCCTATGCATAGGGATTTTGTGAGCAAACAACTTTTAGGAACAATAATCAACTAGCATAGGAGGGCAAAACAAGCATAACTTCAAAACTTTAAGCACATAGAGAGGAAACTTGATATTATTGCAATTCCTACATGCATATGTTCCTCCCTCATAATAATTTTTAGTAGCATCATGAATGAGTTCAACAATATAACCAGCACCTAAAGCATTCTTTTCATGATCTACAAGCATAGAAAATTTACTACTCTCCACACAAGCAAAATTCTTCTCATGAATAATAGTTGGAGCAAACTCAACAAAATAACTATCATGTGATTGAAAATTAAGATCAAGATGACAAGTTTCATGGTTATCATTATTATTTAAAGCATACGTGTCATCACAATAATCATCATAGATAGGAGGCATGCTTTCATCATAATAAATTTGCTCATCAAAACTTGGGGGACAAAAAATATCATCTTCATCAAACATAGCTTCCCCAAGCTTGTGGCTTTGCATATCATTAGCATCATGGATATTCAAAGAATTCATACTGACACCATTGGAATCATGCTCATCATTCAAATATTTAGTTCCAAACATTTTATAGATTTCTTCTTCTAGCACTTGAGCACAATTATCCTTTCCATCATACTCACGAAAGATATTAAAAAGGTGAAGCGTATGAGACAAACTCAATTCCATTTTTTTTGTAATTTTCTTTTATAAACTAAACTAGTGATAAAACAAGAAACTAAAAGACTCGATTGCAAGATCTAAAGATATACCTTCAAGCACTCACCTCCCCGGCAACGGTGCCAGAAAAGAGCTTGATGTCTACTACACAACATTCTTCTTGTAGACGTTGTTGAGCCTCCAAGTGCAGAGGTTTGTAGGACAGTAGCAAATTTCCCTCAAGTGGATGACCTAAGGTTTATCAATCCGTAGGAGGCGTAGGATGAAGATGGTCTCTCTCAAGCAACCCTGCAACCAAATAACAAAGAGTCTCTTGTGTTCCCAACACACCCAATACAATGGTAAATTGTATAGGTGCACTAGTTCGGCGAAGAGATGGTGATACAACTGATATATGGATAGTAGATAAAGGTATCTGTAATCTGAAAATATAAAAACAGCAAGGTAACTAATGATAAAAGTGAGCGTAAAACAGTATTGCAATGATAGTAAACAAGGCCTAGGGTTCATACTTTCACTAGTGTAAGTCCTCTCAACAATACTAACATAATTGGATCATAAAATTATCCCTCAACATGCAACAAAGAGTCACTCCAAAGTCACTAATAGCAGAGAACGAACGAAGAGATCATGGTCGGGTATGAAACCACCTCAAAGTTATTCTTTCCAATCAATCCGTTGGGCTATTCCTATAAGTGTCACAAACATCCCTAGAGTTCGTACTAGAATAACACCTTAAGACACAAATCAACCAAAACCCTAATGTCACCTAGATACTCCATTGTCACCTCAAGTATCCGTGGGCATGATTATACGATATGCATCACACAATCTCAATTCATCTATTCAACCAACACATAGAACCTCAAAGAGTGCCCCATAGTTTATACCAGAGAATCACGATGAAAACGTGTGCCAACCCCTATCCATAGGTTCATGGGCGGAACCCGCAAGTTGGTCACCAAAACATACATCAAGTGGAACATGGTATCCCATTGTCACCACAGATATCTACGCCAAGACATACATCGAGTGTTCTCAAATCTTTAAAGACTCAATCTGATAAGATTACTGCAAAGGGGAAACTCAATTCATTACAAGAGAGTAGAGGGGGGAAGAAACATCGTAGGATCCAAATATAATAGCAAAGCTCACGATACATCAAGATCGTACCACCTCAAGAACACGAGAGTGAGAGAGATCAAACACATAGCTGCTGGTACATACCCTCAGCCCCGAGGGAGAACTACTCCCTCCTCGTCATGGAGAACACCGGGATGATGAAGATGGCCACTGGAGAGGGATTTCCCCCTCCGGCAGGGTACCGGAATGGGTCTAGATTGGTTTTCGGTGGCTACGGAGGCTTCTGGCGGCGGAACCCCGATCTATTGTGCGTTCTGGAAGTTTTAGGGTATATGGAGTTATATAGGCAGAAGAAGCACGTCAGGGGAGCCACGAGGGCCCCATGAGGCAGGGGGCGCGCTCCTACCCTCGTGCACTCCTCCTTACTTCCTTGACATGGGGTCCAAGTCCATCGGGTGGCTTTCGTTCCAAAAATAACTTCTCTAGTTGATTTCGTTCTGTTTCGACTCCGTCTGATATTCCTTTTCTTCAAAACACTGAAATAGGCATAAAACAACAAATCTGGGTTGGGCCTCCGGTTAATAGGTTAGTCCCAAAAGTAATATAAAAGTGGATAATAAAGCCCAATATTACCCAAAACAGTAGATAATATAGCATGGAGCAATCAAAAATTATAGATACGTTGGAGACGTATCAGTCCTACCGAGTTGCATCTCAGTCCCATCGAAAATCCTAATGGTCACTAGGTTTGCTAACTCGGTCCGACCGAGTTTCTTAATTCGGTCTCACCGAGATTGGTAAATTGTGTGTAACGGTTAGTATTTGTGTGGAGGCTATATATACCCCTCCATCCACTCTTCATTCATGGAGAGAGCTATCAGAACATACCTACACTTCCAATACACATTTTCTGAGAGAGAACCACCTACTCATGTGTTGATGCCAAGATATTCCATTCTCACCATATGAATCTTGATCTCTAGCCTTCCCCAAGTTGCTTTCCACTCAAATCTTCTTTCCACCAAATCCATATCCTATGAGAGAGAGTTGAGTGTTGGGAGACTATCATTTGAAGCACAAGAGCAAGGAGTTCATCGTCAACACACCATTTGTTACTTCCTGGAGAGTGGTGTCTCCTAGATTGGCTAGGTGTCACTTGGGAGCCTTGGACAATATTGTGGAGTTGAACCAAGGAGTTTGTAAGGGCAAGGAGATCGCCTACTTCGTGAAGATCTACCGCTAGTGAGGCAAGTCCTTCGTGGGCGATGGCCATGATGGGATAGAAAATGTTGCTTCTTCCTGGACCCTTCGTGGGTGGAGCCCTCCGTGGACTCGCGCAACCGTTACCCTCCATGGGTTGAAGTCTCCATTAACGTGTATGTACGATAGCACCACCTATCGGAACCACGACAAAAACATCCGTGTCTCCAATTGCATTTGAATTCTCCAAACCCTTCCCTTTACATTCTTGCAAGTTGCATGCTTTACTTTCTGCTGCTCATAGACTCTTTGCATGCTTGCTTGAATTGTGTAAAGATTGCTTGACTTATCCAAAGTTGCTAAAATCTGCCAAGAACTAAAATTGGGAAAAGGCTAGATTTTTATTTGGTCAAGTAGTCTAATCACCCCCCTCTAGACATACTTTCGATCCTACAAGTGGTATCAGAGCTTTGGTCTCCATTTTCTTTGATTTCCATACCTTTTGGTGGTCATAGCCTTGGTTTCACAACCTAGGAGAGTATGGCGTCTAGCGAGGGAAATTACCACCGTAGAGGTCCTTACTTCGATGGCACTAATTTTGCTAGTTGGAAGCATAAGATGAAAATGCATATTCTTGGACATAACCCCGCTGTTTGGGCTATTGTGTGTGTTGGCTTGCAAGGTGAATTCTTTGATGGGAGAGAACCGAATCGTGAAGCCACCGCGGAAGAGTTGAAAATGCTGCAATACAATGCTCAAGCTTGTGATATCCTCTTCAACGGATTGTGCCCCGAAGAATTCAACAAAATCAGCCGTCTTGAGAATGCAAAGGAAATTTGGGATACTTTGATTGATATGCACGAAGGTACCGACTCCGCCAAGGAATCCAAGTTGGATGTGCTTCAAAGTCAACTTGACAAGTTCGAAATGAAGGATGGTGAAGGTGCCGCTGGAATGTACTCTAGGCTTGCTCTTATCACAAATGAGATTGCCGGCTTAGGAAGTGAAGAGATGACCGACAAATTCATCATCAAGAAGATCCTAAGAGCCTTGGATGGAAAATATGATACCGTATGCACATTGATCCAAATGATGCCAAATTACAAAGATCTCAAGCCAACAGAAGTCATTGGAAGAATTGTTGCTCATGAGATGTCACTCAAGGATAAGGAGGAGCTCCATAACAAATCAAGTGGTGCTTACAAAGCCTCATGTGAATCCCCCACATCATCAAGTGAGAAACAAACCTTCAATGAAGAATTGAGCTTAATGGTGAAGAACTTCAACAAGTTCTACAAGAATAGAAGCAAAGAGAGAAGTTCCAAGTCAAGGTGCTACAATGACAAAAGATCTTCTAGTCGAGAGCGAAACTGCTACAATTGTGGAAGACCCGGACACTACTCCAATGAGTTTACGACTCCCCACAAGAGAAGAGAAGATTCTCCCAAGAGAAGAAATAGAAGAGAAGAATCACCATCAAGGGAGAGAAGGAGTAGGGATGATCGATATGAACGAAGACCCTCTCGGAGAAGCAAGGATTCAGAAAGGAAGGACAAGTCATCAAGGAGCTACACAAAACGAAGACATCAAGCTCATGTTGGTGAATGGGTATCCGGCTCCGACTCCGACTCCGACAATGACTCCGAGAGAAGCTATCACTTCGACTCCGAATATACTCAAGATGAAGGTGTTGCCGGTCTAGCACTTGTGACAACCAACTCCTACGACATATTTGATTCACCAAATGAAGGAATTAGAAGATGCTTCATGGCCAAAGGTCCAAAGGTATCACACCCAGAGTATGTTGATTTCAATAGTGCTGAAGATGACTTGTTAGGTGATGATGATTTACTTGTTGACAACTATAGTTATGAATTCTATGATGAAACGAATGACAATGATAAGGAGAAGATTGAGCCTCTAACTAAAGAACTAAACACTCTTAAGTTAGCTTGTGGGTGTCAAAACCGGCAGATCTAGGGTAGGGGGTCCCGAACTGTGCGTCTAAGGCGGATGGTAACAGGAGGCGGGGAACACGATGTTTTACCCAGGTTCGGGCCCTCTTGATGGAGGTAAAACCATACGTCCTGCTTGATTTATTCTTGATGATATGAGTATTACAAGAGTTGATCTACCACGAGATCAAACAGGCTAAACCCTAGAAGCTAGCCTATGGTATGATTGTCTGTCGTCCTACGGACTAAAACCCTCCGGTTTATATAGACACCGGAGGGGGCTAGGGTTACACAAGGTCAATTACAAGGGAGAAGATATACATATCCGTATTGCCTAAGCTTGCCTTCCATGCCGAGTAGAGTCCCAGTCCGGCCAAAGGATATAATCGGGCGGTCCGCAGACCCCCTAATCCAGGACTCCCTCATAGCTCATGAAACTATCTTAGGAGATCATCGACAAGTTTTAAGGACTCATGAGAAATTACGTTTTGAAAAGCTCAACCTTGAGCAAGAGCATGAGTTCTTGAAGGCAATCAATGATGATCTTCGCAAGAAAAGTTCTTCTTACATTGCCAAGCGTTTACTCTTATCCACTTACATGCCTCAAGTCAAGTCTAGTAACAAGAAGAAGAAAGATTCTTCCACTAGTAGTAACAATAATCACGCTAAATCCAATGTTGTTGCTTCTAGTAGTTCCCTTGATTCCACTAATGATTCTCTTAGCCAAGTTACACTTGAGCAAGCTAATAGCTTATTGAAGGGAATTATAGAGAAAGGTGTTTACAAGAGCCTTGCCGGGAGTAAGCAATTCGAGGAAATTGTACGCAAGCAAGGAAGGCACCGGAAGAATCAAGGTATTGGTTTTGAATGAAAGTTCAATGCCAATGGAGTTGAGTGGGAAGAAGATCAATACCCCAAGACGAAGTTTGTTCCTCAACAAGAGATTTATGATCCTACTTCTTCCAAAGGGACACAAGCTCAAGATGATCTTCGACCACAAGACCACAAGCAAAAAGGCAAGGACAAGCTTCAAGAGGAAATTGATGCATTTGAAGAAGCTCCTAAGGCCTTGGTCAAGTGGGTTCCCAAGACTACATCAAGTTCCACTTCATCAAGTACAGATACAACTCCGAGGATTCCCATCAAGATGGTGCGGATCCCGAAGAAGAAGAACTAGAGAGTTCTTGAGGGTGACTCCGCCAACATACCTCACTCTTATCATTTTGGCAAGAACAAGTGCAATAAACTTCCACATCTTGCACTAGTTCAAGGAGTCACAAACCCTCTTGTTGGTAAGACAAGGGACAAGGTAACCTAATGCTCTCATAGACATCACCTTGTGTGTGCTGTTGGGGAACGTAGCAGAAATTCAAAATTTTCCTACGTATCACCAAGATCTATCTATGGAGAGACTAGCAACGAGGGGAAGGAGAGTGCATCTACATAACCTTGTAGATCGCTAAGCGGAAGCGTTCAAGAGAACGGGGTTGATGGAGTCGTACTCGTCGTGATTCAAATCACCGATGATCCTAGCGCCGAACGGACGGCACCTCCGCGTTCAACACACGTACGGAACGGAGACGTCTCCCATGCCTTGATCCAGCAAGGAGGAGGGAGAGGTTGATGGAGATCCAGCAGCACGACGGCATGGTGGAAGTAGCGGGATTCCAACAGGGCTTCGCTAAGCGCTGCGGGAGGAGGAAGATGTGTCACGGGAGGGAGAGGGAGGCGCCAGGCCTTAGATTGGTTTGCTCCTCCTTTTTCCCCACTATATATAGGGCCAAGGGAGAGGGGGAGGCGCAGCCCTTGCCCCTTCCTCCAAGGAAGGGTGCGGCCAAGGGTGGGGAGGAGTCCATCCTCCCCAAGGCACCTCAGAGGTGCCTTCCCCTTTTAGGACTCTCCCCTTTTTCCCATCTCATGGCGCATGGGCCTCTTGGGGCTGGTGCCCTTGGCCCATATAGGCCAAGGCACTCCCCCTACAGCCCATGTGGCCCCCCGGGGCAGGTGGCCCCACCCGGTGGACCCCCGGGACCCTTCCGGTGGTCCCGGTACAATACCGGTGACCCCGAATCTTGTCCCGATGGCCGAAACAGGACTTCCTATATATAATTCTTTACCTCCGGACCATTCCGGAACTCCTCGTGACGTCCGAGATCTCATCCGGGACTCCGAACAACATTTGGGTTACCGCATACTAATATCTCTACAACCCTAGCGTCACCGAACCTTAAGTGTGTAGACCCTACGGGTTCGGGAGACATGCAGACATGACCGAGACGTTCTCCGGTCAATAACCAACAGCGGGATCTGGATACCCATGATGGCTCCCACATGTTCCATGATGATCTCATCGGATGAACCACGATGTCAAGGACTTAATCAATCCCGTATACAATTCCCTTTGTCTATCGGTATGTTACTTGCCCGAGATTCGATCGTCGGTATCTTTATACCTTGTTCAATCTCGTTACCGGCAAGTCTCTTTACTCGTTCCGTAACACATCATCCCGTGATCAACTCCTTGGTCACATTGCGCATATGATGATGTCCTACTGAGTGGGCCCAGAGATACCTCTCCGCTTACACGGAGTGACAAATCCCAGTCTCGATTCGTGCCAACCCAACAGACACTTTCGGAGATACCTGTAATGCACCTTTATAGTCACCTAGTTACGTTGTGACGTTTGATACACCCAAAGCACTCCTACGGTATCCGGGAGTTGCACAATCTCATGGTCTAAGGAAATGATACTTGACATTAGAAAAGCTTTAGCATACGAACTACACGATCTTTGTGCTAGGCTTAGGATTGGGTCTTGTCCATCACATCATTCTCCTAATGATGTGATCCCGTTATCAACGACATTCAATGTCCATGGTTAGGAAACCGTAACCATCTATTGATCAACGAGCTAGTCAACTAGAGGCTCACTAGGGACATGGTGTTGTCTATGTATCCACACATGTATCTGAGTTTCCTATCAATACAATTATAGCATGGATAATAAACGATTATCATGAACAAGGAAATATAATAATAACCAATTTATTATTGCCTCTAGGGCATATTTCCAACATGTGCATCACTCTATGTCTATGGATATCCTTGTTTGTTCCTTGTGGGACTAACCCGCGTAGGTATTGAAAGTGCAACTCACTCCAAAGGATAGCTCCGAATGATCTACATCAACTTAGAGCATCCACATCTTCAACACCTACATGAAGTCATCATCGACAAAACCCAAGGTTAGTTCATCCCTCTTAGGGGGGATCTGTAACGCCCACGATGCGGCTATATCTCCCACGTGTCAAAGCACGACTTAGAGACATAACCGCATTGTAAGCAATGTCGCAAGTGAGGTAATCTTCACACAACCCATGTAATACAATAAAGGGAAAAGATACATAGTTGGCTTACAATCGCCACTTCACACAATACATGAATAAAGCATTACATCATCCAGATACAATCAAGGTCCGACTATGGAACCAAAATAAAAGAAGACTACCCCAAATGCTACAGATCCCCGATCGCCCCAACTGGGCTCCACTACTGATCAACTGGAATGAAACAACACAACGAACAAAGTTTTCATCGAGCTCCTCCTTGAGCTCGGTTGTGTCACCTGTACGGTATCGTCGGCACCTGCAAGCTGGTTTTTGGAAGTATCTGTGAGTCACGAGGACTCAGCAATCTCACACCCACGAGATCAAGACTATTTAAGCTTATGGGAAGGGTAAAAGTATGAGGTGGAGCTGCAGCAGGCGACTAGCATATTTGGTGGCTAACATACGCAAATGAGAGCGAGAAGAGAAGGCAAAAGCACGATCGAACAACTATGATCAAGAAGTGATCCTAGAACAACCTACGTCAAGCATTAATCCAACACCGTGTTCACTTTCTGGACTCTGCTGAGAAGAGACCATCATGGTTACACACGCGGTTGATGCATTTTAAATAAGTTAAGTTTCAGGTTTTCTACAACCGGACATTAACAAATTCCCATCTGCCCATAACCGCGGGCACGACTTTCGAAAGTTCAAATCCCTGCAGGGGTGTCCCAACTTATCCCATCACAAGCTCTCACGGTCAATGAAGGATATTCCTTCTCCCAGGAAGACCCGATCAGACTCGGAATCCCGGTTACAAGACATTTCGACAATGGTAAAACAAGACTAGCAAAGCCACCCGGATGTGCAGACAAATCCCGATAGGAGCTGCACATATCTCGTTCTCAGGGCACACCGGATTGTCCAAACTTCCGGTAGACCAGCCTAGAGTTTTCCCTGGTGGCCACCGGCGGCTGACAAGTTGGACCAACACTCAGAGGAGCACTGGCCCGGGGGTTTAAATAAAGATGACCCTTGAGCCAGCCGACCCAAGGGAAAGAAAATACTAGGTGGCAAATGGTAAAACCAATGTTGGGCCTTGTTGGAGGAGTTTTATTCAAGGCAAACTATCAAGGGGTTCCCATTATAACCTAACCGTGTAAGGAACGCAAAATCAAGGAACATAACACCGGTATGACGGAAACTTGGGCGGCAAGAGTGGAACAAAACACCAGGCATAAGGCCGAGCCTTGCACCCTTCACCAAGTATATAGATGCATTAAATAAATAAGAGATATTGTGATATCCCAACAAAATATCCATGTTCCAACATGGAACAAACTCCAATCTTCACCTGCAACTAGCAACGCTATAAGAGGGGCTGAGTAAAGCGGTAACATAGCCAAACAACGGTTTGCTAGGACAAGGTGGTTAGAGGCTTGGCTTAACAATATGGGAGGCATGATAAGCATGTGGTAGGTATCGTAGCATAGGCATAGCAAAAGAGCAAGCAAACTAGCAAGCAAAGATAGAAGTGATTTCGAGGGTATGGTCATCTTGCCTGAGATCCCGCAAGAAATAAGAACGAGTCCATGAAGAAGACCAACGGACGGAGTCAAACGAATCCTAACAAACACAACGTTAACGGAACTAACCCGAAGAAGCAACACCGGAAAGAAGCAAACAACATAGTAAACAACCATCACATAAGCATGGCATAATGCGCAAACAAGTATGATGCATGCCCGGTATAAATATGCATGGCATGGCAAGGTGCACCAAACAACACTACAAATTAAGTGGAGCTCAATATGAAACGAGTTGCATATTGACGGAACACAACATCAATTATTTAGTTCACTCCCGGTTATGTACCCAACCAAATTAAATGTTCTTAACATGTCAAGGGGTGAAGCAAATGAAAACTACCTATCTAGGCAAGTTTAAATGTGGCCGGAACAACAAGCAACAAGTCCGGAAAATCCTCATGTGCATATTTGTGGATTTGGTACTGTTCTGCCATAAACCAAAATTTATAGTTGTTAAACATGCAAGATGAGTTCACCATGTTAAACTAGGCATTTTTCTACCCCATTTACATATAAAGTTTATTAAAAACCGAGCTACGGTTATTAAGTTATGAATCAAAGCATTTTAGCATGGCATATGGAAAAAAATTACACAAACAACATTTTAAACATGGATGAAAGTTGGATATTGTGAAACTAGATGAAATTCTAGTCAAGTTACATATATAAATTATTTAGATCCGAGGCATGGTTGTGAAGTTATTAAATGCATGAAGTTTAGGGGCCATACTGCAAAACTGGCACTCTTTGGAAAATAGCTAAATTCGTCCCGAGGGAAAAAAATACTACATGGGCCGAATCCTGTTGGCCCAACAGGAAGAGAGAATCTGGAGGGCGGCTCACATCGGCCTTGAGGCCGAATCCGGCTGGCGCTGCGGAGCTGGGCCGGGGCGAACTGGGCCTTGGCGCTGGAGGCCCATGGCGAAGACGAGGCAGGGGAGCGCTGGCGCGGTCGTGAAAGTGCAACTATCCCTAGGTGGTTTTGGTAATTCATAACAACATATAGCTCATTGAGCTAATGCTATTCCAAGATGACTATTTCAGGAAAGCTCAATGATTGGCATGGCATGGATGTGAAAGTGGAACCCTCAAAATGCTAATGACAAACGATTGGCTCAAGCTCAAAAGCTCAAGACTCTTCATTTTATATTTTAGTGATCCAAGATCACATTGAGTCTTTAGGAAAAGCCAATACTATCAAGGAGGGATGAGGTGTTGCTTAATGAGCCTTTTGCTTCATGTGCTTAGTGATATGCTCCAAAACCCTCAACTACTTTCCCATATCCACATATGACCTAAACCCTAAGCCAAACTCGGTCCTACCGATTCTTTCTATCCGGCGCCACCGAGTTTCACTTGTCATAAGCCACTGCCAAACCCTAGCAATTCGGTTCTACCGATAGGGATCTCGGTCTCACCGAGATGGGATTGCAAACTCTCTGTTTCCCTTTCGTAACTTTTCGGTCTCACCGAAAGAGCGAATCGGTCCCACCGAGATTGCAATGTAAACTCTTTGTTTCCCTTTTGTAACTTTTCGGTCTCACCGAAAGAGCAAATCGGTCCCACCGAGTTTGCCTGACCAACTCTCTGGTTAGCTTATTACCAAACTCGGTCTCACCGAGTTTGTGCAATCGGTCTCACCGAGATTACGTTATGCCCAAACCCTAACCATATCGGTCCTACCGAGTTGCATGTCAGTCCCACCGAAAATCTCTAACGGTCACTAGGTTTACCTTTTCAGTCCGACCGAGTTTGTTGATTCGGTCCCACCGAGATTGGAAAACTGTGTGTAACAGTTGGATTTTGTGTGGAGGCTATATATACCCCTCCACCACCTCTTCATTCGTTGAGAGAGCCATCAGAACACATACACAATTCCAACTCATATGTTTTGAGAGAGAACCACCTACTCATGTGTTGAGACCAAGATATTCCATTCCTACCATATGAATCTTGATCTCTAGCCTTCCCCAAGTTGCTTTCCACTCAAATCTTCTTTCCACAAAATCCAAATCCTATGAGAGAGAGTTGAGTGTTGGGGAGACTATCATTTGAAGCACAAGAGCAAGGAGTTCATTACCTACACACCATTTGTTACTTCTTGGAGAGTGGTGTCTCCTAGATTGGCTAGGTGTCACTTGGGAGCCTCCGACAAGATTGTGGAGTTGAACCAAGGAGTTTGTAAGGGCAAGGAGATCGCCTACTTCGTGAAGATCTACCGCTAGTGAGGCAAGTCCTTCGTGGGCGATGGCCATGGTGGGATAGACAAGGTTGCTTCTTCATGGACCTTTCGTGGGTGGTTGCTTCTTCGTGGACCCTTCGTGGGTGGAGCCCTCCATGGACTCACGCAACCATTACCCTTCGTGGGTCGAGCCCTCCGTGGACTCGCGCAACCGTTACCCTTCGTGGGTTGAAGTCTCCATCAACGTGGATGTAGGATAGCACCACCTAGCCGAACCACAGGAAAAACATCCGTGTCTCCAATTGCGTTTGAATTCTCCAAACCCTTGCCTTTACATTCTTGAAAGTTGCATGCTTTACTTTCCGCTGCCAATATACTCTTTGCATCCTTGCTTGAATTGTGTGATGATTGCTTGACTTGTCCTACAATAGCTAAAATCTGCCAAGAACTAAAATTGGGAAAAGGTTAAGTTTTTATTTGGTCAAGTAGTCTAATCACCCCCCTCTAGACATACTTTCGATCCTACAAGTGGTATCAGAGCTTTGGTCTCCATTTGCTTTGATCTCCATAGCTTTTGGTGGTCATATCCTTGGTTTCACAACCTAGGAGAGTATGGCGTCTAGCGAGGGAAATTATCACCGTAGAGGTCCTTACTTAGATGGTACTAATTTTGCTAGTTGGAAGCATAAAATGAAAATGCATATTCTTGGACATAACCCCGCCGTTGGGCTATTGTGTGTGTTGGTTTGCAAGGTGACTTCGTTGATGGCAAAGAACCAAACCGTGAAGCTACCGTGGATGATTTGAAGATGTTGCAATACAATGCTCAAGCTTGTGATATTCTCTTCAACGGATTGTGCCCCGAAGAATTCAACAAAATCAGCTGTCTTGAGAATGCAAAGGAAATTTGGGACACTTTGATTGATATGCATGAAGGTACCGACTCCGTCAAGGAATCCATGTTGGATGTGCTTCAAAGTCAACTTGACAAGTTCAAAATGAAGGATGGTGAAGGTGTCGCTGAAATGTACTCTAGGCTTGCTCTCATCACAAATGAGATTGCCGGCTTAGGAAGTGAAGAGATGACCGATAGATTCATCATCAAGAAGATTCTAAGAGCCTTGGATGGAAAATATGATACCGTGTGCACATTGATCCAAATGATGCCCAATTACAAAGATCTCAAGCCAACGGAGGTGATTGGAAGAATTGTTGCTCATGAGATGTCACTTAAGGATAAAGAGGAACTTCACAACAAATCAAGTGGTGCCTACAAAGCCTCATGTGAAGCCCCTACATCATCAAGTGAGAAACAAAACTTCAATGAAGAATTGAGCTTAATGGTGAAGAACTTCAACAAGTTCTACAAGAGTAGAAGCAAAGATAGAAGCTTCAAGTCAAGGTCCTACAATGACAAAAGATCTTCTAGTCGAGAGCGAAACTGCTACAGTTGTGGAAGACCCGGACACTATTCCAATGAGTGTACAGCTCCCTACAAGAGAAGAGAAGATTCTCCAAAAAGGAGAAGCAAAGAATCACCACCAAGAGAGAGAAGGAGTAGAGATGATCGTTATGAACGAAGATACTCACGGAGAAGCAAGGATTCGGAAAGGAAGGAAAAATCATCAAGGAGCTACACAAAACGAAGACATTAAGCTCATGTTGGTGAATGGGTATCCGGCTCCGACTCCGACAGCCACTCCGAGAGAAGTTATCACTCCAACTCCGAAGATACTCAAGATGAAGGTGTTGCCGGTCTAGCACTTGTGTCAACCAACTCCTACGACATATTTGACTCACCAAATGAAGGAATTGGAAGATGCTTCATGGCCAAAGGTCCTAAGGTAACACACCCCGAGTATGTTGATTTCAATAGTGATGAAGATGACTTGTTAGGTGATGATTTGCTTGTTGACAACTCTAGTGATGAATACTATGATGAAACGTCAATTAATCATGCTAATCAAGATAAAACGAATGACAATGATAAGGAGAAGATTGAGGCTCTAACTAAAGAACTAAACACTCTTAAGTTAGCTCACGAAACTATCTTCGAAGATCATCGAGAACTTTTAAGAGCTCATGAGAAATTACGCTTTGAAAAGCTCAATCTTGAGCAAGAGCATGAGTTCTTAAAAGCAATCAATGATGATCTCCGCAAGAAAAGTTCTTCTTACATTGCCAAGCGTTTACTCTTATCCACTTACATGCCTCAAGTCAAGTCTAGTAACAAGAACAAGAAAGATTCTTCCTCTAGCAGTAACAATGATTATGCTAAATCCAATATTGTTACTTCTAGTAGTTCTCTTGATTCCACTAATGATTCTCTTAGCCAAGTTAAACTTGAGCAAGAAAATAGCTTATTGAAGGGAATTATAGAGAAAGGAGTGTACAAAAGCCTTGCCGGGAGTAAGCAATTCGAGGAAATTATGCGCAAGCAAGGAATGCACCGGAAGAATCAAGGTGTTGGTTTTGAACGAAAGTTCAATGCCAATGGAGTTGAGTGGGAAGAAGATCAATACCCCAAGACAAAGTTTGTTCCTCAACAAGAGAAGTATGATACTTATTTCAAGGGGACACAAGCTCAAGATGATCTTCCACCACAAGACTACAAGCAAAAAGGCAAGGACAAGCTTCAAGAGGAAATTGATGCATTTGAAGAAGCTCATAAGACCTTAGTCAAGTGGATTCCCAAGACTACTTCAAGTTCCACTTCATCAAGTATGACTACAACTCCAAGGATTCCCATCAAGATGGTGTGGATCCAAAAGAAGAAGAACTAGAGAGTTCTTGAGGGTGACTCCGCCAACATACTTCACTCTTATCATTTTGGCAAGAACAAGTGCAATCAACTTCCACATCTTGCACTAGTTCAAGGAGTCACAAACCCTCTTGTTGGTAAGACAAGGGACAAGGTAACCTAAAAGTTTTCATGGACATCATCTTGTGTGTGCATCACTCTATGTCTATGGATATGCTTGTTTGTTCCTTGTGGGACTAACCCATGTAGGTATTGAAAGTGCAATTCACTCAAATGGATAGCTCCAAGTGATCTACATCAACATTGATCATCCACATCTTCAACATCTACATGAAGTCATCATCGACAAAACCCGAGGTTAGTTCATCCCTCTAAGGGGGGATATCACATCTAGGGGGAGCTTTACTCTAAGACTTGAGCTAAAGCAACTCTAAAGATGTGAACACAACAATGCTTTATGTAAAAGTGGTAACCCCACTTGAGCTTAAACGATGAGTATGACCTATGATCAAGTGTTCTCACTTGACTCCTAAGTCAATATACTCATATATAGATGACCTTGTCATCACAAATTGCTTGATAGATGCTAGAATTGGTTGTGCATGCCTTGTCACATATTTCATTTGCCATCTTATTGTGTGAGCATGCTGGTTGCATATTTTACTCATTCGAGGACATCCACTTGTTGTTTTGATTGTTTGGTTGTATTTCCTTTTGCCAAGTGGATGGACAAGAATGCCTAAGAACCTCCTCTAGCTATCTATGCTTTTCTCGTCTCAAACTCTATTCATGCTACATCACAAAATTTGATCAAGTCAGATTCGAACCACTCTGTGTGAGGAGCGCTCGGAGTCCCCGATTCGTCATAGACTTAAACTTCCAAAATCTCTTTATGATTCTCAGTCTGACCGATACCCTACTTTCGGTCCTACCGAGATCATTAAGTTGATCTAGGTTTTCGATCTTGGTGCAACCGATTTGAACCATTCGGTCACACCGAGTTGCAACAACTGTATACAGTTTTGCATCTCGGTGCCACCGAGTTGTTCCACTCGGTTACACCGACAGGGTCGGGCTATATATAGTCACGGGCAAAAATTTGGAAATTTCTCCGAACCCCTTCGCCCGCGTGATAGCCTGCTCTGCCAACTTGGTCTCTGGATCGTCTCCTCGCAGCCAGCCGCCTCTAGTCACTGGTCTCCGTCGCCGTCAACGGAAATTCAACCCCGCCGTTGCCGCCGTAGCGAGTCTCCGCCGAACTAGGGTATGGACTCGATCTTTGTGCTACTCCCCAATCCGATTCTTAGCACATTGTGATCATCATGATTCTTGCCACGTTTGTTAAACTTCTATCCAGTCAATGAACTCGTAGATTAGGTTTAATTTGAAAATTTTAGGGTTAGGTTTCCGCCGAAACCATCTCGGACCCACCGAGTTGAAAAACTCGGTCCCACCGATTTGGCTTATGCCATTGCACAAGTGAGACTCGGTCTGACCGAGAATTACTTATTGGTGTGACCGATTTTGGAACTCTGTGAAACCCTAGCAGTCTCGGTGCCACCGAACTGTGACTCGGTCTGACCGAGTTCAGTAGTTTAGGTGCCAAAACCGCTTCGGTAGATCCGAAATGATTTCTGTGGGAAACTAAAACTAAGATTTTGAATCATTCTTTTGCAAAAATCTCTGCTTTTTGTGATGTTCATCCACTCTACCTCATCTATAAACTCTTCACAGGGTCAGCAGTCAGAGTTTACATCATGTCTGATCAGAGTGACAGCCAAAACAGGTCAGAAGAGCAGGTGCACATGAGTGAGGGCACTAGTGCCTCAAGTTCCTCAGATGATGGCAGCAGGAGCACCCCTAGCAATCTGCCTAAAGCTGCCACAAGACAGAGAAAGAAGAGAACCTCAGACTCAGAAGATGAGGATTATGTGGCAGAAGAGGAAGCAACTTCCAAGAGAGTTGAGCCAGCACAGGGCATAAAACCAGGGATGAAGATCAAAAGGCCAGCAGGCAGGCAGCCTAAGTCAAAGGCCAGAGCTTCAACTGAGAAGCCCACTCCCATTGAGCCAGTTGCTGCTGAAGGCAAGAAGAGGAAAGAAAGGGTGAATAAAACTGTAGCCAGAGTGCTTGGCAAGGCTTCCATCATGGAAGATGAGGAGGAAGAAGAAGAGGTAGCTGCACCAGCACCTAAGGCACCCAAGCTGATGGGTGATGCCATAAGAACAGGGGCAGCTGCTTCCAAGGCCAAGCCAGCTCCAAAGCCAAAGCCAAAGAGGAACACAAGAAGCATACCTGCAACTGAGAAGAACAAGGCCCCAGTGCCTGAGACTGTTGTTGAAGAAGAATATGATGAAGAGCATGTTCTGAGAAAGCTCAAGCCCAAGATTCCAGACCACAATGATGCTCATCCTGTGGCTGAGAACATGAAGCTCAGAAGAGACTCAGGGTTGAGAAAATGGAGAGAGACGGATCCATATGCTTCAAGGAGAAGAACTGCTATTGACTACAGGTTCCACACTAAGGAACAGCAGGACTTCTATGAGACAGTTTTGCTTGATAAGAAGCCCATTGTTTGTGACATGAGATGGGTCGACTGGACCTACATGAAGGAAAATGAGGAACACTATCCTGGTGTGATTGACAGCTTTAGTGCTTGTGGAGTTGCAGACTTTGTTGGGCAGAAGCTCACAAAGTGGAACGAGGAGCTCATTATGCAATTCTACTCCACAGCACACTTCTACCCAGATGGAAGGATAACATGGATGTCTGAAGGTACAAGGTACCAATCAACTGTTGAGGAATGGGCAAAGTTGATCAATGCCCCAGAGGAAAATGAAGATGACTTGGATGTCTATGCCAAGAAAAAGCTGGATCATAACTCAATGGCAAATATGTACAAGGAGATTCCAGTAGATGATCTTGACACTCACCGGCTTGGCTCCGTAAAACACTTGTTGTCAGGACTGCCTACGATCAACTGGATCCTTAGGCACACACTCTTTCCCAAGTCTGGAGATCATAGAATGATCAGAGGTCACGCCATTAACTTGCTACATATATTTGATGTGCCTCAGAAATTCAAGGTCATGAGCCTCATAGTAGAAACTATCAAGAGGACTGCAGCAGATCAGAAGAGGAGCTGTGGTTATGCCCCTCAGATTCAGGAGTTAATCAACTCAAAAATGGGCACAGGCACATACTTGTTGGACAAGGAACACTTGCCTATTCATCCAGATTTTGAGGACAATCAAGTGGTGATGAATGAGAATGAACCATCATCAGCTCAGGCTCAAGCAAAGAAGGAGAAGGCAAAGAAGGAGAAAGCTGCCAAGATGCCAACTCAAGAGGAGGCATCTGAGTATTTCTTGAAAACCAAGCAAGAGCAGCTTAGTTACTTGATTGCATCCACACTGAGGATTGAGAAAGGACTAGCCACCCTCACTCAGAATCAGCAGAGCTTAGAGAGGATCATAGAACAAAAGTTCTATGACATGGATGTCAAAGTAACAGAGATTCAGTCTGCAGTGGAGCAACTTCAAGATGACATGCAGGAGAGGAAAGGGAATACTACAACTGATGCATTTGCCAGAGTGCCCAGAGCTCAGAGATCATCTGCAGTGCCAGTTGCTGACACCAGAGTCACCACTTCTGCACCAGCTACAGCTTCAGTTCCACCAGCTCCAGCATCTACTTCAGCTTCAGCTCCAACCACGTCTACAGAAGGCTTCATCCTTGGAGTGCTCCGGACTCCACCACCACCAGAAGATCAAGCCTGAGCGTCGATCTAGCACTATGCATTTTCTAGGAACTTTTTGGTAACTTGTTGCCAAAGGGGGAGAAAAATGTATAGATCATAGGCTTCGAGAGAGAGTGTTGCTTTTTCTCTCTTGTTTTATTTGGTGGTTTTTCGAACTTTGTTTGCTTTTGTGTGAGATACTATGTCATTGCTCGTGAGACATTGATGATCATGTGTTTGATCATAAGCTACACTTATGCATGCTTGATATATCTTATCTATCTTATGTGATCATTCACTATTCTTGGTGATGAGTGCATGTATTTCATTCTTATCATTTTAAGCGCTCCACCAAGATGTATGTGACATGGAAGAGTAACCCATGACTCTAACTCTTTGTGCATTTGCAGTCCAAAGCAAATTTTAAATATGCACAAATTTAGGGGGAGCTCTTACTTGTCACATACTTCTCAAAGCGACGATATATTTCATGCTTATTATCATTTGTCGAAGCTTTGATCTATATGTTGTCATCAATTACCAAAAAGGGGGAGATTGAAAGTGCAACTATCCCTAGGTGGTTTTGGTAATTCATAACAACATATAGCTCATTGAGCTAATGCTATTCCAAGATGACTATTTCAGGAAAGCTCAATGATTGGCATGGCATGGATGTGAAAGTGGAACCCTCAAAATGCTAAGGACAAAGGATTGGCTCAAGCTCAAAAGCTCACGACTCTTAATTTTATATTTTAGTGATCCAAGATCACATTGAGTCTTTAGGAAAAGCCAATACTATCAAGGAGGGATGAGGTGTTGCTTAATGAGCCTTTTGCTTCATGTGCTTAGTGATATGCTCCAAAACCCTCAACTACTTTCCCATTCCACATATGACCTAAACCCTAAGCCAAACTCGGTCCTACCGATTCTTTCTATCCGGCGCCACCGAGTGTCACTTGTCATAAGCCACTGCCAAACCCTAGCAATTCAGTTCTACCGATAGGGATCTCGGTCTCACCGAGATGGGATTGCAAACTCTCTGTTTCCCTTTTGTAACTTTTCGGTCTCACCGAAAGAGCGAATCGGTCCCACCGAGATTGCAATGTAAACTCTTTGTTTCCCTTTTGTAACTTTTCGGTCTCACCGAAAGAGCAAATTGGTCCCACCGAGTTTGCCTGACCAACTCTCTGGTTAGCTTATTACCAAACTCAGTCTCACCGAGTTTGTGTAATCGGTCTCACCGAGATTACGTTATGCCCAAACCCTAACCATATCGGTCCTACCGAGTTGCATGTCAGTCCCACCGAAAATCTCTAACGGTCACTAGGTTTACCTTTTCGGTCCGACCGAGTTTGTTGATTCGGTCCCACCGAGATTGGAAAACTGTGTGTAACGGTTGGATTTTGTGTGGAGGCTATATATACCCCTCCACCTCCTCTTCATTCGTTGAGAGAGCCATCGGAACACATACACAATTCCAACTCATATGTTCTGAGAGAGAACCACCTACTCATGTGTTGAGACCAAGATATTCCATTCCTACCATATGAATTTTGATCTCTAGCCTTCCCCAAGTTGCTTTCCACTCAAATCTTCTTTCCACAAAATCCAAATCCTATTAGAGAGAGTTGAGTGTTGGGGAGACTATCATTTGAAGCACAAGAGCAAGGAGTTCATTACCTACACACCATTTGTTACTTCTTGGGGAGTGGTGTCTCCTAGATTGGCTAGGTGTCACTTGGGAGCCTCCGACAAGATTGTGGAGTTGAACCAAGGAGTTTGTAAGGGCAAGGAGATCGCCTACTTCGTGAAGATCTACCGCTAGTGAGGCAAGTCCTTCGTGGGCGATGGCCATGGTGGGATAGACAAGGTTGCTTCTTCGTGGACCCTTCGTGGGTGGTTGCTTCTTCGTGGACCCTTCGTGGGTGGAGCCCTCTGTGGACTCGCGCAACCATTACCCTTCGTGGGTGGAGCCCTCCGTGGACTCACGCAACCGTTACCCTTTGTGGGTTTAAGTCTCCATCAACGTTGATGTAGGATAGCACCACCTATCCGAACCACGGGAAAAACATCCGTGTCTCCAATTGCGTTTGAATTCTCCAAACCCTTCCCTTTACATTCTTGCAAGTTGCATGCTTTACTTTCCGCTGCCAATATACTCTTTGCATGCTTGCTTGAATTGTGTGATGATTGCTTGACTTGTCCTACAATAGCTAAAATCTGCCAAGAACTAAAATTGGGAAAAGGTTAAGTTTTTATTTGGTCAAGTAGTCTAATCACCCCCCCTCTAGACATACTTTCGATCCTACAGGTCGTCATCCTCCCCACGATGCGAGACGAGCCGGCAGCGTGGTTCTCTACCGAGGGCAGCACGGGATGAAGTGGAGGACGGAGATCGGAGCGGGAGGCGGATCCGGGGCGGGGGACGCCAGATCCGGCGAATCCGGACGACGCCGGAAGGGCGGCAGCGAGGAACTCCGAGCGGCGGCGCTGTCTATGACCAGAGAGAGAGAGCAAGCTATAAGGGAAGGAGGAATAGAAACGGAGGAAGGGAGGAGCTGGCGGCCGGGAACGCGACCTGGGCGATGTCGCGGAGCAGGGGTCGCCGGCGATGCGGTGGGCTCCGGTGGCCGGCGGGTCTTGCGGGAGCATCGAGCGGCGGGTTCCCTCCCGATCCAGATCGGATCGAGGAGGTGCAGCGGGAGCGAGCAGGCGCTGACTAGGGATCGGGCGGGCTTCCCAGGGCCCGATCCGGGTCCTGGCGAGCCCGTGGGCTTTGCGGCGGCGCGGGGTGACCAAGGACGACGTGGAGGCGGGGGATTGGGCCCTGGGCGGCGGCGCTGGTGGCGGCTCGCTTGCCAGGGCAGCGCCAAAGTGGCGGCGGCGGGTTCAGGTGGTGCGGAAAACGAGGTGGAGGTGGGAGGAGGCTGGCGGCGCGCTGAATACGAGGAGGGATTGCGTGCTGCCAAAAATGGAAGGGGCTGTCCTTATATAGGCAGGGATGGCTAGGGCTTGGGTTTAGGGGGGTTTTGGGAGCGTTTCGGAGCCTCCGATCGCGATCTGACAGTCCGGAACGGAGGGGAGTTTAGGTGGGCTGCAGGTGGGTTGTGAAAAGAGGTTGGGCTGAGATGAGCGGAGAGGAGTGCAGCCCGACAACTGTTTCCGGAGACCGAAAACGACCGACGTTTTGACCGACTAAAATGTCACTATAGTTATCCATTAGGGCAGCAAACGAACTTCGAATGCGATGAAACTTGGCAGGCGGCCTACCTACAACATAACAACACCGCATGCCAACTTTCAACCCATTCCGAGAATATTTTCCGGCCACTTATAAAATAATATTTCGGACGTGCCGCGGGCGCGTGCAAGTGTGTCTGGGCTCAGAACGGACAATGGAAGGAACTGGGAGACCCGGACGAATGCAAGTTTTGAAAACATGATGATGCAATGCACATGATGACATGGCAAGATGCGACACGCAAGCAAAAGACAAGGCAACGACAGCGAACAACTGGGAGACACCTGGCGCATCGGTCTCGGGGCGTCACAGGATCTCATATCTAGGGGGAGCTTTACTCTAACAATTGAGTTAAAGCAACTCAAATGGTGTGAACACAACAACGCTTTATGTAAAAGTGGTAACCCCACTTGTGCTTAAACAATGAGTATGACCTATGATCAAATGTTCTCATTTGACTCCTAAGTCAATATACTCATATATAGATGACCTAGTCATCGCCAATTGCTTGATAGATGCTAGAATTGTTTGTGCATGCTTTGCCACATATTTCATTTGTCATTTTATTGTGTGAGCATGTTGGTTCCATAATTTACTCATTCGAGAACATCCACTTGTTGTTTTGATTGATTGGTTTCCTTTTATTTTGGCCAAGTGGATGGACAAGAATGCCTAAGAAGCTTCTCTAGCTATCTATGCTTTTCTCGTCTCAAACTCTATTCATGCTGCATCCCAAAGTTTGATCAAGTCAGATTCGAACCACTCTGTGTGAGGAGCACTCGGAGTCCCCGATTCGTCATAGACTTAAAATTCCAAAACTTCTTTGTGCGTTTCGTCTGACCGATTCACCCATTTCGGTCATACCGAGATCACTAAGTCGATCTAGGTTTTCAATCTCGGTGCAACCGATTCGAACTTTTCGGTCACACCGAGTTTCAGTAACTGCTTGCAGTTATGAATCTCGGTGCCACCGAGTTATTCCACTCGGTCACACTGACAGGCTCGGGCTATATATATCCACGGGTCAAATTTTGGAAAACTTTCCGAACCTCCTCGCCCGCGCATAGCCCGCTCTGCTTCCCTGGGTCTCCGGATCGTCCTCCTCGTCGCCAGCCGCCTCCTGTCGCTGGTCTCCGCCGCCCTCAACGGGAATCATCCCTGCCGCTGCCGCCGTAGCAAGTTCGTCGCCGAACTAGGGTATGAACTTGAACTTTGTGCTGTTCTATCTCCGATACCCCAGCACATTGCTTGGCCATGTATCTTTCCACGATTGAAACCATTCTATCCATCGAAAATACTCCGTAGTTTAGTCGTGAATTGAAAATTTAGGGTTAGGTTTCCGCCTAAACCATCTCGGACCGACCGAGTTGATGAAATCGGTTCCACCAATTTGGCTCAGGCCATTGCACATGTGATTCTCGGTCTGACCGAGAATTGCAAATCGGTGTGACCGAGTTCAACACTTTGTGAAACCCTAGCAGTCTTGGTGCCACCGAACTGTGACTCGGTCTGATCAAGTTCACTAGTTTAGGTTCCAAAAGCTACTTCGGTATCACCGAGTTTGCAAATCGGTAGATCCGAAATGTTTTCTGTGAAAACTAAAACTAAGTTTTTAATTCATTCTTTTGCAAAAACCTCTGTACTTTGTGATGCTCATCCACTCTACCTCATCTATAATCTATTCACAGGGCCAACTGTCAGAGATTGCATTATGTCTGATCAAAGTGACAGTCAGAACAAGTCAGAGGAGCAGGTTCACTTAAGTGAGGGCACTAGTCCCTCTAGCAGCTCAGATGATGGTAGCAGGAGCACACCAAGCAATCTGCCAAAGGCTGCCACCAGGGCCAGAAAGAAGAAAACTTCTGAATCTGAGGATGAAGACTATGTGGCAGTTGAGGATGAGGCCATTTCCAAAAAGAAAGTGGTTAAGAAGGAATATAGCACTGCTGTTGCCACTAAGCCTCGTATGAAGACCAAAGTACCTGCAAAGATAATTCCCATATGTCTAAAGCCAGAGCATCTACTCAAGTACCTTTGGAATCTGAACCCAAAGAGGGTGCTGCAGAAGGGAATAAGAGGAAAGAGAGGGTCAAGAAGACCACTGCCAAAGTGCCTGGGAGATCCTCAATCATGAGAGTCTCTGAAGAGGAAGATGAAGAAGATGCTGCACCAGCACCCAAAGCTCAAAAGCTTATGGGAGATGCTATAAGGGCAGGGGCTGTTCCATCTAAGCCTAAGACTGCTCCTAAGACTGCTGCTCCAGCTCCAAACCTAAAACCAAAGAGGAGCACCAGGAACATCCCTGCTGAGGAGAAAAACAAGGCCCCGGTGCCTGAAGCTGCAATGGAAGAAGAAGATGATGAGTCACATGTCTTGAGGAAGTTGAAGCCAAAAATTCCAGATCACAATGATGCTCATCCAGTAGCTGAGAACATGAAGATAAGGAAGGATTCATGATTGAGGATATGGAGGGAGTCAGATCCATATGCCACCAGGAGAAGGACTGCTATGGACTACAGGTTCCATACAAAGGAACAACAGGACTTCTATGAGACGGTGTTGCTTGACAAGAAGCCCATAGTGTGTGACATGAGATGGGTTGATTGGAAATTCATTATGGAAAACGAGGATCACTTCCCTGGTGTATATGACAGCTTCAAGGCTTGTGGAGTTGATGAGTTTGTGGCTCAGAAGCTCACAAAATGGAATGATGAGCTCATCATGCAGTTCTACTCCACAACTCACTTCTACCCAGATGGAAGGATTGTCTGGATGTCTGAAGGCACTAGGTACCAGTCAACGGTTGCTGAATGGGCGAAATTGATCAATGCTCTTAAAGAGAGTGAAGATGACTTGGATGTCTATGCCAAGAAGAAGAAGGATCACAATACCATGGCACACATGTACAAAGAGATCCCATATGCTGCTCTTGAGACACACAAGTTTGGATCTGTACATTACCTTCTTTCTGGCTTGCCAACTATCAACTGGATCCTCAGGCACACTCTCTTGCCAAAGTCAGGTCATCACAAGATGACCAGAGGTCACTCCATCAACTTGCTGCACATTTTTGATGTTCCACAAAAGTTCAAGGTCATGAGTCTTAAAGTTGAAACTATAAAGAGGACAACTGCAGATCAGAAGAGGAGTTGTGGATATGCCCCACAGATTCAGGAGCTGATTAACTCCAAGATGGCCACTGGCACATATCTACTGGACAAGGAGCACCTGCCCATCTACCCAGACTTTGAGGACAACACCTTGGTGATGGATGAAAATGAACCATCTTCTGTGCACGCACAAGCCAAGAAGGAGAAGGCAAAGGCTGAAAAGGCTGCAAGGATGCCAACTGCTGAAGAGGCATCTCAGTATCTTCTGAAGAGCAAGCAAGATCAGCTTGGCTACTTGATTGCATCCACTCTAAGGATTGAGAAAGGGCTGGCCACCCTGACTCAAAACTAGGAGAGCTTGGAAAGGATCATGGAGCAGAAGTTCTATGACTTGGATGTGAAGGTAACTGAGCTCAGAGGTCTGCTGCAGTGCCTGTTCCAGACACCAGAGCCACTTCATCTGCACCAGCTACAACTTCAGTGCCACCAGCTCCAACACCTAGTCCATCTACATCGACTGAAGCCTTCATTCTTGGAGTTATCCGGACACCACCACCTGAAGACCAAGCTTGAGAGATGATTTAGTGCTATGCATTTTCTAGGAACTTTTTGGTAACTTGTTGCCAAAGGGGGATAAAAATGTATAGATCATAGGCTTCGAGAGAGAGCGTTGCTTTTTATTCTCTCTTGCTTTGGTGGTTGAACTTTATTTTCTTGATTGAGATACTTTCAGTCTGTGTGATACTTGGATGATCATGTGTGTTTGATCATATGCTACATTAATGCTTGTTGGATGACATTATCATTTTATCCCTATATGATCATTCACTTTGCTTGGTGATGAGTGCATGTATTTAATTATTATCATTTTGAGCGCTCCACCAAGATGTATGTGACATGGAAGAGTAACCCATGAGTCTAATTCTCTATGCATTTGCAGTCCAAAGCAAATCATAAACTATGCACAAATTTAGGGGGAGCTCATGCTTTTCACATACTTCTCAAACCGACAATGTTTTTCACTCTTATTATCATTCGTCGAAGCTTTGATCTATATGTTGTCATCAATTACCAAAAAGGGGGAGATTGAAAGTGCAACTATCCCTAGGTGGTTTTGGTAATTCCTAACAACATATAGCTCATTGAGCTAATGCTATTCCAAGATTAATATTTCAGGAAAAGCTCAATGAATGGCATGGCATGGATGAGGAAAGTGGACCCCTCAAAATACTAAGGACAAAAAGTTTGGCTCAAGCTAAAAGCTCAAGACTCTACATTTTATATTTTAGTGATCCAAGATCACATTGAGTCTATAGGAAAAGCCAATAATATCAAGGAGGGATGAGGTGTTGCTTGATGAGGTTCTTGCTTCATAGTGCTTAGTGATATGCTCAAAAACCCTCAACTACCTTCCCACATCCACATATGACCTAAACCAAAAGTCAAACTCGGCCCCACCAATTCTTTCTATCCGGCGCCACCGAGTTCAGATGTCATAGTCACTGCCACAAACCCTAGGCAAATCGGTCTCACCGATAGGGATCTCGGTCACACTGAGATGGGGTTGTAATCTCTGTGTTTCCCTTCGTAACGTTTCGGTCCTACCGAGATGAGCGATCGGTCCCACCGAGATTGCAATGTAAACTCTTCGTTTCCCTTTTGGAACATTTCGGTCCCACCGATATGAGCGATCGGTCCCACCGAGTTTACCTGACCAACTCTCTGGTTAGCTTATTACCAAAGTCGGTCCCACCGAGTTTGTGTAATCCGTCACACCGAGATTACGCTATGCCCTAACCCTAACCATATCGGTCCTACCGAGTTGCATCTTAGTCCCACCGAAAATCCTAACAGTCACTAGGTTTGCTAAATCGGTCCGACCGAGTTTCTTAATTCGGTCTCACCAAGACTTGTAAAATGTGTGTAACGCATAGTTTTTGTGTGGAGGCTATATATACCCCTCCACCTACTCTTCATTCGTGGAGAGAGCCATCAGAACATACCTACACTTCCAATACACATTTTCTGAGAGAGAACCACCTACTCATGTGTTGAGGCCAAGATATTCCATTCTCACCATATGAATCTTGATCTCTAGCCTTCCCCAAGTTGCTTTCCACTCAAATCTTCTTTCCACCAAATCCATATCCTGTGAGAGAGAGTTGAGTGTTGGGGAGACTATCATTTGAAGCACAAGAGCAAGGAGTTCATCATCAACAAACTATTTGTTACTTCTTGGAGAGTGGTGTCTCCTAGATTGGCTAGGTGTCACTTGGGAGCCTCCGACAAGATTGTGGAGTTGAACCAAGGAGTTTGTAAGAGCAAGGAGATCGCCTACTTTGTGAAGATCTACCGCTAGTGAGGCAAGTCCCTCGTGGGCGATGGCCATGATGGGATAGACAAGGTTGCTTCTTCATGGACCCTTCGTGGGTGGAGCCCTCCGTCGACTCGCACAACCGTTACCCTCCGTGGGTTGAAGTCTCCATCAACGTGGATGTACAATAGCACCACCTATCGGAACCATGACAAAAACATCCGTGTCTCCAATTGCGTTTGAATTCTCCAAACCCTTCCCTTTACATTCTTGCAAGTTGCATGCTTTACTTTCCGCTGCTCATAGACTCTTTGCATGCTTGCTTGAATTGTGCAAAAGATTGCTTGACTTATCCAAAGTTGCTAAAATCTGCCAAGAACTAAAATTGGGAAAAGGCTAGATTTTTATTTGGTCAAGTAGTCTAATCACCCCCCTCTAGACATACTTTCGATCCTACACAAAGCAAAGCGCGCGTCACTCTCTAGTTACTATGAAGCTTTACTGGAAAAAAATAAAGTCCAATAATTGAACTTCAAAAGTGTAGTACTCCTACTAATTCTTCAGACTTCATGAACTTGATCGGAGCTACCAAAGGACGCAAGTCGGCATTAGTATTGCTTGCACGAACTTTAAATTCTCGACTCAGCATTGTTGGTGTCAGATCAACCTATAGTGGATGCCTTGAAGAACACCTCGGTACCTGCTACCTCTTGAGCTTGCATTGATTTTTCTCTTGAAGAGGAAAGCGTGATGCAACAAAGTAGAGTAAATATTTCCCTCAGTTTGAGAACCAAGGTATCAATCCAGTAGGAGACAACGAACAAGTCACCGAGTACCTGCACAAACAATCAACAACTTGCACCCAACGCGCTGAAGGGGTTGTCAATCCCTTCACGGTAACTTGCAAAAGTGAGATCTGATGCAGATAGATAAACGGTAAAGTAAATATTTTTGGTTTATAGATCGGAAAGTAAATGATTGCAAAGGAAGTAAATCAGAAACTAAAATTGTAGATCAAAAACTTACATGATGGAAAATTGACCCGGGGGCCATAGCTTTCACTAGAGGCTTCTCTCAAGATAGAAAATATTACGGTGGGTGAACAAATTACCTCCGCACAATTGATAGAAAAGTGCAAAGGTATGACGATATCTAAGGCAATGATCATGAATATAGGCATCACGTCCGTGTCAAGTAGACCGACTCCTGCCTGCATCTACTACTATTAAACCACACATCGACCGCTATCCAGCATGCATCTAGAGTATTAAGTTCATAAAGAACGGGGTAACGCTTTAAGCAAGATGACATGATGTAGAGGAATTAACTCAAGCAATATGATGAAACCCCATCTTTTTATCCTCGATGGCAACAATACAATACGTGCCTTGCTTCCCCTACTGTCATTGGGAAAAGACGCCGCAAGATCGAACCCAAAGCTAAGCGCTTCTCCCATTGCTAGAAAAACCAATCTAGTTGGCCAAACCAAATGGATAGTTCAAAGAGACTTGCAAAGATATAAAATCATGCATATAAGAATTTAGAGAAGATTCAAATAATATTCATAGATAAGTTGCTCATAAATCCACAATTCATCGGATCTCAGAAAACACACCGCAAAAAAGTATTACATCGAATAGATCTCCAAGAACATCGAGGAGATCATGGTATCAAAAATCAAAGAGAGAACAAGCCATCTAGCTACTAGCTATGGACCCGTAGGTCTGTAGTAAACTATTCACGCTTCATCGGAAGGGCAATGGTGTTGATGTAGAAGCCCTCCGTGATCGAATCCCCATCCGGCAGGACGCCAGAAAAGGCCCCTAGCCGGGATCTCACGGGTACAGAAGGTTGCGATGGTGGAAAAGTGTTTTTGTGGCTCCCTATGTTGGTTTTGGGATATATGAAAATATATAGGCGAAGAAACTAGGTCTATGGAGTCATGAGGGGCCCACAAGGGTGGGGGCGCGCACTCCATCCTTGTGGCCGCCTCGTGGCTTCTCTAACTTGCACTCCAAGTCCTCTGGATGTCTTTTGGTCCAAGAAAAATCATCGTAAATGTTTTATTCCATTTGGACTCCGTTTGGTATTCCTTTTCTGCAAAACTCTAAAACAAGGAAGAAAAAATAAACTAGCGCCGGGCTGTAGGTTAATAGGTTAGTCCCAAAAATAATATAAAATAGAATATTAATGCATATAAAACATCCAAAACATATAATATAATTGCATGTAACAACAAAAACTTATAGATATGTTGGAGACATATCAAGCATCCCCAATCTTAATTCCCGCTCGTCCTCGAGTAGGTAAATGATAAAAACAGAATTTTTAATGTGGAATTCTACCTAACATATTTATCCATATAATTTCTTTTATTGTGACATGAATGTTCAGATCCTTATGATTCAAAACAAATGTTTAATATTTACATAAAAATAGTAATACTTCAAGCATACTAACAAGGCAATTATGTCTTCTCAAAATAACATGGCCAAAGAAAGCTTATCCCTACAATATCATATAGTCTGACTATATTCCATCTTCATCACACAAAATATTTAAATCATGCGCAACCCCGAGGACAAGCCAAGAAATTGTTCAATACTTTTGATGTTCTCAAACTTCTTCAACTTTCACGCAATACATGAGCGTGAGCCATCGACATAGCACTATAGGTGGAATAGACGATGGTTGTGGAGAAGACAAAAAGAAGGAGATAGTCTCACATCAACTAGGCGTATGAATGGTCTATGGAGATGCCCATTAATAGATATCAATGTGAGTGAGTAGGGATTGCCATGCAACAAATGCACTAGAGCTATAAGTTTATGAAAGCTCAAAAAGAAACTAAGTGGGTGTGCATCCAACTTGCTTGCTCACGAAGACCTAGGGCAATTTTAGGAAGCCCATCATTGGAATATACAAGCCAAGTTCTATAATGAAAAATTCCCACTAGTATATGAAAGTGACAATATAGGAGACTCTCTATCATGAAGATCATGGTGCTACTTTGAAGCACAAGTGTGGTAAAATGATAGTAGCATTGCCCCTTGTCTCTTTTCTCTCATTATTTCATTTTGGCCTTGTCTCATTTTTTGGCCTCTTTTTTTTCATCCGGAGTCTCATCCCGACTTGTGGGGGAATCATAGTCTCTATCATCCTTTCCTCACATGGGACAATGCTCTAATAATGAAGATCATCACAATTTTATTTACTTACAACTTGATACTTAGAATAAAATATGACTCTATATGAATGCCTCCGGCGGTGTACCGGGATGTGTAATGAATCAAGAGTGACATGTATGAAAGAATTATTAACGGTAGCTTTGCCATGAATACGATGTCAACTACATGATCATGCAAAGCAATATGAAAATGATGGAGCGTGTCATAATAAACAGAACGGTGGAAAGTTGCATGGAAATATATCTCGGAATGGCTATGGAAATGCCATAATAGGTAGGTATGGTGGCTGTTTTGAGGACGGTATTGTTGGGGAACATAGTAATTCAAAAAAATTCCTACGATCATGCAAGATCTATCTAGGAGAAGCATAGAAACGAGAGGGGAGAGTGTGTCCATGTACCCTCGTAGACCGAAAGCGGAAGCATTATGTTAACGCGGTTGATGTAGTCGAATGTCTTCATGATCCAACCGATCCAAGTACCGAACATACGGCACCTCCGTGTTCAACACACATTCAGCACAATGACGTCCCTCGAGCTCTTGATCCACTGGAGGGTCGAGGGAGAGTTCCGTCAGCACGACGGCGTGGTGACGGTGTTGGTGATGTGATTTGAGCAGGGCTTCGCCTAAGAACTACGACAATATAACCGAGGTGGTAAACTCTGGAGGGGGGCACCACACACGGCTAAGAGAAATCTTGGTGTGTTTTTGGGGTGCCCCCGCCCCCATATATAAAGGGGGGAGGAGATGGTGGCCAGCCCAAGGGGGCGCGCCAAGGGGGAGTCCTACTTGGACTCCTAGTCCAAGTAGGATTCGGCCCCCCTCCTTCCAATCAACAAAAAGGGGAAAGGGTAAAGGAGGGAGAGGGAGAAGGAAAGGGGGGCCACACCCTGATAACCCACAAGTATAGGGGATCGCAACAGTTTTCGTGGGTAGAGTATTCAACCCAAATTTATTGATTCGACACAAGGGGAGCCAAAGAATATTCTCAAGTATTAACAATTGAGTTATCAATTCAACCGCACCTAAAAGACTTAATATCTGCAGCAAAGTATTTAGTAGCAAAGTAATATGGAAGTAACGGTAATGGTGGTAAAAGTAACAGTATTGGTTTTGTAGTGATTGTAACAGAGGCATGATAACCCACAAGTATAGGGGATCGCAACAGTTTTTGAGGGTAGAGTATTCAACCCAAATTTATTGATTCGACACAAGGGGAGCCAAAGAATATTCTCAAGTATTAGAAGTTGAGTTTTCAATTCAACCACACCTGGAAACTTAATATCTGCAGCAAGGTATTTAGTAGCAAAGTAATATGATAGTAGTGGTAACGGTAGTAAAAGGTAACGGTAGCAAAAGTAATATTTTTGGTGTTTTGTAGTGATTGTAACAATATTAATGGAAAATTAAATAAGCGAAGAACAATATAGGAAAAGCTCGTAGGCAATGGATCAGTGATAGAGAATTATGCGGGATGCGGTTCATCATGTAACAGTCATAACCTAGGGTGACACAGAACTAGTTCTAGTTCATCAATGTAATGTAGGCATGTATTCCGAATATAGTCATACGTGCTTATGGAAAGAAATTGCACGGCATCATTTTTCCTACCCTCCCGTGGCAGCGGGGTCCTATTGGAAACTAAGGGATATTAAGGCCTCCTTTTAATAGAGTACCAGACCAAAGCATTAACACATAGTGAATACATGAACTTCTCAAACTACGGTCATCACCGGGAGTGGTCCCAATTATTGTCACTTCGGGGTTGCCGGATCATAACACATAGTAGGTGACTATTGACTTGCAAGATAGGATCAAGAACTCTCATATATTGATGACAACATAATAGGTTAAGATTTGAAATCATGGCACTCAGCCCGTAGTGACAAGCATTAAGCATAGCAAAGTCATAGCAACATCAATCTCAGAACATAGTGGATACTAGGGATCAAACCCTAACAAAACTAACTCGATTACATGATAAATCTCATCCAACCCATCACCGTCCAGCAAGCCTACGATGGAATTACTCACGCACGGCGGTGAGTATCATGAAATTGGTGATGGAGGAAGGTTGATGATGACGATGGCGACGGATTCCCCTCTCCGGAGCCCCGAACAGACTCCAAATCAGCCCTCCCGAGAGAGTTTCGGGCTTGGCGGCGGCTACGTATCGTAAAACACGATGAATCCTTCTCTCTGATTTTTTTCTCCCCGAAAGTGAATATATGGAGTCAGGGTTGAGGTCGGTGGAGCATCAGGGGGCCCATGAGGCAGGGGGCGCGCCCAGGGGGTAGGGCGCGCCCCCACCCTCATGGACCAGTGGAGGCCCCCTGACGTGGATCTTTCTTCCAGTATTTTTTATATATTACAAAATAATTCTCTGTTGATTTTCAGGTCATTCCGAGAACTTTTATTTCTGCACAAAAATAATACCATGGCAATTCTCCTGAAAACAGCGTCAGTCCGGGTTAGTTCCATTCAAATCATGCAAGTTAGACTCCAAAACAATGGCAAAAGTGTTTGGAAAAGTAGATACGACGGAGACGTATCAACTCCCCCAAGCTTAAACCTTTGCTTGTCCTGAAACAATTTAGTTGATATACTAAAAGTGATAAAGAAAAACTTTTACAAACTCTGTTTGCTCTTGTTGTTGTAAATATGTAGAGCCAGCATTCAAGTTTTCAGCAAAGATTATGAACTAACCATATTCACAATAACATTTAGGTCTCATGTTTACTCATATCAATGGCATAATCAACTAGCGAGCAATAATAATAAATATCGGTTGACAACACTTTCTCAAAACAATCATGATATGATATAACAAGATGGTATCTCGCTAGCCCTTTCTGAGACCGCAAAACATAAATGCAGAGCACCTTTAAAGATCAAGGACTGACTAGACATTGTAATTCATGGTAAAAGAGATCCATTCAGGTCATACTCAATGTAAACTAACAATAATGAATGCAAACAATAGCGGTGCTCTCCTGCTGATGCTTTTTAATAAGAGGGTGATGACACAACATAAAAGTAAATAGATAGGCCCTTCGCAGAGGGAAGCAGGGATTTGTAGAGGTGCCAGAGCTCGGTTTTGAAACAGAGATGAATAATATTTTGAGCGGCATACTTTCTTTGTCAACATAACAACCAAGAGATGGCGATATCTTCCATGCTACACACATTATAGGCGGTTCCCAAACAGAATGGTAAATTTTATACTCCCCTCCACCAACAAGCTTCAATCCATGGCTTGCTCGAAACAACGAGTGCCTCCAACTAACAACAGTCCAGGGGGAGTTTTGTTTGCAATTATTTTGATTTGATTTGCATAAAGCATGGGACTGGGCATCCCGATGACCAGCCATTTCCTCGTGAGTGAGGAGCGGAGTCCACTCCTCTCGAGAATAACCCGCCTAACATGGAAGATACGGACAGCCCTAGTTGATACATGAGCTATTCGAGCATACAAAACATAATGTTTATTTGAAGGTTTAGAGTTTGGCACATACAAATTTACTTGGAACGGCAGGTAGATACCGTGTATAGGTAGGTATGGTGTACTCATATGGAATAACTTTGGGGTTTATGGAATTGGATGCACAAGCAGTATTCCCGCTTAGTACAAGTGAAGGATAGAAAAAGACTGGGAAGCGACCAGCTAGAGAGCGACAACAGTCATGAACATGCATTAAAATTAATCAACACCAAATGCAATCATGAGTAGGATATAATGCACCATGAACATAAATATCGTAGAGGCTATGTTGATTTTGTTTCAACTACATGTGTGAACATGTGCCAAGTCAAGCCACTCGAATCATTCAAAAGAGGATACCACCCTATCATACCACATCACAACCATTTTAATAGCATGTTGGCACGCAAGGTAAACCATTATAAGCTCCTAGCTAATTAAGCACGGCATAAGCAACTATAATCTCTAATTGTCATTGCAAACATGTTTATTCATAATAGGCCGAATCAGGAACGATGAACTAATCATATTTACAAAAAAAAGATAGGTCGAGTTCATACCAGCTTTTCTCATCTCAATAAGTTCATCATATAATCATCATTATTGCCTTTCACTTGCACAACCGAATAGTGTGGATAATTATAATAGTGCACGTGCATTGGACTAAGCTGGAATCTGCAAGCATTCAATTCAAGAGAGAAGACAAGGTAATATGGGCTCTTTGTTAGATCAACAATAATGCATATGAGAGCCACTCAATCATTTTAATCATGGTCTTCTCCTCTCGACCCCCAAAGGAAATGAAAAGAAATAAAACTATTTACACGGGAGAGCTCCCAACAAGCAAAAGAAGAACGAGAAATCTTTTTGGATTTTCTTTTTAATTATTACTACTACAACATGAAAAGTAAACTAACTAAAAGCTACTACTATTTTTTATTTTTTATTAAGGTTTATTAAACACACAAGAAGAAAGCATAAAAAGGAAAATAAACTAGCATGGATGATACATAGAAAAAGTATGGGCACCGACAACTAGCATGAGTGTGTGAACATGAATGTAATGTTGATGGGAAATACGTACTCCCCCAAGCTTAGGCTTTTGGCCTAAGTTGGTCTATGGCCACGGCTGGCCTGGAGGATATCCAAGGTTATAGCTGGGGTCGTACTGAGATGTAGCGGCAATTTCCTGATGAGCTGCAGCTTGGAGGCGAGCTGTCTCCGCCCTCCTCTCGTACTCGGTTGCCTCCTCACTGGTTATAACATATCTCCCTTTTGCCTGAAAGTCAAAGAAAGTAGGAGCAGGGAGAGCGACGTGATAGGTGCATCGTCTGTCAAAGATTAGTCGGTACTGGAGAAACTGATCGTTCCTCTCAGCAAACTGATGACGAACCATAGCCTCATAATCTAAATAGACATGAGGCAACTCAATATCATACCCACGTATGGGTATATCAAGAAAATTAGCTAGACAGGTTGCATAAATTCCACCAAAGAAATCTCCATTAAATCTATTATTATGCAACCTACGTGCAACAATGGCTCCCAAATTATATTGTTTATCTCCTAATACAGCACTCCTGAGAACACTGAGGTCAGGGACACACATGTGACATGCTTCATCCTTACCATTTATGCACCTACCTATGAAGAGAGCAAAATAATGTATAGCAGGAAAATGAATGCTCCCTATTGTAGCTTGTGTTATATCTCAAGATTCCCCCATAGTTATACTAGCAAGAAAATCTCTAAACTCATATTTGCGAGGCTCACTAGGGCTGCCCCATTGTGGAAGTTTGCAAGCAGTATTTAAATCCTCTAAGTCCATAGTATAAGAATTTTTATAAAGATCAAATATGACAGTTTGAGAATTGCGCGATGATGAAATTCAATCCTCCTCGCAAAGGAATCAGTGAGATAGTGGTATTGGCGGAACTTATCTGCCTCGAAGCTCTCAAGTTCGGCATTACGCACATACGCATTAAATTCTACCTTGATTCTTGCTCGATCCATAAAGTCCTCTGACGGCCATTCACAAGCCCGCACCTGAGCTTCCCTCAGTGGTTCATCATCGGCATTGCGTATTGCGAGTCTGGGTCCTTGCTTCCTTGAAGGACCACCATGGTACATTTTCCCAAACATATTTTTTCCTCTGAAAAATTTCTGAAAATTTTAGTAACTTCAAAATAAAAGTGAACCAAACTCAACAAAATTGATAGCAACTACTCCCACCAGTGCCTAGAGGATATGTCATGCATTAAAACTACTTTTGACCATATAAATTTGACATGCAAGCTCAAGAACAGGGTCACCTAAGCAGCAAAAATATGCAATGAATAAAGCACTAGAACAAAAACTAATTGGACCATTGGAGGAGTCACATACCAAGGAACAATCCCCCAAAGCAGTTTTGTGAATGGAGGTTTGAGCAAGGAGATCAAAAATGGCAGCAAGATGAGCTTGGACTCGGGTTTGAGCTAGCTAGTGATGTTTTTGGGAGGAAGAAGGAATGTGTGGTAGCTAGAATAAGTGGAGAGGAGCCACCATGGGCCCACGAGGCAGGGGTGCTGGGGAACGTAGTAATTTCAAAAAAATTCCTACGCACATGCAAGATCATGGTGATGCATAGCAATGAGAGGGGAGAGTGTTGTCCACGTACCCTCGTAGACCAAAAGCGGAAGAGTTAGCACAATGCGGTTGATGTAGTCGTACGTCTTCACAATCCGACCGATCAAGCACCGAACGCACGGCACCTTCGAGTTCTTGCACACGTTCAACTCGATGACGTCCCTCGAACTCTGATCTAGCCAAGCTTTGAGGGAGAGTTCCGTCAGCACGATGGCGTGGTGACGATGATGATGTTCTACCGATGCAGGGCTTCGCCTAAGCACCACTACAATATGACCAAGTTGGATTATGGTGGAGGGGGCACCGCACACGGCTAAGAGATCCAAAGGATCAATTGTTGTGTCTATGGGATGCCCCCTGGCCACGTATATAAAGGAGTGAAGGAGGGGAGGGGCCGGCCCTCTCTATGGCGCGCCCTAGGGGAGTCCTACTCCCACCGGGAGTAGGATTCCCCCTTTCCTTGTAGAACCAGGAGCCCTTCCAAGTACTAGGAGTAGGAGAGAAGGAACGGGAAAAGAGAAGAGAAGGAAGGAGGGGGCGCAGCCCTTCCCCCTAGTCCAATTCGGACTAGGCCTTGGGGGGGGGGCGCGGCCTGCCTCTCTCTCTTTCCCCTAAAGCCCAATAAGGCCCATACAGTCCCCGGCGAATTCCCGTAACTCCCCGGTACTCCGATAAATACCTGAATCACTCGAAACCTTTCCGATGTCCGAATATAGTCGTCCAATATATCGATATTTACGTCTCGACCATTTCGAGACTCCTCGTCATGTCCCCGATCTCATCTAGGACTCCGAACTACCTTCAGTACATCAAAACACATAAACTCATAATATAACTGTCATCGAACTTTAAGCGTGCGGACCCTACGGGTTCGAGAACTATTTAGACATGACCGAGACACGTCTCCGGTCAATAACCAATAGCGGAACCTGGATGCTCATATTGGCTCCTACATATTCTATGAAGATCTTTATCGGTCAAACCGCACAACAACATACGTTGTTCCCTTTGTCATCGGTATGTTTCTTGCCCGAGATCCGATCGTGGGTATCTCAATACCTAGTTCAATCTCGTTACCGGCAAGTCTCTTTACTCATTCCATAATAATTCATCCCGCAACTAACTCATTAGTTGCAATGCTTGTAAGGCTTATAGTGATGTGCATTACCGAGTGGGCCCAGAGATACCTCTCCGACAATCAGAGCGACAAATTCTAATCTCGAAATACGCCAACCCAACAAGTACCTTCGGAGACACCTGTAGAGCACCTTTATAATCACCCAGTTACGTTGTGACGTTTGGTGGCACACAAAGTGTTCCTCCGGTAAACGGTAGTTGCATAATCTCATAGTCATAGGAACATGTATAAGTCATGAAGAAAGCAATAGCAACAAACTAAACGATCAAGTGCTAAGCTAACGGAATGGGTCAAGTCAATCACATCATCCTAATGATGTGATCCCGTTAATCAAATGATAACTCATGTCTATGGTTAGGAAACATAACCATCTTTGATCAACGAGCTAGTCAAGTAGAGGCATACTAGTGACACTCTATTTGTCTATGTATTCACACATGTATTATGTTTCCGGTTAATACAATTCTAGCATGAATAATAAACATTTATCATGATATAAGGAAATAAATAATAACTTTATTATTGCCTCTAGGGCATATTTCCTTCAGTCTCCCACTTGCAGTAGAGTCAATAATCTAGTTCACATCGCCATGTGATCTAATACCAATAGTTGACATCACCATGTGATTAACACCCATAGTTCACATCGACATGTGACCAACACCCAAAGGGTTTACTACAGTCAATAATCTAGTTCACATTGCTATGTGATTAACACCCAAAGAGTACTAAGGTGTGATCATATTTTGCTTGTGAGAGAAGTTTAGTCAACGGGTCTGCCACATTCAGATCCGTAAGTATTTTGCAAATTTTTATGTCAACAATGCTCTGCAAGGAGCTACTATAGCTAATTGCTCCCACTCTCAATATGTATCCAGATTGAGATTTAGAGTCATCTGTATCAGTGTCAAAATTTGCATCGACGTAACCCTTTACGACGAACCTTTTTTTGCCACCTCCATAATTGAGAAACATATCCCTATTCCGCTAAGGATAATTTTGACCACGGAGGGAGTCCTGGATTAGGGGGTCTCCGGACAGCCGGACTATATCCTTTGGCCGGACGGTTGGACTATGAAGATACAAGATTGAAGACTTCATCCCGTGTCCAGATGGGACTTTCCTTGGCGTGGAAGGCAAGCTTGGCAATACGGATATGTAGATCTCCTCCCTAGTAACCGACTCTATGTAACCCTATCCCCCCCAGTGTCTATATAAACCGAAGGGTTTAGTCCATAGGACAACATACAATCATACCACAGGCTAGCTTCTAGGGTTTAGCCTCTACGATCTCGTGGTAGATCAACTCTTGTAATACTCATATCATCAATATCAATCAAGCAGGACGTAGGTTATTACCTCCATCAAGAGGGCCCGAACCTGGGTAAACATCGTGTCCCCTGCCTCCTGTTACCATCCGCCTTAGACGCATAGTTCGGGACCCTCTACCCGAGATCTGCTGGTTTTGACACCGACATTGGTGCTTTCATTGAGAGTTCCACTGTGCCGTCACCATAAGGCTCGATGGCCCCTTCGATCATCGGTAACGATGCGGTCCAGGGTGAGGTTTTCCTCCCCGGACAGATCTTCGTATTCGGCGGCTTCGCACTGCGGGCTAATTCGCTTGGCCATCTGGAGCAAATCGAGAGCTACGCCCCTGGCCATCAGCTCAGGTTCAGAAACTTAAACTACACTACCGACATCCGCGGAGACTTGATCTTCGACGGATTCGAACCCATGTCAGGTGCGACGCACAATCACGACGAGCATGACGTAACTCTGCCATCGGACTGTGTTTGAGAGATTGCATCTGCAACTACTCCGGCCTTTAATCCGGAGCAAATTATGCCATCCGACGACGGGGGGATGGACCCCGCCATGAAGGCCGCACTCTCAGTGGCGATGGAGCCGGATACTGACTTCACCCCTTACGAGAGCCGTGCTGCTGAACCACTTGATTCGTCTTTGGCCACAGACCCTGAGCCGCCTGCATCCGTCCCTGTCGAATCCGATTGGGCACCGATCATGGAGTTCACCTCCACGGATATCTCTCTCCTTGTCAGGAGAACCTTGGCCGAACTATGTCCGGCTAAAATGGGATGCGGACGACAAAGAAATTCGCTGCCCACCCACCACCCACTTAGTAGCCACTGTCGATGATTTAACCGACATGCTAGACTTCGACTCCGAAGACATGGACAGTATGGACGATGATGCGCGAGACGAACAGGAACCATCGCCCACAGGGCGCTGGACCGCCACTTCAAAGAAAACAATGACGAGAAACTAGAGGAGACAGCGGAGGATGAACCCTCCAAGAGGCAAACAAAGCGTCGGCGTAGGCGCCGCTCCAAATCCCGCCTCGGCAAAAACAGCGATAACAGCGCAAGAGAAAATAACACTCCAGTCGACTCCAGAGGAAACGGCGACCACATTGCCCCGGCGGCAGAGCACGATGAAGCTGCAAACGGTGAACACAGTACGGATCTGATGTCCGAACATGGCGACGCCAAGGATAAACCCCATCAAACTCCCTCCGGGAAGGAAAACAGTCCAGACGAAGATGCACACATCATCCCGGAAAAAAACTTGGAGTAAGAGAACCTCCGCAGAAGGCTTATTTCCACAGCGAGGAGTCTGAAGAAGCAGAAGCAAAGGCTTAAGGCCGAACAAAATATGCTCAACAACAGGTGGAACAAAGTGCTCGACAACGAAGAAAAGTATGGTGGAGGTTACCACACAAAGAGCTATCCAAAGCGTAAGTTGTTACCCGAATTCAATGATGAGGCCTTAGAGCCCATACAGCCGAAAAATAAAACGGCCAACCGGCCAGATCAACCACCTTGTGACCGCGATAGAGTGGCTAACAAGGTCACACATAAGTCAACACACGATCTACGTGAGGACTTGCGCCAAAAATCCAGTATGACCAGATCCATCTATGGATCTAGGAAGCGCGCTCCGGCACAAAATCAAAATCGAATACTACAACCATCCGAACGCCATGATATATCCAAATACAGGGTGCTGCACACCCACTATGTTTCATCGATGAGGTGCTGGATCATGAATTCCTAGAAGGATTCAAACCAGTGAACATAGAGGCGTACGACGGGACCACAGACCCTGGGGTCTGGATTGAGGACTTTATCCTCCATATCCATATGGCTCGTGGAGACGATCTCCATGCCATCAAGTAATTGCCCCTCAAGCTTAAAGGACCAGCTCGGCACTGGCTGAAAAGCTTCCCAGAAAATTAAATTGGAAGTTGGGAGGAGCTCGAGGACGCTTTTCGGGCTAATTTTCAAGGGACCTATGTCCGACCTCTGGATGCAGACGATTTAAGTCATATAATTCAACAGCCCGGAGAGTCAGCCCGAAAGCTTTGGAACAGGTTTCTCACTAAGAAGAACCAAATCGTCGACTGTCCGAACGCCGAAGCCTTAGCAGCTTTCAAGCACAGCGTCCGAGACGAATGGCTCGCCAGACACCTCGGCCAAGAAACACCGAGAACAATGGCAGCCCTGACAAGCCTCATGACCCGCTTTTGCGCGGGCGAATATAGCTGGTTAGCCCGCAGTAGCACCAGCGACCCAAGCACGTCGGAAGTCAGGGATGGCAATGGAAAACCACAACGCAGTAAAAACAAGCGTCGAAGTAAAGAAGTCAGCCCAAATAATACGACGGTCAACGCTGGATTCAGGGGCTCTCGGCCAGGTCAGCGGAAAAAGCCTTTCAAAGGTAGCAGAGATGGACCGTCTGGCCTAAACAGGATTCTTAACAAACTATGTAAGATTCATGGCACCCCCGATTAACCTGCAAATCACACCCACAGAGAATGCTATTTCTTCAAGCAGGCCGGTAAGCTATACGCCGAACAAAAGGGGGGGAGACACCAAGCAAAGACGAGGATGAACCTCACCAGCAAAGTACTGGAGGACAGAAAAAATTCCCACCAGAGGTTAAAACAGTAAACACGATCCATGTGACGAAGAGGAGAAGCAAACATGCACTCCAAGACATACGCGCCATAGAGCCCGTCACCCCTAGGTTCAACCCCTGGTTGGCCTGCCCGATCACTTTTGATCGCGGGGATGACACGACAACATCCGACATGAAGGATTGGTTGCCTTGGTGTTAGACCCAATAATAAACGGATACCATCTCACACGAGTCCTTATGGACGGCGGCAGTGGTCTAAATCTGATATATCAGGACATAGTCCGCAAAATGGGGATAGACCCGGCAAAAATAAGACACAGTAATACTACCTTCAAGGGAGTAATACTAGGCCCAGAGGCCCGCTATACGGGCTCTCTATTACTAGAGGTTGTATTCGGTTCTCCCGACAACTTCCGAAGCGAAAAGTTAACTTTCTACATCGCTCCATTCCGAAGTGGCTATCATGCACTACTCGGAAGAGTGACTTTCGCTCGTTTTAATGCAATACCACATTACGCTTCCCTCAAGCTTAGGATGCCCGGTCCACGTGGCACCATCACAGTTAATGGAAATATTGAGCATTCTCTATGCGCGGAAGAATGCATGGCGGCTTTAACAGCCGAGCACTAGACGACCTCACCAACTAGAAAAAATGACAGGCCGTCAAGACCACGGATATGGTTAGACGAGTCTGGTGCATCACTACATATACATGAGATTGGTTTGATGGTCAAACCCTCATAGACGGTACCAGGGGCTTCCCGCATGTAATCAGGGCTAGTTCGGCTCAACTTGACTTATCTTGAATATTAATGGTTTATTGATAATAACCTATTTTCTGGCATGACAACTTTCACCTAAGTTCTTCTCTTTTATAGATGACAATCGTACTACACCCGTCCAGGATACGGCACGACGGAGACACAGGCGCAGACATGCAGCAGGGACCCGCTCAAAGGTTTCTTCTCAGATTAGACCCTGCTTAAACCTTTTTTACTATCTCTTGTTGTTCACATCCTCCAGATACTCAATACAACCGAGATGGATGCTGACGTTATTGGCATGTGGCCACGTTAGGACACTGCATGTACCTGGACACTCGGGGTTTATTATTAAGGGCATTGTTCAGCCCAGCATATATTATAAAGACCGAATACCTTAGGGAGTGTTCGGCGTCGCGAGTTTGGCCTTATATGCATCAGCTCCGAATCATGTCTTTGGTCAAATGTTGGGTTTGACCGGCTCCCGTGTTTTGCTACCTTACGTTCCACTTTATCGGCTAAGGTGGCACCGGGAGAACTACTGCGATTGTGCCCTGGTTCATCCGGACGAGCACCTCAGTAGAGAAAGCCGAAAACTGACTGTCATGATAAAGCGCGAGACTGGTCAACCACTCGATGACTTAGCGGAATCTTCGAGATTCCTCCGCATTAACGAAGCGCCGTTTCCCGGTCAAGTACGTACGTGCCCCGTATTCGGATGAGCGCGGAAGTACCAGGGGCTATATAGTAGTCCCACCGTCAAACTCCTATGGCTAAGTGAAAGTGTTAAAGCAATATAGTCTGATTGCCTCGTTCGCTGCGCTACCACCTCCTTCATGGACCAAGACGTTGGATCAAATGTGAATACGTGTTTCTTGCGAACACCCCCGCATTATATGCGTGGGAGCTGAAGCCGACGACTGCAATCTTTCAGGTTATACACATATATACATAAACGGCCGCACATGAGGCATCATAATACTTTCAGGCAAAAGTATAAACACAGCCTTTATAAATCAAATAAAATATTGTTTTTACAATGGGAATACATGTCGCTAGAACATAATATTCTTTGAGCACTTCGCCTCTATCGAACGAGCGCCTTCAAGGCCCTCTTCAAAGTAGTGCTTGGCAGCTACTCGGCCCACGGCCGAACCCTGTGTTGCGACAGTGGTGGCCTCCATCTCTGCCCAGTATGTCTTGACACGGGCAAGTGCCATCCGCGCACCCTCTATGCACGCCGACCTATTCATAGCGTCGATATGCGACACAGCACCAAGGAATTGGTGTACTAAACTAAAGTAGATATTCGGCCTTTGCCCTTCCGGCCACAGATGATCCACAACAGACCTCATGGCAAGTCCGGACAACCTATGGAGCTCGGCCCACTCGGCCATTCTCTCATTCAACAACAGCGGATGCACTGGAGCATGGAACTGTGACCAGAACAGCTTCTCCACTTCACGATCTTTTTGATCCTTGAAGAACTTGGCCGCATCAGCAGCACTTGCTGCCAAATCCACATATGCGTTTGCAGAACTCCATAGTTGATCAAGAGGAGCATACTTCAGATCTCTGAACTTAGTCTGCAACAAAAAAGGCTTCCCAGCCGCGATATCTGCAGCTTGACGCAGCTCCTCCTTCATCGCTCTGATTTTGGAGCGGGCTTCCTTGGCTGCTACCATGGCCTTCTCTAGGTCCGTCGCCTTCACTCGGCTTTCTTTTTCAAGAAGCTGGTAACGGTCAGCGGCATCTTTCAACTCAACTGCGATCTTGTCTATTCTTTCCTTGCTCTGGCAATGTGCGGCCTGTTCGGCCCTCAGCTCTTCAACCGCCTTTAGAGCGGCTGCATCGCTATTCCTTGCTTGTTCCTTGGCTCAGGCAAGTTTCACCCAAAGGGTCTCCACGGTGGCAGCTCCATCTGCAGTCACAACATATTAAAGATACTAGCATCATGCTCCTCTTACTATGTGTTTATCATCGGAGAACTCACTTAGCCTGTGCCTCGTCAAGCCGCTTGTTGACAAGCACGATGTCGGCATCTGCCGCATCAAGCTGCCGCTTTAGCTCGGCAAACTCATCAGTCCGGCTTGCCACCGGACCTTCAGCCACCTGCACATAAAGGCGGTCTGGTTATTACCTAGGAATATCATCCTCCATTTGCCGCCGTCTTCGACAGCAACCAGAGTCTCAGGGGCTACTATCTGCATAGGGCACACCTAACGTGTGTGGTACTATAAAAAACATACACTATTTCACGTACCTCAAAGCCTTTCAGCAGACTCATAAAAGCTTCATGCAACCCGCTTTCGGTGGATGAAATCCTTTCAATTACCGTACCCATTAGCGTACGATGCGCTTCTGAGATGGCCGCTTGCTCCAGAAGATCCTTCAGAGCGTCCGACCGCACACTGTATGGTTCCAGACTCTTTATATTGCTCTCTTTAGGAGCCGAAAACTGGGGACTTCGGGTGGCCAAAGGATTACCCTCTGGCCTTGGCGGGTCAGGAGAAACCCTCCGCGACGACACTTTAGGGTCGCCCGCCTCATGAGGCGGGGTGGCCGGGGGAGGTGTTTCGCTCTCCATCATCTCCGGAAGAAGATCCCCCGAAGACGAACTCTGTCGAGAAGGGCTACGATCCGAACTGCAAGACATATGCTTTGGTTATTATCTTCAGAAGTAATGTAAGATATTTTAACTATTAAGTACTTTTTTTTTACTTATAGCTCGGTAGAGGGCTGATCCCCTTACGAACAATGTGCGGCAAGAGTACCCTTCAAGGCAGGACCCTCTGGCGGAGATTTCTTCCCCCATTTGGAAACCTTTGTTTCTGGGTCTTCCGAGGTGGTCCTCTTCCTTCCTTGGGGAGAGGGAATTTCAGATTCTTCTCCCTGGCTATCCTCCTTCGCGAAGGTGCTAAATCCCCCGGTTTGGACGAATAGTGAGTGAGGCCCTAATGTCTACTACACAACCTTCTTCTTGTAGACGTTATTGGGCCTCCAAGTGCAGAGGTTTGTACACTACTAGGAAAATGCTTACCAGTAGCGTTGGTTTTTGAGCTACCAGTAGCGCGGGCACTAGCGCTACTGCTAGGGCGCTACAGCTATTATTTAGCAGTAGCGTGTTTCTAAACAAGCGTTGTAGCTAAAATACTTAGTAGTAGTGTTGGTAGAGAAAGAGGCGCCTCTTTCTCTACCAACGCTACTACTATGATCACATAGTAGTAGCGCCCTATTTTCTCCCCGCGCTACAACTAGGTAAATAGAAATAAAAAATAAAAAAGAGTCAGAGGCAATATTCATTGAAATCAAGATAAGTCCAGTGCAAATAAACTAAGTTCACAGAACAATCTCACAAGCATTAACGACAAATACCACATTTAATATAACCACACAATCTCACAAACTCATATATAGTAGTCAACAATGCATAGATAGATCATAGTTGATAAGTCTACTAGGTAGTCATACTAGCATATATAAGGTTCAGCATCCACACGCATGCATGGATAGATCTCAAAAGCATATGTAGTTCTAGATGATATCGATGACGACCATCATCCTCAAGCCTGGGCGGTGCGTGTTCCTGATAGTAATTAGGATTGCCTGTCCAACATGAAGATTCTTGCCGACGAGGAAGCTCTTCCACCCAACCGAGCTGAAGTGTGTGCGACCGTCCGTGTCCACGCCATACGCACAAGTGGTGATGGAGCCCCTCACGGTAAGGCGTATTCTAGCAGAGCCTTCTTCATCAAGCTTGACACCAAAACTCTCAGATAGGCTCTTTGGCAATTTCTGAATTAGAAAAACATATCAATTAATAAGTAGCCTCACACATTCTACACTATCAAAAGACAGTACTACATTTCTACACTAAGTATAACAATAAAGCATATATATATCATTGGATTCACTAAGCATATATATCATCGGATTCACTAAGCATATAGATCATCGGATTTACTAAGTATATAAGATTCACTAAGCATATATATCATCGGACTCTACACTAAGTATAACAATAAAGCATATATATCATTGGATTCACTAAGCATATAAGATTCACTAAGCATATATATCATCAGATTCACTAAGCATATAAATCATCGGACTTACTGAGTATATAAGATTCACTAAGCATATATATCATCAGACTCTACACTAAGTATAACAATAAAGCATATATATCATTGGATTCACTAAGCATATAAGACTCACTAAGCATATATATCATTGGATTCACTAAGCATATAGATCATCGGATTTACTGAGTATATAAGATTCACTAAGCATATATATCATCGGACTCTACACTAAGTATAACAATAAAGCATATCAACAAATTACTACAGTAAATGCAACATACCATGATATGCCGATCAACCATGGTACTTGTCAGGCGGGTCACGAATGGCACCCCGACGAAGTCAACACGTGGCGGAATGATGTCCCATAGGTTGCACACCTCCTCCTCGCTCAACCTCATTCATTGAGCAACGATGGCTTCACCAAGTGGGTCATCATCATCCTGATCATCCTCATCATCTTCATCATCTTCTGCTTTGTTGACATAAATCACGGCCAACTTGGGTCTTTCTGCTCTGAAGGATAAGCTGATCAACTCACCACCGGTGATACACATGTGGGCAATGAAACGGGCCCATCCATCTCCTCCCACCTACGTCATATTTCATCCTTTCTCGACCTCCATAGTGTAGGGGCCCCCAGGAGCCTCAAAGGTCATAGAGTCTCCGGTCAGCTTGTTGAATTCTGACCTCACATTGCATGGGACGATCTGTGTGCAGAAAGCAAAATGATATATACATGATGCATTAATGCCAATAACACTAAAAACAAAATAGTGGTTACTAGTTTCATATAATTTATTACCGCCGCATGAACAAAATGGTGGTGGTGGCGTCATTTCCCTAAAATTGGCTAGAATTTGACAGATTTTGAATAATATACAAAGGAAAATAGGAAACATCAGGTTCACACCATAGAGAATACACAATAGGTTCACATGGCAAACAAAATAATAACTAAATTGTAGTTAAGTTTAGACAGTCATGACCTAATAGAGATAATTTAACCCAAATAGAGCCTAATAATAAGATAAATGGCATATTGCCATTATTGCGCAAGCACACAAGCAAAAGTAGTTCAAAAAGAGCCAAATTCTGGCCAAGTTTTTGCCCATGGAGCCCAGAGCCAGTGTGAATTCAAATTTCATATAACATTTGTACATGAACATGTACATCTAAACTTTTCTTTTTTTACATTTGCAAAACCATTTTGAGCGTGTAATAGCAAATGCTCCGTGGAACCGAATTGGATATCTGGTCGCTACCTATAAAAGGGGCAATGCAAGTGTGCATGCTCACTCAACTAACAACCCAAGTAACTACAATTAATTAAGAATCAAAGTACCAACCCCTAAATCATGAAAGGCCAGCACACTACAAGTGCTCACTTGACTTAATAGCCCATAAAAGCATATATGAACAACACTTCAAGTGTGCATACCAAATCCTAAGATCTAGTAACATATAACACGATATGTGATACTAATTAACAATAGAATCTAGAGATGCATATGTGATACTAATCCTATTAATCCATATGTGATACTAATTAACAGTAGGATAGTGGGTCAGCAAGGGGAGTGGGGAGGCGGCCAACAACAGAGGGGGCGGCGAGAGGGGGGAGGAGCGCCGCGTAGGGGCGGCGAGAGGGGGAGGAGCGTTGCTTAGGGGAGGACGAGCGTTACCTGCGGCGTCGGTGGCGCGCGTGGTGGCTAGGGTGCTGCTGCGGCAGCGCCGTCGGTTGAGGTGAGGCGGCCGGGGAGGAACCCTAACCGCGGCGGCAGCGTCGGGCGGAGGGAGAGGATCGATGTGAGAGTGAGAGGGGTGAGGGTGGCGGTTTTCTTTTTTCTTTTTGTGTAGTAGTAGCGCTGCGTATGGGCCGACACTGCTGCTAAGCCCACTAGCTGTAGCGCCCGTTCAAAGCAAACGCTACAGCTAAGTGGGCTACCATTTTTGCCCTATGGCCCACGTAACAGCAGCGCGGCCCAAGCTAACAAACACTACTGTTATTAAGTAGCAATAGCGCGTTCTTTACCAGGCGCCACTGGTAAATACCAGTAGCGCGGGGTATATAACCCACGCTACTGCTAAATGTCTACCTATAAGCATTTTCCTAGTAGTGGTAGGACAGTAGCAAATTTCCCTCAAGTGGATGACCTAAGGTTTATCAATCCGTAGGAGGCGTAGGATGAAGATGGTCTCTCTCAAGCAACCCTGCAACCAAATAACAAAGAGTCTATTGTGTCCCCAACAAACCCAATACAATGGTAAATTGTATAGGTGCACTAGTTCGGCAAAGAGATGGTGATACAAGTGGTATATGGATGGTAGATAATAGTTTTTGTAATCTGAAAATATAAAAACAGCAAGGTAACGAATGATAAAAGTGAGCGTAAACGGTATTTGCAATGCGTTGAAACAAGGCCTAGGGTTCATACTTTCACTAGTGCAAGTTCTCTCAACAATAATAACATACTTGGATCACATAACTATCCCTCAACATGCAACAAAGAGTCACTCCAAAGTCACTAATAGCGGAGAACAAACGAAGAGATTATGGTAGGGTACGAAACCACCTCAAAGTTATTCTTTCCAATCAATCCATTGGGCTATTCCTATAAGTGTCACAAACAGCCCTAGAATTCATACTACAATAACACCTTAAGACACAAATCAACCAAATCCCTAATGTCACCTAGATACTCCAATGTCACCTCAAGTATCTGTGGGTATGATTATACGATATGCATCACACAATCTCAGATTCATCTATTCAACCAACACATAGAACCTCAAAGAGTGCCCCAAAGTTTCTACCGGAGAATCACGACGAAAACGTGTGCCAACCCCTATGCATAGGTTCATGGGCGGAACCCGCAAGTTGATCACCAAAACATACATCAAGTGAATCATGTGATATCCCACTGTCACCACAAATACGCACGGCAAGACATACATCAAGTGTTCTCAAATCTTTAAAGACTCAATCCGATAACATAACTTCAAAGGGGAAACTCAATCCATTACAAGAGAGTAGAGGGGGGAGAAAACATCATAAGATCCGACTATAATAGCAAAGCTCGCGATACATCAAGATCGTACCACCTCAAGAACACAGGAGAGAGAGAGAGAGATCAAACACATAGCTACTGGTACATACCCTCAGCCCCGAGGGAGAACTACTCCTTCCTCGTCATGGAGAGCACCGGGATGATGAAGATGGCCACCGGAGAGGGATTCCCCCTCCGACAGGCTGCCGGAATGGGTCTAGATTGGCTTTCGGTGGCTACGGAGGCTTCTAGCGGCGGAACTCCCGATCTATTGTGCTCCCTGGTTGTTTTAGGGTATATGGAGATATATAGGAGGAAGAAGTATGTCAGGGGAGTCACAAGGGGCCCACGAGGGTTGAGGGCGCGCCCCCTGCCTCCTGGCTTCCTCGTTGCTTCCCTTACGTGGACTCCAAGTCTCCCGGGTTGCTTTCCTTCCAAAAATAAATTCCGTGAAGTTTCAGGTCAATTGGACTCCGTTTGATTTTCTCCTTTTCTGCGATACTCTAAAACAAGGAAAAAAATAAACTGGCACTGGGCTCTAGGTTAATAGGTTAGTCCCAAAAATCATATAAAATAGCATATAAATGCATATAAAACATCCAAGGTTGATAATATAATAGCATGGAACAATCAAAAATTATAGATATATTGGAGACGTATCAGCATCCCCAAGCTTAATTCCTGCTCGTCCTCGAGTGGGTAAATGATAAAAACAGAATTTTAATGTGGAATGCTACCTAACATATTCATCATGTATTTCTCTTTATTGTAGAAAGAATATTCAGATCCATTAGATTCAAGACAAAAGTCTAATATTGACATGAAAATAATAATACTTCAAGCATACTAACTAAGCAATCATGTCTTCTCAAAATAATATGGCCAAAGAAAGTTCATCCCTACAAAATCATATAGTTTGGTCATGCTCCATTTTCGTCACACAAGAATGCTCTCATCATGCACAATCCTGATGACAAGCCAAGCAATTGTTTCATACTTTAGTAATATCAAACCTATAAACTTTCACGCAACACATGAGTGCGAGCCATGGAGATAGCACTATGGGTGGAATAGAATATGATGATGGGGGTTATGTGGAGAAGACAAAAAGGAGAAAGTCTCACATCAACGAGGCTGTTAGTGTCAAAACCGGCGGATCACGGGTAGGGGGTCCCGAACTGTGCGTCTAGGCCGGATGGTAACAGGAGGCAGGGGACACGATGTTTTACCCAAGTTCGGGCCCTCTTGATGGAGGTAAAACCATACGTCCTGCTTGATTAATATTGATGATATGGGTAGTACAAGAGTAGATCTACCACGAGATTAGAGAGGCTAAACCCTAGAAGCTAGCCTATGGTATGATTGTATGTTGTGATTGTTGTCCCACGGACTAAAAACCCTTTGGTTTATATAGACACCGGAGAGGGTTAGGGTTACACAAGGTCGGTTACAAAGGAAAAGATATCCATACACATATTACCTAGCTTGCCTTCCACGCCAAGTAGAGTCCCATCCGGACACGAGACGAAGTCTTCAATCTTGTATCTTCATAGTCTAACAGTCCGGCCAATGGAGATTGTCCAGCTGTCCGGAGATCCCCTAATCCAGAACTCCCTCAGTAGCCCCTGAACCAGGCTTCAATGACGATGAGTCCGGCGCGTAGTATTGTCTTCGGCATTGCAAGGCAGGTTCCTTCTCCGAATACATCAGAAGAATTTGATACGAGGATAGTGTCCGACCCTGCAAAATAAGTTCCACATTCCACCGTAGAGAGAATAATATTTTCGCAGATCTAATTTGCTGGCTTGTTTTGGCAGCATGACGTTATGTCATGGCCCGGTGATTATTCGAACCATTTCTTTTAACCAGCCCCGCACATAACGCGAGGCAGTTCTTTCGACACATCTTGTCAAAGCAAAGATCGTGTCCCCTTATTACGGGATTCTCATCAATACAGGCGTGGGTAACCCAACCACGCCATCAATTGCGGCGCTTGGGGGATAAGCGAGTTTAACCAGGAAAGTGGGGATGCTTAGTTTCGTCCGCCCATATAAAGGGATAAGGATTCACCTTTCTATCCACGCCTTCTTCCTCCTTTGCTCATCCGTTTCCAGACACTCGAGCTCTAGCGCGCAAGTCCACACTTCCACCTCAACCTTCTCCAACCATGTCCGGAGCGGGAGACAAGTGGATGGTCTCCTCCGTCACGAAGGGAGACATCAACAAACTAAGGAGAGCCGGATACCTGCCCGACAACATCGCGCACCGGCTCCCAGATGAGGGGCAGCTCATCCCCACCCCCAGGCCCCATGAGAGGGTAGTATTCCTCACCCGTTTGCTTCGCAGACTGGGATTCCCTCTCCATCCATTTGTCCAGGGGCTCATGTTCTATTACGGCCTAGATTTCCATGATATGACCCCGAACTTCGTCCTCAACATCTCGGCGTTTATCGTCGTGTGCGAGGCCTTCCTCCGCATCAAGCCCTACTTCGGCTTATGGCTGAAGACCTTCAATGTCAAGCCGAAGGTGGTGGGCGGCCGCCAGGCGGAGTGCGAAGGCGCCATGGTGGGCAAGATGCCTAACATAACATGGCTCGAGGGCTCCTTTGTAGAAACCATAAAGGGGTGGCAATCGGGGTGGTTCTATATCACCGAGCCGCGCGACCCTGCATGGGCAGCGGCCCCCGAATTTCGATCTGGCATCCCCACGCGGCTCACCTCCTGGAAAGAGAAGGGCCTGTCCTGGGGTAGTTCGAAAGAGCTGACCGGACTCCAAACATGTATTCAAAACATGGTGGACAAGAAGCTCAAGCTTGTCAACATAGTCCAAGTTATGCTCATCCGCCGGATACTCCCGTGCCAACAACGGGAGTTCAACTTGTGGGAGTTCAATCCGGCACAGCACCAAACTCTGAACAGGCTCTTCGACACGACTCATGAAGACGCCTGGAGGGTGCTGTTCAAAAGTGCCGAGGCCCCCCCCCCTATTACTGAGGATCGCGGATTCAGCGTGAAGCGCCAAGCCAGTGCGGTAAGCTGCTTTACCTTTCACAGGATACTTAATTTTTTCTATATATTGATTCTATGCGGGATCTAAACTCCCGTACCTTTGACAGGACTGGCAGAAGATGGCCGGTCAGATTGACTGTCCGGCTCCTTTGCTCGAAGGCCCCGCAGACGCTCTTTTGGCGAAGATGCTGGCTCCGGCCCCTTATAAGGTGCCGGAGAAGACCAAGAAGGCCTAGGGAACCCGAAAGAGTTCCTGACGCCAGGCATCGTCGGACTCACCGTCCGATGACTCTGCGGTGCACTCTTCCCCCGAAGACGAGGAAGAAGAAGAAGAAGATGCTCCCCCACCGATTGGGGGAGACAAGAAAAGGAAGGCCGCCCCAACTGGGGAGGCCGGAGGGTCCAAGAAGGGAAGGACTCTCCTTCCGGACAGTTCCACCGCCGCCGACGAAGGCGAAGACGAGTGGTTTCCCAGGGTCAAGCCCCCGGGGAGATCGTAAGTATTCGGATACCAGAGTAACTCATAGGATTCATTTGTCACACTGCTTTCCCTAATCGCCAAACATAATTATGCAGGCCGCCCCGAGCCAATATCGAGGTATCATCGAGTGGCTCCCTGGGCTCGTCGGACATGGATAGCGATCCAGTCCTGACCGCCACCTCCCCTCATCCTGCCAACGACGCCGAGGTGTTGTCTCAAGAGGCACCGGGTCGAGGGGAGACAATCCCGGAGGCGCCTCAAGGCGACCTTACGGACTCCGGGAGCCGAGGGGACGGGGCCCCCGAGAGCTCTGAGTTCAGCCCTCAGCCGAACACCGCGCCGGACCCTCCAGCGGTTCCGGGCTCGGGCAGGCGGCCTCCTTCTAAGAGGGGCAAGGCGCCTGTGCTGGTGACCTCTGTCCATCCAGAGGCACCGGACAATCTGTTGGAAGCGCTTCGCAGCGCTTCCATCGCCGAGGAGCACCGCACTATCATGAGTGCGGTGATCCAGAAGGTTCAGTCCGCCAAGAGCGGATTGACTGAAGCCTGTTCCAGCCTTCTAACAGGCTTCGAGGTAAGTGTTTTAAAATGTAGTAGAAATATTATCGCATAGACAGTAGCCCCTGATGCTCTGTTCGGTGTTCACAAAGAAAAGCCGAACAGAGGATCAAATAATATCGCAGGAGTCTAATATAAGTATGTCAATATGCGTATGCAGGCTTTGCTGCTGGCGTCCGCCGCACTGACTGCGGAGCTCACCGTACTGAAGCAGGACCTCGAGGGGTCCAGGAAAGAGCTCGGCCTTGCCAAGAGGCAGCTCGAGGAGAACAGGGGTAAGTAATACCCTGACTATAGAAATGTATATATAAAAAAGGACGCGATTGCAAAATGACAGGATCATTGTATGTTTGCCAGGGGCCACGACCGAGGTGACGACCCTGAAGCAAGCGCTAACCAAGGCCGAAGATACAGCAGCCAAGGAGCGCACCGAGCGAGAGAAGCACAAGGCTCGGGTGGGCGAGGTGCAGCAAGAGCTCCAAGCTCTTGTGACAAAGCACGAGGCGTTGGAGCTTGACTCGAAGATGCGAGAGTCTGAGCTTGCCGCGGCCCTTGAGAGCACAAAGAGTGCCAAGGCCGAAGCCCAAAAGGCCCTCCAAGAGATCGACACGACGAAGAAGATAGCGGCGGGTAAGGCTTTCTATATGCAAAGCAAGCATGTAAAAGTAAATTACTGATTACTTACCCGAATCTGGAGCTCTCCAGGAGCATTCGCAGATCTGCCCCGCAATGTGTCCGATGCCGCACAATTTTACCAAGCCGAGGACGGAAGCTCGAAGGAGAAGCTGTTCTGGTCTCAGTATGCTGAGGCCGAACATCCGGTGCCAATGAGCGACCAGCTAAAGCAGATGGTCGAGCTACATAAGGCGGCCGATCAGGCCATGAAGAGCTTTATAGTCCGGCTGTGGCCCGACGACGCTCTTCCGAACAGCTTCTTCAGCCTGGTGAGGCGGCTTGTGGATGCCTGCCCGCAGCTGGAGGTCGTCAAGCGATCTGTCTGCATTGAAGGTGCACGCCGGGCTTTCGCCCGTGTGAAATTGCAGTGGGTCAAGCTAGACACCGTGAAGCTGATCAAGGAGGGGCTGCCGGAGGGCAAGGAGCACCACCACCCCGAGATGTACTACGAGGGTGTTCTGCCGGGTGCCCGTCTTATCGCGGATGAGTGTTCAAAAGATGTAATATTTGAGTAAACTCGCTCATTTTATCCTATATTTATGAAAACATGTTTCACATGCGCTATGCAACGCTTGTTTGAATTTAAAATATTACCTTCTGTTTGGCTTTTTATCCAATCTGAGAGATGGCTAGTCCTCGGCTTCTGCCCCCATGTCACGAGTGCTGGGGTGTTCGGGATAAACCTGAGCACTCTTGTTCCCATATTTGGGTCCTTCGAGGGAGGTGCTCAGCACAACGAACAAGGCAACCGGACTAATAATGCTTTATCACTCTCACTTAGCCATAGAATTCTATAATTTTAAATTTCGGCGAAGCCCCTGGTATTTGGAAGGCCAAATTCGGGGCGCGATACATGCCTGTAAGCCAGACAGGGCCGGCCCCTCGCCCTAAGCGGCATAAGTCTTTAGGGACTCAAAAAACCTCGCCGAACAGCGACCAGTCTCTCGCCTTATCATGACAGTCAGTTTTAGCTTTCTCTACTGAGGTGCTAAGCCCGGCAGAACCGGGGCACAATCGCAGTAGTTCTCCTAGCACTACCTTAGCCGATAGAGCGGAACGAAAGGTACCGAAACATAGGAGCCAGGCAAACCTAACATTTAACCAAAGACATGATTCGGAGCTGATGCATATAATGCTATAAGTTTGGGGTGCCGCACTTGTGAAAGTGTTCGGACTTTTCACACCGCATTGTGGGGTACGTAAGCCCCTGGTGTGTTGGCCGTACTAGAGTGTACGATTGCAAAGCGTCATTAATGAACACATAGATATATATATATATAACAAAAATGCAATAATAGTCGTAATGTCATGCATTGTTTATTAAAAAATTGCGTTAAAGCAGAGTGATATAGATAGTGCGATGAGCAAAGAGTAGGACTAAGTCCCTTCCAAGGGCAAGCTGAGGAATGATATTAAATTGAATATTTCACTCGTTACTATAATCAACCTGGGAATTCCATGGTATGACGTAGCTGTCTGCCTCCTTGGTTGCTGCATCATGTGTTCGACAATAGTGCTGCCGGACAGTGTTTCCAGAGATTAAGGTCCTAAAAGAAAAAAATAACCAAACGGGAAGCCCCTAGTGCGATTTAGGCCGTGTTTTGGGGCGTGCCGCAGTTGTGCCCCCTCCCCACCTGTGCCCATGGTATTTTTAATGCGTAATTATGTACGCGCGGCACGAATATCGCTGTTGGGCTGGGATTGGGGTGGCCGCCGTATTGCAACGCGAGCTCAGATCGCGCCAGGCGGTCTATTTGTCGATTGCCACGAGCGCGCTTGAAGGTGTCCGGGCTTTGAAACGACGAACTGGTTGATTGCCTTGAGAGGCTGCTTTGCTCTTCTGCTGAGAGGGCCGCGGTGTGCTCCTCTGTTCGGAGAGAGTGCTCTGTGTTTCCATTGACTGTAATAACTCCGCGAGGTCCTGGCATCTTGAGCTTGAGGTATGCATAATGTGGTACCGCATTGAATCTAGCAAATGCGGTTTGCCCGAGCAGCGGGTGATAACCACTGCTGAACAGGACTATATCGAAGATTAACTCTTCGCTTCGGAAGTTATCCGGGGATCCGAAGACCACTTCCAGTGTAATTGAGCCTGTGCAATGGGCCTCTACACCTAGAATGACGCCCTTAAAGGTCGTTTTTGTGGGTTTGATCCTTGAGGGGTCTATACCCATTTTGCGCACCGTGTCCTGATAAAGCAGGTTCAGGCTGCTGCCGCCGTCCATAAGGACTCGAGTGAGGTGAAATCCATCGATGATTGGGTCTAGGACCAGTGCAGCGAATCCGCCATGACGGATACTAGTGGGATGGTCCCTACGATCGAAGGTGATCGGACAGGAGGACCAAGGGTTGAACTTTGGGGCGACTGGCTTGAACGCATATACGTCCCTGAGTGCACGCTTCCGCTCCCTCTTGGGGATGTGGGTTGCGTATATCATGTTCACCGTCCGCACTTGCGGGGGAAACCTCTTCTGTCCTCCAGTGTGCGGCTGTCGGGGCTCCTCCTCGTCATCGGTATGCGGCCCCTTGTCCTTGTTTTCGGCAATTAACTTGCCGGCCTGCTTGTGAACACCCAACAATCCCTGTTGGTGTGATTGGTTGGCTTTTCTGGGGTGCCGTGTATTTGACACGAGCGATCGAGTATACGGTCCAAGATGGACGGACCCGGCGTACTTTGTTTGAATGGCTTTTTCCGCTGACCGGGTTTAGAGCCTTTGAATCCGGCATTGACTGCCGTATCCTTAGTATTTTCTCTATTAATGTGTCGCTTATGCTTGTTGCAACGTGACCTGCTATTTCCGTCCTTGGTATCTGAGGTACCATAGTTCTTTGATATGTTATTACTGCGAGCCAGCCAGCTGTCTTCTCCTGCACAAAAGCGGGTCTTGAGTGTCGTGAGAGCTGCCATAGATTTCGGCTTTTCCTGACCAAGGTGCCGGGCTAGCCACTCGTCTTGGATGTTGTGCTTGAAAGCCGCTAAGGCCTCCGCATCCGGACAGTCGACGATTTGATTTTTCTTTGTAAGGAACCAAGTCCAGAATTGCCTGGCCGACTCTTCTGGCTGCTGAATTATGTGGCTCAAATCATCGGTGTCTGGTGGTCGCACATTAGTGCCCTGAAAGTTGTCGAGGAATGCGGCTTCCAGATCTTCCCAACAGCTAATGGAGTCTGCTGGCAAGCTGTTAAGCCAATGCCGCGCTGGTCCTTTGAGCTTTAGTGGGAGGTATTTGATGGCGTGTAAGTCATCGCCGCGGGCCATGTGGATATGGAGGAGGAAATCCTCAATCCATACCGCGGGATCTGTTGTGCCGTCGTATGATTCAATATTTACAGGTTTGAAACCTTCTGGGAATTGATGTTCCATTACTTCGTCTATGAAGAATAAGGGGTGTGCGGCGCCTCTGTATTGGGCTATATCGCGAAGCAGCTCGAATGGGTCTTGCCCGCTGTGTTCGGCCCGGCCGTATTTGCTTCTGTATCCGGCGTGACGTTTGTCGTCTCACAAAGTGGTGCGCCCTCGTGATCCATAGATCGATCTTGAATGCTTTGCCTTGTCTTCCAATATGTCTTGGAGGTCTGGCGTATCTCCCCATGCCTTTTTATTTGAATGGCATTGGGGTGGAGGCTGAGCTTTTGGCTGGAATGCCTCTCTATCGTGGCCACGAGGTGGCCGATCAGCCGTACCATATGCTTCTTCCTCCAGTCGGGGTAGTAACCTGCTCCTTGGGTAACTCTTGGAGGGGCGCTCGAGTTTATATTCCTCAGCCGCGAGGACTTCAGTCCATTTGTCAGCTAGCAGATCTTGATCAGCTTGAAGCTACTTCTGTTTTTCTTTAGGCTATTTGCCGTGGCCATAAGCCGGCGCTTGAAGCACTCTTGTTCGACGGGATCCTCTGGGACGGTGAATTAATCGTCGCCGAGGCTTGCCTCGACTTCGGAGGGGGGCATGTGATCATCCTCCTCTCCGTCTGCTGCTCTCTCAAGAGAGCTGGCTCCTTCATCCTCCTGCTCTAAATCTTGCTGCAGGGGATTGTTGTTGTCTTCGGCACTATCCGGAGTGTTATTATCTCATGTGCCGGTATCACCACTTTTGCTTTGGCGGGACTTAGAGCGGCGCCGCTGACGTCGGGGCTTGGGTTGCTTCTTGGAGGGGTCATCCTCCGCTATCTCGTCGCCATTACCTTCGTTGGGTGTATCCACCATGTATATGTCATATGACGAGGTGGCTTTAAAGCGCCCTATAGGTGCTGGTTCATGTTCATCTCCTACATCGTCATCCATACCGTCGATGTCTTCAGAGTCGAAGTCGAGCATGTCGGTTAAATCATCGACAGTGGCTATGAAGTGGGTGGTGGGTGGGCGTCAAATTTCTTCGTCGTCCGCATCCCAATCTTGTTGGCCATAATCCGGCCAGGGCTCTCCTGACAAAGAGAGAGACCTTAGTGAATTCAGAATGTCACCGAAGGGCGAGTGTTGAAAGATATCCACGGCGGTGAATTCCATGATCGGCGCCCAATCGGATTCGATTGGCAGGGGTGCGGATGGTTCAGAGTTCGGTAAAGTGTCCGGCACCTTGGAGTCACGGGCTGCGCAGAGGGATAGGCAGGTGTTCGGCTCGATCGCCGTTGAGACTGTAGCCCCTGAGGCGGTGTCTAACCACCCGTCCTCGATTGGCGCAGTTGGCTCCGAACTAAGGGTCGAAGATGAAGCGGGCACGGCCTCTGGGGTACTGTTCGGCAGCAGAGCTAGGTCATACCCATCGCGACTGTGCGGCGCGCACGGCTGTGGCTCGAATCCGTCGAAGATCAAGTCTCCGCGGATGTCAGCCGTGTAATTCAAACTTCCAAATCTGACCTGATAGCCAGGGGCGTAGCTTTCAATCTGCTCCAGATGGCCAAGCGAATGAGCCCGCAGTGCAAAGCCTCCGAATACGAAGATCTGTCCGGGGAGAAAAGTCTCACCCTGGACCGCATCGCTGTCGATGATAGTAGGAGCCATCAAGCCTAACGGCGACGACACCGAGGAACTCTCAATGAAAGCACCAATGTCGGTGTCAAAACCGGCGGATCTCGGGTAGGGGGTCCCGAACTATGCGTCTAGGCTGGATGGTAACATGAGGCAGGGGACACGATCTTTTACCCAGGTCCGAGCCCTCTTGATGGAGGTAAAACCCTACGTCCTGCTTGATTAATATTGATGATATGGGTAGTACAAGAGTAGATCTACCACGAGATCAGAGAGGCTAAACCCTAGAAGCTAGCCTATGGTATGATTGTATGTTGTGATTGTTGTCCTACGGACTAAAAATCCTTCGGTTTATATAGACACCAGAGAGGGTTAGGGTTACACAAGGTCGGTTACAAAGGAAAAGATATCCATACATGTATTGCCTAGCTTGCCTTCCACGCCAACACTAGTAGAAAAAGGGCCTTCAGTCCCGGTTCATAAGGGCCTTTAGTCCCGGTTCTGGAACTGGGACTAAAGGGTCGGTACTAATGCCTATCCCTTTAGTCCCGGTTCAATCCAGAACCGCGACTAAAGGGCGCGGCCACGTGGATCTCCACCTTTAGTCCCGGTTGGTAACACCAACCGGGACTAAAGGAAATTTTATGAATTTTTTTTGAAAATTTTTTTTGAATTTTTTTTTGATTTTCAAATTTCTGAATTATTTTAACCTCTAATCTGTAATCACCACCCCTCATCACTTCTCAATTTATCCTCTAATCAACCCTCATCATTCCAAATCATCTAACTTCCCGAACGGTCACCCATCCTCCCACTCCCCCAGCCTGAGCACGCTTAACTTCCGGGTTCTATTCTCCCTCGCTCCAAGTCTGCACTTGTTGTTTTCCTAACAATACTAAGATGTCAATCCTATTAACCTTCAGGAATTTTGCTTGAGCATGAAGTGACACATTTCATAGTTTTATTTTGAAACTATTGTTTTAAAAAACAATAATTATTTAGTAACACTAATATTTCTTGAATAATTAGTTTGACCATTGTTTGACCACAGTTTGACCATAGTTTGACCAGATTTAACCAAAATTGAAATAACAGAAATAATTATTTAGTAACAGTAATATTCTAGAATAATTAGTTTGACCATTGTTTGACCACAGTTTGCCCACTGTTTGAATTTTTTCGATTTTTTCACTCTAGATCTTAAAAGCCCCGTAACTTTTTTTCTATTAGGTTTTTGAGGATTTTGAAAATGTTTAACGGGGTTCCCCCGTTAAATTCGGACGTAACTTTTCGAGTAGATGATTTTTCATATAAAAAACTTTTTCATCCGAGTTAGTATGCAAAAGTTATGCCCATTTTAACAAATTCCAGAGAGATTTTGCAAATAAAGTCAAAATTCACATTTGTAAATTTTCCCAACAACTAGAGCACATATCACATGGGAAACTTATTTTCTTTTATTTTTTTGACATTTCCATCATTTTCTTTTATTTTTTTTAAAACCGAAAAGGCGATCCACACGGGGGGTAGAGTTTGAAAATGGGACCTTTAGTACCGGTTCGTGGCACGAACTGGGACTAGAGGTCTCAACCCCATTAGTCCAGGTTCGTGCCTCAAACCGGGACTAAAGGTCTAATCTTTAGTCCCGGTTTGAGGCATGAACCGGGACCAATGGTTGTGGGCCAGGAGCGAGGCCCATTGGTCCCGGTTCATCCCACCAACCGGGACCAAAAGGTCCAGATGAACCGGGACCAATGGCCCACGTGGCCCGGCCGGCCCCCTGGGCTCACGAACCGGGACCAATGCCCCCATTGGTCCCGGTTCTGGACTGAACCGGGACTAATGGGCTGACCCGGCCTGGACCAAAGCCCTGTTTTCTACTAGTGCAAGTAGAGTCCCATCCGGACACGAGACGAAGTCTTCAATCTTGTATCTTCATAGTCTAACAGTCCGGCCAATGGAGGCTAGATTGGCTTTCGGTGGCTACGGAGGCTTCTAGCGGCGGAACTCCCGACCTATTGTGCTCCCCGATAGTTTTAGGCTATATGGAGATATATAGGAGGAAGAAGTACGTCAGGGAAGCCACGAGGGGCCCACGAGGGTGGAGGGCGCGCCCAGGAGGGGTGGGCGCGCCCCCTACCTCGTGGCCTCCTCGAAGCTTCCTTGACGTAGACTCCAAGTCTTCTGGGCTTCATCTGCTCCAAAAATAAGTTCCGTGAAGTTTCAGGTCAATTGGACTCCGTTTGGTTTTCCTTTTCTGCGATATTCTAAAACAAGGAAAAAACAGAAATTGGCACTAGGCTCTGGGTTAATAGGTTAGTCCCAAAAATGATATAAAAGTGTATAAAAGCACAAGTGTGGCAAAGGATAGTAGCATTGTCCCTTCTCTCTTTTTCTCTCATTTTCATTTTTTTCATTTTTTTGGCCTTCTCTTTTTGATGGCCTTTCTCTTTTTTTATTCCTCACTTGGGACAATGCTCTAGAAAATGATGATCATCACACTTCTATTTATTTACAACTCAATGATTACAACTCGATACTTGAACAAAGATGACTCTATATGAATGCCTCCGGCGGTGTACCGGGATATGCAATGAATCAAGAGTGACATGTATGAAAGAATTATGAAGCGTGCCTTTGCCACAAATACTATGTCAACTACATAATCATGCTGAGCAATATGATAATGATGAATGTGTCATGATAAACGGAATGGTGGAAAGTTGCATGGCAATATATCTCGGAATGGCTATGGAAATGCCATAATAGGTAGGTATGGTGGCTGTTTTGAGGAAGATATAAGGAGGTTTATGTGTGAAAGAGCGTATCATATCACGGGGTTTGGATGCACCGGCGAAGTTTGCACCAACTCTCAATGTGAGAAAGGGCAATGCACGGTACCGAAGAGGCTAGCAAGGATGGAAGGGTGAGAGTGCGTATAATCCATGGACCCAACATTAGTCATAAAGAACTCACATACTTATTGCAAAAATCTACAAGTCATCAGAAACCTAGGCACTACGCGCATGCTCCTAGGGGGATAGATTGGTAGGAAAAGACCATCGCTAGTCCCCGACCGCCACTCATAAGGAAGACAATCAAATAATAGCTCATGTTTCAAATTTGTTACACAACGTTTACCATACGTGCATGCTATGGGACTTGCAAACTTCAACACAAGAATTTCTCAAATTCACAACTACTCAACTAGAACGACTTTGATATTATTACCTCCATATCTCAAAACAATCATCAAGCATCAAACTTCTCTTAGTATTCAATAATCTATATGAAAGTTTTTACTATTCTTGGATGCCTAGCATATTAGGATTATTTAAGCAAATTACCATGCTATTTAAAACTCTCAAAATGATATAAGTGAAGCATGAGAGTTCATCTATTTCTATAATACCACCACCGTGCTCTAAAAGATATAAGTGAAGCACTAGAGCAAATGACAAACTACTCTGAAAGATATAAGTGAAGATCAATGAGTAGTCGAATAATTATGCAACTATGTGAAGACTCTCAAACATTTAATAATTTCAGATCTTGGTATTCTATTCAAACAGCAAGCAAAGCAAAATAAAATGACATTCTAAGAATGGAAAACATCATGTGAAGAAGCAAAAACTTAGGATCAACCGAAACTAACCGATAGTTGTTGAAGAAGAAAGGTGGGATGCCAACCGGGGCATCCCCAAGCTTAGATGCTTGAGACTTCTTGAAATATTATCCTGGGATGCCTTGGGCATCCCCAAGCTTGAGCTTTTGTGTCTCCTTAATTCTTCTCATATCACGGTCTCCCTAAATCTCAAAAGCTTCATCCACACAAAACTCAACAAGGACTCGTGAGATAAGTTAGTATAAACCATTGCTAAAACCTTATCATACTCTACTGTAGCAAATCACTAAAATTATTATTAAACATTGCATACTAAATGCCTCTGCATATTTAATAGTCCTATCCTCAAATAGAATCATTAAAGAAGCAAACATATGCAAACAATGCAAACATAACAGCAATCTACCTAAACAAGACAGTCTATAAAGAATGCAGCAACATCCATACTTCCCTAGCTCCAAAAATTATGAAAGAAAATTTCCATTGTAGTAAATTTATCAGAGCTTAATATGCAAAAGGTTTAAACATTTTATCACATTCTGACTTTTCTAGGGAATTATTGCAAAAGCGGTAAAATTTCTGTTTTCAAACAGCAACATGTGGATTTCTAAAATAGGCATAGTAAAGGCTATCAATGCCACTTTTATTGAAATAAAAGATGCAAAACATTGTTATAAATAACAGCAAGCAAATATTTACAAAATAAATTGACGTTCCAAGAAAAACACATATCATGTGGTGAATAAAAATATAGCTCCAAGTAAAGTTACCGTTGAACGAAGACGAAAGAGGGGATGCCTTCCGGGGCATCCCCAAGCTTAGGCTCTTGGTTGTCCTTGAATAGTACCTTGGGGTGATTTTTCATTCGGATGTAACTTTTCGAGTAGATGATTTTTCATATAAAAAACTTTTTCATCCGAGTTAGTATACAAAAGTTATGCCCATTTTTACAAATTTCAGAGAGATTTTGCAAATAAAGTCAAAATTCACATTTGTAAATTTTCCCAACAACTAGACCACATATCACATGGGAAACTTATTTTCTTTTATTTTTTTGACATTTCCATCATTTTCTTTTATTTTTTTTAAACTGAAAAGGCGATCCACCAGGGGGTGTAGAGTTTGAAAATGGGACCTTTAGAACTGGTTCGTGGCACGAACCGGGACTAAAGGTCTCAACCCCATTAGTCCCGGTTCGTGCCTCAAACCGGGACTAAAGGTCTAATCTTTAGTCCCGGTTTGAGGCACGAACCGGGACCAATGGTGGTGGTCCAGGCGCGAGGACCATTGGTCCCGGTTCATCCCACCAACCGGGACCAAAAGGTCCAGATGAACCGGTACCAATGGCCCACGTGGCCCGGCCGGCCACCTGGGCTCACGAAACGGGACCAATGCCCACATTGGTCGCGGTTCTGGACTGAACCGGGACTAATGGGCTGACCCGGCCTGGACCAAAGCCCTGTTTTCTACTAGTGCAAGTAGAGTCCCATCCGGACACGAGACGAAGTCTTCAATCTTGTATATTCATAGTCTAACAGTCCGGCCAATGGAGGCTAGATTGGCTTTCGGTGGCTACGGAGGCTTCTAGCGGCGGAACTCCCGACCTATTGTGCTCCCCGATAGTTTTAGGCTATATGGAGATATATAGGAGGAAGAAGTACGTCAGGGAAGCCACAAGGGGCCCACGAGGGTGGAGGGCGCGCCCCTACCTCGTGGCCTCCTCGAAGCTTCCTTGACGTAGACTCCAAGTCTTCTAGGCTTCTTCTGCTCCAAAAATAAGTTCCGTGAAGTTTCAGGTCAATTGGACTCCGTTTGGTTTTCCTTTCCTGCGATATTCTAAAACAAGGAAAAAACAGAAACTGGCACTGGGCTCTAGGTTAATAGGTTAGTCCCAAAAATGATATAAAAGTGTATAATAAAGCCCATAAACATCCAAAACAGTAGATAATATAGCATGGTGCAATCAAAAATTATAGATACGTTGGAGACGTATTAGCATCCCCAAGCTTAATTCCTGGTCGTCCTCGAGTAGGTAAATGATAAAAACGGAATTTTTGATGCAGAGTGCTACTTGGCATAATTTCGATGTAATTCTTCTTAATTGTGGTATGAATATTCAGATCCAAAAGATTCAAGACAAAAGTTCATATTGACATAAAAATAATAATATTTCAAGCATACTAACTAAGCAATTATGTCCTCTCAAAATAACATGGCCAAAGAAAGTTCATCCCTACAAAATCATATAGTTAAGTCATGCTCCATTTTCGTCACAAAAGAATGCTCTCATCATGCACAACCCCGATGACAAGCCAAGCAATTGTTTCATACTTTAGTAATCTCAAACCTATAAACTTTCACGCAATACATGAGCGCGAGCCATGGATATAGCACTATGGGTGGAATAGAATATGATGATGGGGTTTATGTGGAGAAGACAAAAAGGAGAAAGTCTCACACCAACGAGGCTAATCAATGGGCTATGAAGAAGCCCATCAATTGATGTCGATGCAAGGAGTAGGGATTGCCATGCAACGGATGCACTAGATTGAGATTTTGTGTCTCCTTAATTCTTCTCGTATCACGGTCTCCCTAAATCTCAAAAGCTTCATCCACACAAAACTCAACAAGGACTCGTGAGATAAGTTAGTATAAACCATTGCTAAAACCTTATCGTACTCTACTGTAGCAAATCACTAAAATTATTATTCAACATTTCATACTAAATGCCTCTGCATATTTAATAGTCCTATCCTCAAATAGAATCATTAAATAAGCAAACATATGCAAACAATGCAAACATAACAGCAATCTGCCTAAACAAGACAGTCTGTAAAGAATGCAGCAACATCCATACTTCCCTAGCTCCAAAAATTATGAAAGAAAATTGCCACTGTAGTAAATTTATCAGAGCTTAATATGCAAAATGTTTAAACATTTTATCACAATCTGACTTTTCTAGGGAATTATTGCAAGAGCGGTAAACTTTCTGTTTTCAAACAGCAACATGTGGACTTCTAAAATAGGCATAGTAAAGGCTATCAATGCCAATTTTATTGAAATAAAAGATGCAAAACATTGTTCTAAATAACAGCAAGCAAATATTTACAAAAGAAATTGACGCTCCAAGCAAAACACATATCATGTGGTGAATAAAAATATAGCTCCAAGTAAAGTTGTCGATGAACGAAGACGAAAGAGGGGATGCCTTCCGGGGCATCCCCAAGCTTAGGCTCTTGGTTGTCCTTGAATAGTACCTTGGGGTGATTTTTCATTCGGATGTAACTTTTCGAGTAGATGATTTTTCATATAAAAAACTTTTTCATCCGAGTTAGTATGCATAAGTTATGCCCATTTTTACAAATTTCAGAGAGATTTTGCAAATAAAGTCAAAATTCACATTTGTAAATTTTCCCAACAACTAGACCACATATCACATGGGAAACTTATTTTCTTTTATTTTTTTTGACATTTCCATCATTTTCTTTTATTTTTTTAAACTGAAAAGGCGATCCACGGGGGGGGGGGGGGGGGTAGAGTTTGAAAATGGGACCTTTAGTACCGGTTCATGGCACGAACCGGGACTAAAGGTCTCAACCCCGTTAGTCCCGGTTCGTGCCTCAAACCGGGACTAAAGGTCTATTCTTTAGTCCCGGTTTGAGGCACGAACCAGGACCAATGGTTATGGGCCAGGAGCGAGGCCCATTGGGCCCGGTTCATCCCACCAACCGGGACCAAAAGGTCCAGATGAACTGGGACCAATGGCCCACGTGGCCCGGCCGGCCCCCTGGGCTCACGAACCAGGACCAATGCCCCCATTGGTCCCGGTTCTGGACCGAACCGGGACTAATGGGCTGACCCGGCCTGGACCAAAGCCCTGTTTTCTACTAGTGCAAGTAGAGTCCCATCCGGACATGAGACAAAGTCTTCAATCTTGTATCTTCATAGTCTAACAGTCCGGCCAATGGAGGCTAGATTGGCTTTCGGTGGCTACGGAGGCTTCTAGCGGCGGAACTCCCGGCCTATTGTGCTCCCCGATAGTTTTAGGCTATATGGAGATATATAGGAGGAAGAAGTACGTCAGGGAAGCCACGAGGGGCCCACGAGGGTGGAGGGCGCGCCCAGGAGGGGTGGGCGCGCCCCCTACCTCGTGGCCTCCTCGAAGCTTCCTTGACGTAGACTCCAAGTCTTCTGGGCTTCTTCTGCTGCAAAAATAAGTTCCGTGAAGTTTCACGTCAATTGGACTCCGTTTGGTTTTCCTTTTCTGCGATATTCTAAAACAAGGAAAAAATAGAAACTGGCACTGGGCTCTGGGTTAATAGGTTAGTCCCAAAAATGATATAAAAGTGTATAATAAAGCCCATAAACATCCAAAACAGTAGATAATATAGCATGGAGCAATCAAAAATTATAGATACGTTGGAGACGTATTAGCATCCCCAAGCTTAATTCCTGCTCGTCCTCGAGTAGGTAAATGATAAAAACGGAATTTTTGATGCAGAGTGCTACTTGGCATAATTTCGATGTAATTCTTCTTAATTGTGATATGAATATTCAGATCCGAAAGATTCAAGACAAAAGTTCATATTGACATAAAAATAATAATACTTCAAACATACTAACTAAGCAATTATGTCCTCTCAAAATAACATGGCCAAAGAAAGTTCATCCATACAAAATCATATAGTTAAGTCATGCTCCATTTTCGTCACAGAAGAATGCTCTCATCATGCACAACCCCGATGACAAGCCAAGCAATTGTTTCATACTTTAGTAATCTCAAACCTATAAACTTTCACGCAATACATGAGCGCGAGCCATGGATATAGCACTATGGGTGGAATAGAATATGATGATGGGGGTTATGTGGAGAAGACAAAAAGGAGAAAGTCTCACACCAACGAGGCTAATCAATGGGCTATGGAGATGCCCATCAATTGATGTCGATGCAAGGAGTAGGGATTGCCATCCAACGGATGCACTAGAGCTAAAAATTTATGAAAGCTCAACAAAAGAAACTAAGTGGGTGTGCATCCAACTTTCTTGCTCACGAAGACCTAGGGCACTTGAGGAGGCCCATTGTTGGAATATACAAGCCAAGTTCTATAATGAAAATTCCCCACTAGTATATGAAAGTGACAAAACAAGAGACTCTCTATCATGAAGATCATGGTGCTACTTTGAAGCACAAGTGTGGCAAAGGATAGAAGCATTGTCCCTTCTCTCATTTTCATTTTTTTCATTTTTTTGGCCTTCTCTTTTTTATGGCCTTTCTCTTTTTTTATTCCTCACTTGGGACAATGCTCTAGAAAATGATGATCATCACACTTCTATTTATTTACAACTCAATGATTACAACTCGATACTTGAACAAAGATGACTCTATATGAATGCCTCCGGCGGTGTACCGGGATATGCAATGAATCAAGAGTGACATGTATGAAAGAATTATGAACGGTGCCTTTGCCACCAATACTATGTCAACTACATGATCATGCTAAGCAATATGATAATGATGAATGTGTCATGATAAACGGAATGGTGGAAAGTTGCATGGCAATATATCTCGGAATGGCTATGGAAATGCCATAATAGGTAGGTATGGTGGCTGTTTTGAGGAAGATATAAGGAGGTTTATGTGTGAAAGAGCGTATCATATCACGGGGTTTGGATGCACCGGCGAAGTTTGCACCAACTCTCAATGTGAGAAAGGGCAATGCACGGTACCGAAGAGGCTAGCAAGGATGGAAGGGTGAGAGTGCGTATAATCCATGGACCCAACATTAGTCATAAAGAAATCACATACTTATTGCAAAAATCTACAAGTCATCAGAAACCTCGGCACTACGCGCATGCTCCTAGGGGGATAGATTGGTAGGAAAAGACCATCGCTAGTCCCCGACCGCCACTCATAAGGAAGACAATCAAATAACACCTCATGTTTCAAATTTGTTACACAACATTTACCATACGTGCATGCTATGGGACTTGCAAACTTCAACACAAGCATTTCTCAAATTCACAACTACTCAACTAGCACGACTTTGATATTATTACCTCCATATCTCAAAACAATCATCAAGCATGAAACTTCTTTTAGTATTCAATACTCTATATGAAAGTTTTTACTATTCTTGGATGCCTAGCATATTAGGATTATTTAAGCAAATTACCATGCTATTTAAATCTCTCAAAATGATATAAGTGAAGCATGAGAGTTCATCTATTTCTATAATACCACCACCGTGCTCTAAAAGATATAAGTGAAGCACTAGAGCAAATGACAAACTACTCCGAAAGATATAAGTGAAGATCAAATGAACCATAAGACATGAAAGCATTTCAAATGAACTCTGAAAAAGTTGAAAGTTGGGATGGTATCATAATTTCACCCACATAGCATGTGCATGTACAAAACGGACAATGGTAGCATGTTCGTGTGTTACAAAGTTGCGGGAGAAAGTCTTCACTTTTTCTTTGCTTCTGTCATTTTCTTATTGCGCCGTAACCATGGATAATCTTCATTGTTTATCAGGATGCTTGGGTCAGCCTTGACATTGAAGGGAGTAATTTCATGAAACTTTTCATAATCTTCAGACATGTCTGTCTTGCCGTCCACTCCCAGGATGTCCCTTTTTCCTGAAAGAACTATGTGGAGCTTTGGCTCATCGTATGATGTATTCGCTTCCTTATCTTTTCTTTTTCTCGGTTTGGTAGACATGTCCTTCACATAGATAACCTGTGCCACATCATTGGCTAGGATGAACGGTTCGTCAGTGTACCCAAGATTTTTCAGATCCACTGTTGTCATTCCGTACTGTGGGTCTACCTGTACCCTGCCGCCTAACAGATTGACCCATTTGCACTTAAACAAAGGGACCTTAAAATCAGGTCCATAGTCAAGTTCCCATATGTCCACTATGTAACCATAATATGTATCCTTTCCGCTCTCGGTTGCTGCATCAAAGCGGACACCGCTGTTTTGGTTGCTGCTCTTTTGATCTTGGGCGATCGTGTAAAATGTATTCCCATTTATATCGTATCCTTTGTAAGTCAATACAGTCAAAGATGGTCCCCTGGACAACAAGTACAACTCATCACAAACAGTGTTGTCACCTCTGAGATGTGTTTCCAACCAACTACTGAAAGTCCTGATGTGTTCACATGTAATCCAGTCGTCGCTCTGCTCCGGGTGTTTGGAGCGCAGACTGTTCTTGTGTTCATCGACATACGGGGTCACCAAGGTAGTGTTCTGTAGAACTGTGTAGTGTGCTTGAGACCAAGAATATCCGTCCCTGCATATTATTGAGTCTCTTACAAGAGTGCCTTTTCCAGTCAGTCTCCCCTCATACCGTGATTTAGGGAGACCTATCTTGTTAAGGCCAGGAATGAAGTCAACACAAAACCCGATAACATCCTCTGTTTGATGGCCCATGGAGATGCTTCCTTCTGGCCTAGCGTGATTACGGACATATTTCTTTAGGACTCCCATGAACCTCTCAAAGGGGAACATATTGTGTAGAAATATGGGCCCCAGGATGACAATCTCGTCGACTAGATGAACTAGGACGTGCGTCATGATATTGAAGAAGGATGGTGGGAACACCAGCTCGAAACTGACAAGACATTGTGCCACATCACTCCTTAGCCTTGGTACGATTTCTGGATTGATCACCTTCTGAGAGATTGCATTGAGGAATGCACATAGCTTCACAATGGCTAATCGGACGTTTTCCGGTAGAAGCCCCCTCAATGCAACCGGAAGCAGTTGTGTCATAATCACGTGGCAATCATGAGACTTTAGGTTCTGAAACTTTTTCTCTGGCATCTTTATTATTCCCTTTATATTCGATGAGAAGCCAGTCGTGACCTTCAACTGAGCAGGCATTCAAAGAAGATTTCTTTCTCTTCTTTCGTAAGAGCGTAGCTGGCAGGACCTTTATACTGCTTCGGAGGCATGCCGTCTTTTTCGTGCAAACGTTGCAGGTCCTCCCATGCCTCAGGTGTATCTTTTGTCTTCCCATACACGCCCAAGAAGCCTAGCAGGTTCACGCAAAGGTTCTTCGTCACGTGCATCACGTCGATTGAGGAGCGGACCTCTAGGTCTTTCCAGTAGGGTAGGTCCCAAAATATAGATTTCTTCTTCCACATGGGTGCGTGTCCCTCAGCATCATTCGGAACAGCTAGTCCACCGGGACCCTTTCCAAAGATTACGTAGTGTAAATCATTGACCATAGCAAGCACGTGATCACCGGTGCGCATGGCGGGCTTCTTCCGGTGATCTGCCTCGCCTTTGAAATGCTTGCCTTTCTTTCGACATTGATGGTTGGTCGGAAGAAATCGACGATGGCCCAGGTACACATTCTTCCTGCATTTGTCCAGGTATATACTTTCAGTGTCATCTAAACAGTGTGTGCATGCGTGGTATCCTTTGTTTGTCTGTCCTGAAAGGTTACTGAGAGCGGGCAAATCGTTGATGGTCATGAACAGCAACGCCTTAAGGTTAAATTCCTCCTGTTTGTGCTCATCCCACGTACGTACACCGTTTTCATTCACATCAATTTCGTTGCCGGGTTGCTTAGGGCCTTGGATGAGAACTGGCATCATAATGAACTTCTGCTTCATGCACATCCAAGGAGGAAGGTTATACATACATAGAGTCACGGGCCAGGTGCTGTGATTGCTGCTCTGCTCCACGAAAGGATTAATGCCATCCGCGCCTAAAGCAAACCATACATTCCTTTGGTCCTTTGCAAACTCATCCCAGTACTTTCTCTCGATTTTTCTCCACTGCGACCTGTCAGCGGGTGCTCTCAACTTCCCATCTTTCTTTTGGTTCTCACTGTGCCATCGCATCAACTTGGCATGCTCTTCGTTTTTGAACAGACGTTTCAACCATGGTATTATAGGAGCATACCACATCACCTTCGCAGGAACCCTCTTCCTCGGGGGCTCGCCGTCAACATCACCAGGGTCATCTCGTCTGATCTTATACCGCAATGCACTGCATACCGGGCATGCGTTCAGATCCTTGTATGCACCGCGGTAGAGGATGCAGTCATTAGGGCATGCATGTATCTTCTCCACCTCCAATCCTAGAGGGCATACGACCTTCTTTGCTGCGTATGTACTGTCGGGCAATTCGTTATCCTTTGGAAGCTTCTTCTTCAATATTTTCAGTAGCTTCTCAAATCCTTTGTCAGCCACAGCATTCTCTGCCTTCCACTGCAGCAATTCCAGTACGGTACCGAGCTTTGTGTTGCCATCTTCGCAATTGGGGTATAACCCTTTTTTGTGATCCTCTAACATGCGATCGAACTTCAGCTTCTCCTTTTGACTAATGCATTGCGTCCTTGCATCGACAATGACCCGGCGGAGATCATCATCATCAGGCACATCGTCTGGTTCCTCTTGATCTTCAGCAGCTTCACCCGTTGCAGCATCATTGGGCACATCGTCTGGTTCCTCTTGATCTTCACTAGCTCCCCCCGTTGCAGCATCACCGTATCAGGGGGCACATAGTTGTCATCGTAGTCTTCTTCTTCGCCGTCTTCCATCATAACCCCTATTTCTCCGTGCCTCGCCCAAAAATTATAGTGTGGCATGAAACCCTTGTAAAGCAGGTGGGAGTGAAGGATTTTCCGGTTAGAGTAAGACCTCGTATTCCCACATTCAGTGCATGGACAACACATAAAACCATTCTGCTTGTTTGCCTCAGCCGCATCGAGAAACTCATGAACGCCCTTAATGTACTCGCGGGTGTGTCTGTTACCGTACATCCATTGCCGGTTCATCTGCGTGCATTATATATAATTAAGTGTCCAAATTAATAGAAGTTCATCATCACATTAAAACCAAAGTGCATACATAGTTCTCATCTAACAACATATAGCTCTCCAGAGCATCTAATTAATTAAACCATACATTGAAACTATGTAAAACATTTCAATGCGAAAACAAATGCGATCATAATCGCAACCAAGGTAACAATTGATCCAACGGCATAATGATACCAAGCCTCGGTATGAATGGCATATTTTCTAATCTTCAAGCGCATTGCATCCATCTTGATCTTGCGATCATCGACGACATCCGCAACATGCAACTCCAATATCATCTTCTCCTCCTCAATTTTTTTTATTTTTTCCTTCAACAAATTGTTTTCTTCTTCAACTAAATTTAACCTCTCGACAATAGGGTCGGTTGGCATTTCCGATTCACATACATCCTAGATAAATAAAATCTATGTCACGTTGGTCGGCATAATTTTCATAAACAATAAATGAACCAATAGTTATAAAGATAATATACATACCACATCCGAATCATAGACAGGATGAGGGCCGACGGGGGCGGATACCAAAACCATCGCACTATATAAGATGCAATAATAAATGTAAGAAAATGATACAAGTATCTATCTAAACATACAAGTAAGAATATTTTTCCTTTCAGAAAGAAGATAAGAACAAGAGGCTCACCACGGTGGTGTCGGTGATGAGATCGGTGCGGGTGATCGACGGCGGTGAAGACGGGGACAGGGCGTGACGGACCGCTAAATCTAGACAAATCTCGAGGAAAATGGAGCTTGGAGGTCGAGCTTCGAGAGGAGAAAGCTTAAGTAGTGTGGCTCGGGCATTCCATCGAACACCTCATGTGCATAGGAGGTGAGCTAGAGCACCACAAAGCCCTCTCCCCCTCAGCCAGAGAAAAACAGAGCACTGGGGTGCTCTGCTCACGAGCGAGGGGTATATATAGGCACCTAATTGGTCCCGGTTGGTGACATGAGCCGGGACTAAAGGGGAGCCTTTGGTCCCGGTTCAAGCCACCAACCGGGACCAATGGTCGTGGGCTAGGAGCGAGGCCCATTGGTCCCGGTTCATCCCACCAACCGGGACCAAAAGGTCCAGATGAACCGGGACCAATGGCCCACGTGGCCCGGCCGGCCCCCTGGGCTCACGAACCGGGACCAATGCCGACATTGGTCCCGGTTCTGGACTGAACCGGGACTAATGGGCTGACCCGGCCTGGACCAAAGCCGTGTTTTCTACTAGTGTTACATAACTAAAGCATTTCTAGACTCGACTTCGGCCAGTTTGGCTTGGTAATCCTACAGGCAGTCAGGCTCTGATACCAACGCTATCAGGACCTCGATTCCAAGTCACATCGATCTAGACGGTAACACCTCATATCACTTTGTGGCCTCACGCACGGTATTCCCAAGGGTGTCGCCTTACCATGGCCCGGGACTGTTTGCGCCTTTTGGCTCACGTATATGATAGTGTCGCTAGCATCCATATGATAGAGAACCCGGGCCGACATGGCTAGTCGTTAACCCAAAGCGGCACTAACCTATGGGGACAGGCATACATGAATCACATCGAACATGTCGGTCAGCAACGTGTGAATCCGGGCTGTAGCACTGGGCTAACAGGACTCCGGATGTCACCGCGTGACATTTCCCCGAAGGGACAGACACAGGAACAAAGTGAAACACATGCCGGCCAGTCAAGTGTCCTGAGCTGTAGTGCTGGGCTAGCAGGACTCCGGTGAACCGGGCTGTAGCGGACTACTATGGCTCATGGAAGCACTAGACTACATTTCCCCATAAGAGAGGCTGCCAAGGATAAACAACTAGATTTTCGGATCCCACACATACCAAGCATTTCAATCATACACACAATATGCTTGATATGTGTAAATACAACATGGCATCACAACATAACTCTACAACTCAAGTATTTATTCATTAGGCTCCGAGGAGCGAGATATTACAAACATGGGTCTCATGACCCAACAATCATAGCATACAATGCAAAGCACGTGCGGAAGCTTAACATGTCTGAGTACAGACATCTACAAATGAAAAGGCTAAGAGGCCTGACTATCTACCAGATCCTGCCGAGGGCACAAGATCGTAGCTGAGGTATCAAGCTAAACATCGAAGTCCACACGGAACTACTAGCGAGACTGAAATCTCTCTGCAAAACATAAATTAAGCAAACGTGAGTACAAAGGTACTCAGCAAGACTTACATCAGAACTAGCTACATATGCATCGGTATCAACAAGGGGGGTGGTGGAGTTTGACTGCAGCAAGCCAGCTTTGAGTTAGTGGCTAACCTGAACTACGACTGCAAGCAACTCTTTTGAGGTGGCGCACACGAGTCCACATATTCACCATTCAATACACCACTATGGATCCGCTCCCGTCTCCCTACGAGAAGGCCATCCATAGCACTCACACTTATCTTGCGAGTTTTAGAGTATCCACTTTCACTTGTCTATGAACTGTTATAGGCAACCCAGAAGTCCCTTTACCGCGGACACGGCTATTCGAATAGATCATTTATAACCCTGCAGGGGTGTACTTCGTCACACATGTTTCCACCACTTAGCGTCTGCACACGACATGTGCTCGGCAGACTTCAAGCGAAAGCCGACGTGGGTGTAGACCACGACCTGACTAACCACACAAGTCTCTAGTCCATGTTTATCGCCTATTCGGGTTCCATCCGCAAGGAAATCCGGCCGGGGTGTCCTCAACGGCCCCAAACAATGTGTACAGGGTCCCGAGACGCCAAACGGGCGCCCGGCATACCCGGCCACAGTGTATCTACCGCATCATAGCCCACCCCTAGGGTCAGCGCTACGCACGGCCGCCAACACATAACCTACAAACACCAGAAACTAGTTGCAACTCCTGGACAGAGGACGAGAGGGGTCAATAAGTCGAGCGGGGTCATATTTCAGGGCCCAATGTGTGGTAGTAGTTGTTTCATGGATCACAAACACAGAACTCAGTTCCTAAGGACTGTTTTAGTGAGACAATACACCATGTACTCCTACATGGCCTCTCACCGCTACCTTTACCAAATCGTGTTCAAACACTTAGCTCACACACTCCAGAACATGTTTACACACCTCCGATTCATCCCCGATGAACCAGACCTGACACAACTCTATGCAAAAGCAGGCATGACAAACAAGCATGAATGAGTAGGCACATCAGGGCTCAAACAAATCCTACTCATGCTAGTGGGTTTTCATCTATTTACTGTGGCAATGACAGGTCATGCAGAGGATAAGGGGTTCAACTACCGCAACAACTAACAGATGAATCGTTGTTGTCCTAATGCAGTAAAAGAGAGCAGGAGCGAGAGAGTGGGCTTGTATCAGAATGAACAAGGGGGTTGTGCTTTCCTGGCACTTCTTAAGACAATAAAGTTCTTCATCGGTGTCATCGATCACATCGTCGGAAACATCGTCGTCTGAGAGGGGGCGGTTACCGGCAAATAGGGAAGGACACAATCAATGCCATGCAACAATATGATGCATGAATGTGACATGGCAATATGCTGTTGATTGGCCTAATGCAACTAGCAACAAGTTAAATGGAGTTGGTTTGAACACTAGGTTCAAATTCAAACTCCATATGTGCTTTATTAAATGCCATTTATTTGTTTTGTCCAAAACAGGGGACAAACATTGTTCAAACATGCATGAAAATGCCATAAACAGATTCCTTGAATTTTTCTGATAATTTTTCATATATAAATTATTTCATTCTAAGTTATAGATTATTTTCTATGATTTTTAGAAGTTTTAGGCATTTTTTGAAATAAATAAATCATTTAGATTTATTTAAAATCTAGAAAAGGTTTTACTGCGTCAACATGATGTAAGAGTGATGTCATCAGGTCAACTGTGGCTGGCCAGGTCAAACCTGGCCAGTGGGACACACTGTCAGTAGTTAGTTAACTAACTAAAGTTAGTTTGTGTTAAACTAATACTAATCCTAGTTTAGTTAGTGGCCTGGGGCCCACATGTCCGTGAGACAGGGGAAAGTCAAACCCCAGTCAAGCTGGGTCAAACCCGCCGGACCAGGTCAACGGCTCGTCGCCGGTGACGACAGAGACGGCGGAGGGCTTCGGGAATCGCCCACAGGCGACCAAATCGACCGTGTTTTGGTCCTACGCGTAGCTGGGGCTCGCGCGCATCTAGTGGGGAAAGTGGGAGAAGCTGGGGTGGAGCGAGCTCGCCGGAATCGAGCTCGTGGCGGCGGCCGGAGTACGGGTGCACTCGGGAGCGGGGCTACGGTGCCCGTGGGGTGGTGTGCTTGGCTCCTACGGCACCTACGCGACGCGGTGAGCACGTGGGTGTGCTCGGTTGGAGGTTGCGGCGGCTGTGGCCACGGTGGCGAGAGGCTCGGCGGCGGCGCGGTTCGGTCTCCGGCGAAAAGCATGGCTAGAGGAAGGGTTGGAGAGGGAAAACAAGGGGGAAACGACGGAGGCTCACAAAGGGGTCGAACGGAGTCGAAGTCAGGGCCGGGGAAGCACGGACGGCGGCGAATCAAAGACGAGGTCGTCGGCGGCCGAAGGTTGAAGAAGAGCTCGAAGGCGACGCTGCAGGGCTTCCGGCGGGGCGTGGTTCGGTGAGGGGGTCGAGGACGATGTCGCGGAACTCGTGGGCACAACAAAGGGGCGAGGGGGTAGCTGTGGCCGTGGTGGTTCTCGTTGGCGGCGGCGGCCGCGTTCGGTGGTGCGAGGGAGAGAGCTAGAGGAGGGGGAGGAGCATGGGAGAGAGTGAGAGAGGTCGGGCAGATTGGGATGACGCCGGGGCATTCACCCACGCGTCCAGAGGCTAGGCGGCAAGTAGGAGGAGGCGTGGCTCCTCGCGCGCGCGTGCGCTGTCCCGCCTCTGCCTACTGGCAGAAGTTAGGGATGACTGGCACCAGGCCAGGTGGGCTGGGCCAGCACAGGTGAGGCCCAGGTGGCGCCAGGTTTGTTTCCTTCTCTTTCTCTATTATTTAATTTCTATTTTCTATTTTTCTGTAATTGTTTTGACTTAATTAAAATGCTAAGGCATTTTCAAAAACCCTGAAAATAATTGTGGGATCTGTATGGAATATTTCCAACAGCCCTCGATTAAGTTCAGAATTATTTGGACATTTAAGATATTATATAGCATTTAATTGTCCAAATTCAAATACGTATGAATTAACTCCAAAATCCAAAAATGTCCTAGAAATGTGTGCATCATTTTTGGAAGAAGTTTTCACCCATTCCAAAATTGATGAACTTTTCTAAAAGCCATTTTGGGTAGATGGAAAAGATTTAATTTGACCCTAGTTGTATTTCACTTGCTGCTAGGGTTTATCAGTCCCCATTTCAAAATTAATAGATGTTGAAAATGATGCATGGATGCAATGCCACTAATTACAAGAAGATTTCTAGGGTTGTGACATTTTCTTGAACAAGTAAATAAGGGAAAAGCAAAAACGAGAAAAACTATTTACACGGGAAAGCTCCTAACAAGCAAAATAAGAACAAGGAAATCTTTTTGGGTTTTCTATTTAATACTACAGCTAAGCACACTGTAGCTAAAACTAGTTGTAGCTAAACTATTTAATACAACAAGAAAAATAAGAACAAGGAAATTTTTTTGGGGTTTTTTCTAAAGTTTTTCAAACACACAAGAAGAAAGCAAGAAAATAATTCTAAGCATGGATGATACAATGAAAAAGTGTGGACATCGAGAAGTTGAATAAGTTGACATGAATGTAGAGTCGGTGGGAACATGTACTCCCCCAAGCTTAGGCTTTTGGCCTAACTTGGTAATCGATCAATAGCCTGGAGGGTAGTAGTCGACATGGTAGCTCACGGAGGCTCTTGGTGCGGATGTCTCGGCCTGCCATGCTGCTACCACTCCTGCGTTATGAGCTCAGGCCTCGCTCTCAAGAACAAAATATCTCCCCTTGTTGTGATAATCAAGAGCAGGCGCAGGCAAATATGTGTCCACAACAGATTTTTGGTTAAACAATAGATTATAAGTGAAGTTATCAACCCTTCCCTTGAGAATCTTATGTTCTTTTAAAGTGTCAAAATCTAAATATCGCGTGGGTAGGATAGGATCGAAGGGCAAAGGTGAAACACCCAGCCCTCGTGCTAAATGTGTGGCATAGATTCCACCATAGAACCATCCAATGTTAGCGTTGTGCTGAAGTCTACGTGCAACAATAGCTCCAAGGTTATAGTCCCTTTCACCCGTGAGAGCGGTGCGAATGAGGCTCAAGTCTGGAGCATAAAGTGCACTATAGTCTTGCTTTCCTACTATACATTTCTCATTGAATAATGCAAAGTACTGAATTGCAGGAAAATGAATGCTCTTTATTCTACCTTGTGTCACTCCCCTCCTTTCACCGTAACAAAGACTAGTCAAGAAAGATTCAAATTCAGCCTTTGGTGGCTCGTCAAACGAACCCCAAAATGGAAGTTTGCAGTGGTATGCAAAATTCTCTAGTGAGACAATCCGATTCTTGCTCGATTCTATAATGAGCCTTGCTGAATGATGCAGAAGGGCCAACTTCAGAGGGTTTTTTCTTTCGGTTTCATTGATAGCAGAAGAGTATGCCCACAGAAAGAACCCGCAGGTACTATTACGACAGGTGGCTTTGGCACTATGGATTGAAGGTAGCTTTTTCTCCATATGGGAAATCAAAACACAAAAACTTTCTGAGAAATTACCCAGCAAGAAAACGTATGCGCGTGGGCGCAACGATAGTTGTATCTGCTTTCCTTTGGTTTGCATGGGCACGTGATACATTCCTAGCATGACGTTGGAACAAGCAAGGACCCAGCGTGATCCAGAGGGCAAGCCCATCCCGGGTGCTCCAGTCCCCTTACAAAACTTTCGTTATTGGGTTAGCCATACACTTCATCCTGCGCCTACTGGACCTGACTTCGTAGGATACTCTGATAGACTAGTCGAATGGCAATGGCCTAGTGGTTGTATCTGCTTGCCGATTCCTATCCACAACTGATGGTGCTTTAGGTTGATCTGATCCCTAGAAGGAAGAGTTCTTTGGCCTGCAACCGTTTCCACTTTACGGCCCACAGCTTGTGTTCTTCGGTATTAATTCGGTTTCTGTTTGTTTGGCTTGTCTCGTGTAGGAAATACTACGATCCAGTAGCTATAAATAGAAAGCAGAACCTCCTTATGTCTATACATAGAAAGAAGGAGTCCCAGGACCGCGCGCTAGAAAAGGTAGCCAGCTTAAAAACGCTAGCTAGCTACTTTTGTAGCCTTATTTAGTTTGGTTGCCTACGCTTGCTCTCCGGCGCGCTCCTCGCCGAGAGGCCCAAGTCCGTGGTTGGGCTTGCTTCCTATTCCGAACAGGAACACATTCCGGACAAAAGTACCATTTTTTAGGATGTTCGCCAATTCTTCCTCTTCTTTCTCTCATAAAACTGGAGATACTAGCTTCTAATCTGTTCGTTGTTTGAGGTAAGTATAAAGGAGATCAGGCGGAGCGATATCAATGTACTACCTTTCCTTTATCTCAATTCAAGTCAAGGCAGGCTATCTTTGTTATCAAGAAACAACCGCTTTTTCAAACAAAAACTTCGAGTAGTTCAGTGAAAAAACGGTCAAGCTTTCTTCCATCCTTCCTAGCTCCTCGATCTATTGATTTATGCCCGTGCTTCTTCTTCTATTTTTGTACGCAGAGATGTTCCCACTGGTGCCTCTTCTTCCAATGGTACTATAATTCCTATTCTGCGCCGTCAACAAGAATGAGAAGGTTGAAGAAGTCAACCCAGAGGTTTCGAGAGTGCCCAACTTCACCACCCGCTCTTAGATTCCAGAATTCGTGGCCTGAGCTTCATTCATTGATTTATTCGGGTGCATTCCTTTCGCACCCCGGTTATGAAATTCCGTACTCATTAAGTGCTATCTTCTCCACGACTTGGTTCTTATGGATCTCCTCCAGGTCCTAGGCATCTTGTCTCTAGCTCTGCTCTCTATCGGTAGTGAAATCAGTACCCTTCCTCTTTCTACTAACCTCCTTGTCTGATCCTGAATTCCCTTTCAAACTACTTTCTTGCCTTCCTTGACCAATGTTATGGATGGTGCACTGGTTGAGAAAATAATTGGCCAGTTGATGGGGAAGGCTTGGCAAAGAAGCTTGTGTCGGAAGAGAAGTGGAAAACTCTTGGTTGAATAGTGGATCTTGGTTGAGAAACTCATAGATAGAGATTGATCTGTTTGCTCTCCGCTTAGTGGTAGGAACCAACCTTAGTTGCCCCTCGGTAGAGTGAGTCTACTTAGCGAACTGGCAGCAGCAGCTCAGTAATAACACCTAGGCTTTTGAATTAACTCTGCGATTTGGAAGATGGAGGAAATGAAAGTAGAAGAAGTTATCGATTTTGATTTCGCGATCGATCCTATTTTGCTGTTCGTTCTGTAAATGACCTTGAGTTTCTTTCTTCTCCCTCCATTTTCTTCACTACTACCGCTTCTACACATAAATCAAAGAAGCATTGTGGAATAGTGGCATTTCGTTAATGGCTAAAATGTTCTTAGTGAAAGGGTTGCCGCAAAACTGGCAAACTCAGAGCGGGAGAATCAGAGTCAAGTTAGGCGCAAAAGAGGGGGTTGACATCATTCGTCGTGATTGGATCAATCAGACTGTGAGAAATCATGGTACCTTCACGTCTACCTTTCCCAAGGGCTAGTTCAATTCCAGAGAACGGGCCCAAGGTGCGTGCGTGTGCGCGTGTGTGTGTGTGTGTGCGTGTGTGTTTAACACCATGTGTGTGTTAGAGAGAGCGACAGATCGACCTACTCCTACAGAGAGATGTTGTGTAGTGTACGATTGTAGCTGCGAGAGTCGGTGCATCCTCTCGTTTCCGGGCATGTCCGGTAGGGACATGCGGACAGCTGCCACGGCCGCTCCTGACCAGCCTGGCCCACCCAAAGCCCCTCCATCGCCCGTGCGCGCTTCCCGCCCAAAACGGTCAGCGCCGCTCCAAAGAATCGGTGCCGCATTCATGCCCGGGCAGAGCGAACGCGACCTCTCACTGGCGCAAGAGTGATGGTTGCTTCGTCCGTCCAACTTACTGCTGGGTCTATGTGATTTGACGACTCATTGGTCTTTCTTACTGAGGTCATAGGACTGCTGGATGTCCCACGCTTTCGGCGAAAGGAGGTATACCTACTAGATTAAAATTTTCTCCATTCTTACAGCGGAGGCGTGCAAGAGCAGTGAAAACACGCAGGCTTAGTGATCCGCATGTGGTTCATGGTGAAATCTCTACAAAGACTTATATTTAGGAACGGAGGAAGTACTAGTATAGTACGTACTGTAATTTATCAGCAAGATAAATTTGTACAATGCTATGAAGCTTCCAGCTTCTGTTACATGTATCTTGCGTCCAAGGTTGCCCGTTGCAACATTTCATCAAATACAAAGGAGACTAACATGCATGCTATTGCATCTCAATGATTGACAGATCATAGCAAATATGTACTCCCTCCGTTCCAAAATAAGTTTCTCAACTTTGTGCAAACTTTGGTACAAAGTTGTACTACTACTAAAGTTGACACTTATTTTTGGAACGGAGGCAGCTAAAGAAAAAAACGATACATGCAGTCCCTAGCCCTTGAACCGTGAACCCTGACCAGGCTTCAATTTGCTGGCAACATTCGAGCTTCCTAATAAATGAAGTTTGCAACCTTTTGACCATCGGATCATTTTGTGCAGTTTCACCAAAATCGAGATGAGCATCCCTGTGGCAAAGAAATTGAACAAGCGTGATTAGAATAAGATTACTGGGACTAGTTGATGAGACATAAACTCATCACAAATACAGTACGTAGAAGCCAGTAGAGGTATGTGCGGGGCAAAGAAGTAGAGAAATATCCACAGGGAGTGATGTGGGCAGCTGGAGCAGTGGTGCAAGCCGGCTGTAAAGGGAGTTGTACCTGAGGGATGTAGCTCAACCTTGAGGAGGGCGGCGAGAGGCGGCAACTGCCCACGTCGCGGCAGTGAGCAAGGGACGAAGGCAACCTCACCGGCTTTGTGAGAGAGAATGGCGGGGACACCTGATCAGGACGTGTCGACAGTGGTTTTTCGCCGTCGGCGACGGCCACAGCATCTACACTAAGCATCCACCCCTTCCCCAAGCGGACGTGATCCGCCGGGATGTTAGAGATGTGGCCACAGTCGTTTTGTGCGAGAGTGTGAAGAGAGCAACCCCAACAAGCAACCGTGTAGGCTAGCCCGTCCTGACTATGTATATAGTGGAGCGGTTTCCTTTTCTCTCCATATGAACCTATCATATTGCGTACGTGCCATTGAAGAAAAAAAACTTTATTTATAAATGACGCGGCACCTACTACTCGTTCTCCTATAACCTTGCGCTTGGCATCTCCAAGATATTAACCTTGCGATTGGCTCTTCGCCTCTTCGGGAAGTCGAGCAATAATGGTAGTGCAGTATATATCGTTCTGGCTATATGAGACCGAATGAATTGTTGCACGTCCACCACGTGGGCGAGGGGCGAGGGAGAGTGCTACATACGGAGCAAAATGAGTGAATCTACACTCTAAAATACGTCTATATACATCAGTGTTTGGAGTATCTACTAGTAGTTCATATTGAAATCTACTAAAGGACATATATATTCCAAACAATATGATAGCATAATCTCTATAACCAAGGTAGTAGGGACGTGGAGTAAACGGAGGGAGTAGTAAAATTTTCTCCTCGGGCTGCGAGCCACCGCGCGGGTGGGCGAGGGAGCAGGCGTAAGGCGTGGTAAGCAAGCTTCACCTCATCCTGCGAGCCACCGCACCCGTGGGCAGGGGAGACGGCGTACTAAGCAAGCTTCTCCTCGTTCTGCGAGTTGACGGGACACATCAAAAGTACTCCAGTGTATAGAGCCTTGCCTCTAAGGTAGGCCCCACATGGTTTGCCTCTTTTTTTAATTTAACATAATGCGTCAAGTCGCAATTTGTTTGTTCACCCGTGGTAGACGATCCTCCCTCCACCAAGTGGACAACCAGTACACGTGCCAAATTACCACGTAGGTTTCCTTTTTCGTACAGAAATGAGCTCCACCGTGTACCCGCGCGGGTGTGGTTGGGAAAGAGACGGGAGTACGTGCGCCGTGCATGCACCTCTTCTCTTCGTGCACGTCCCCCACCTACGTGGGGTGTGTGTGAGAGATACAAACCGCGTTCGTGAGTGTTTTTTGTTTTGGGGTGGGGTTGATTTCGTGAATTATTTGTGGGAATATGTGTCGATGACATCTCAAATAAAATTTTGCATGCAATGTGTGTGAAATGGAGGCCTATCCATATCATACATAGAGGGTCGGGCAATCCACGAGAAGAGAGGGAGGGGTCATAGCTATCGATAGAGTCAAAGAGAGGATCAAGTGGGTGGGTGCGAGATCGATGAAGAGAGTCATCGAAATTGTTTGTGTGTACAAGTCAAAGATATAGGGCGACTAGCCTACCGGAACATTAGAGGGCACACGTCAAGTTTGTGTGTGGCAGGGAGACATGACTAGAGCGCTCGATGTATCGGTGTGTGGGGGGGGAGGGGGTGGTGGGAGGGGTAGGCAGAGGCCTAACTATAGAGGTAGAACGACTCATATGTGTGTTGAGAAGGAGAGACCCAGCTATGTCTTGAGGGAGATAGGTCGACATCCATACATAACTGAAGGACGGGAAATATGATGGGACAGGGAGAGAGAGAGAGGAGGGAGAGAGGGAGGGAGAGGGAGGGAGAGGGGTAGAGTGTTGGATGGGTGATGGAGTTGCTTCTCGAAGATGGTGGGAGAGGCCGACTAGACAAACTAAGGGTGGAACTGCAATGTTATCAATAAGAGTGGGGACGTGTTTCTGTGTGTGCCTGTGCATGATAGATCTATCGGGACGCATCCATGGATGATGAAGGGGAACCATGTGTTTGGTAAGAAAACCTAACTAGATCGGTAGATCAATTGTTGTTTGTCGGAGGAAGGGAGAGACACAATTAATGAGGTAGACCGATTGACGTGTTGGTAAAAACGAGTTATAAGGACCTAGCTAGCTATATGTATAGCGAGAGATCGGTCGGTGTACGTCCATTTGTTAGAGGCAAATAAGGCCCAGCGAGACGGATAGACAGAGAGAATGGAGCTAGGAGGTGGTGCGAGAGGCCCAACTACTAGCTAGATAGGGGGAGGAGTGTGCGGTTGTGAGAGTGATGAAAAGAGGGGCGAGAGTTTACATGTGTGTCTGACCGTATGAGAGACACGAGGCAAGGACACATAAAGGAGGAGATTGAAGGTGTGTTTGTATGTTGTAGGCAGGCACCGCTGGAGAGGTTTATCGATCGGTGTGTGTCGGAAAGGAGTTGTGGAGACTCTGGGAGAACGACCTAAAGAAAAAAAATGAATGTGCCAAGTGGATAGAATGCCGAGGGAGGGGAGGGCGAGGAGGGCATGTGCATGCACGAGCGAAAGTTAGTGGTAGCTACAAAGGTTAGAAGATTGTGTGGGTGTAAGAGACTAACAAAGATCATAATTTGATATGAAAGCGGATTCATATATTTGAATAGGATATCATAGTGTTTTAAACATTGCATGCATGAATATAGCGGTGATACACGTGCTGTGCACATGTTATACCATAATGTGATAATGCATGGCGTTTGCAACTCACAGCTAAATGCCGAACAATCTAAACCATACTATACATCAAACAATCTCACATTTTATTTGAATTTGTGATAATGTGTGGCGTTCGCAGCTTACAACTAAATATCAAACAATCTAAACAATACTATATATCGAACATTCTCACATTTTATTTGAATTTGTGGTAATGTGTGGTGTTTGCAACTCACATCTAAATACTTGTAGGCGTAGGGGGCGGGGCACCATACATAATGTGATAAACACATTATACATATGAGACATGGTTTATATTATGAAGATCTAGCTAGAGCTAGAAATGTAATGTGATTTGAAATCAAAATAAAGTGGATTCAAAAAATCTAGTTGGAGTTCATATAGGAGTACACATAGTTCATATGTAACTCGAGACTAATCATGTGGTGTGCTGTGAAGATAATACACAAACAATGGTTTAACTTGACAATAATGATGATTGTAGATCTTGTTAAAACAGAGAAACGAATTCAAATGCTTTGACTTCACAACAATCATTACTGTAGATCTTATTCAAATAAAGAAACGAATTCAAATTTAGTTCATATTGAAGCGGTAGTATATACGTTTGGAATGCACTAAAATGTTCATTTGATTAGTAGGTTGCATGCGTTATACACGTAGCGAAATATTTTAATTGAACATAACATGAATTCAAAGTTTTGAATGACATTTGTAGGGCGCATTGATTTGGGACAGTACACGTTAGGCTTGTCCGGAAATTTCAACCCATGCCTTGTTAGCCCGAAATATTTAAGATATATCTTTGTCTCGTTGTGCTCTGACAACTCCCTCCATCTCAACCCGTGCCTTGCTATTCCGAAATTACAACGCGCGCGAAAACTCCCACCTCCTGTGAAATCCAGACACACGAAATGCCCGTGGTACCCCTGAACCCAAAGAACCGCCTCAAATCGGTGGGGGTACTTTCGTAACTTACCCCACATTTCGGACAAGCGCGTCTCTAAGCCATGGTTCCCCACTGCCATCCCATCCGCCCACCCATTCGTACACCGAGGCCGTGAAAACTAGCGACAAAACCCCACACCCTGCTCCGTCCACCACCCAGCCGGAGCCTCTTCCCCGACAACGTCATCCACAGCAACACCTCGACGTCCCTCATCCACCGTACCGGATGAGGATCCGTCGTCGATCTCATCGTCCCGCCGGTTCAGCCACCCCGTCCTCCACCTCCATTGAGCTGCCCCGACGTTCCCCTTGTCTTTCGCGCAACCTCCATTCCCACACCACCGTCTTCACCTGCACCACCGGAAGAGCATCATCATCACCGTTTCCTCGGATGAAGCTGCGGCCTAATCAGTGCCACCAAAGAGGTTGTACACTAATCGCCGCATTTTCTTCTTGATTCGATCTCACGGTGCTGCCGACGCTCGGTCCCGAGCCGACACGGCGCGGCTCCAACCACGGCGGCGTCGCCGGCCACTTCCTCCACGGCGTCGCTCCCACGGTGGCGACGTCCACATCAGTAGGACCTGCTACTGCTTTAGCTCTCGCTCACGCTGCTGCTCTGCTCTTGCTCTCCGTCCCCTGTGCCTGGTTTGCTCTTGCTATTGCTCTTGCTCGCGCTGCTGCTCTCGCTCTTGCTCTTGCTTGCGATGCTGCTCTGATTTAGCTACACTTCAGTCGACTGAATCGACTTTTGGGTCAGTCGATTTTCAGGTGGTGGGGGGCTTGCCGGGGTGAAGGAAGAACCAGCCGCAGCGGGGAGGGGGGCTCGCCGGAGAGATACCCCACTATCTATCTTAGGGTTCAGGATGGGGGCGGTGGTCGCCGGCGGTGGCGGGGCATTGGCGGGGCGGTGGCGTGGGGATCACCGAAGAAAAAGCTCGGCACGGGGTGGCCTAGAGGGATGGCCGGGGCGACGGCGGACCGGCGGTGGGGAGTGTTTTCGGGGCGGGCGGGGCGGCGCACCGCCGGTCGCAGGTGGCGGGGGGCTGCTGTTTGGCCGACTCAGGGGGGTGGAGGTTGAAGATGAACCGCAGGCCTTGATTTCGTATCCAATGGCTGCAAAATCAACCGACCAGAGATGAAAAAGTCAGTCGACCGACATGTAGCCTCACCTTGCTAGTGCGTTCAGTTTTGACAGCCAAATTCAGTTTCGACAGCAAAATTCAATTTCTACAGTTAAGTTCAGTTTCGACAGTTAAGTTCAGTTTCGACAGTTAAGCTCAGAGATGAGCGGCTGATGTATTTTACATCTAGCACTTTGTGGTTATGTATTTTACGTCATGTATTGGAGATGCTATTAGAATTCCACTCAGGTTAACGTTGTTCGTTGTCTCTCTTGTCCTACTTCAGCCTCGGCGTCGTACAACTCACCGGAGCTGCTCCAACGACGAAACCCTCCATCACAGCGGAGCAGTACCTCGGGCTCCATCTCCAGACGCCTAAGATCTTCTTCCCCTCCTCTGACAGCCAAGTCAGCCGGAGCATCCTCACCAGCCAACCCAATCACGCTGAGATTGACATGGCTTCGCCAAAGAGGTTCTACACTTGTTGCATCTCTTTTTTACTCTACATGTTATATATATTGTCCACTGAGCACATGAATTTGTTCCTTTAGTGTCTCCTTGAAAGAAAAAACGTAGGAATTTTAATTTTCACTTGTCCTCCTTTTCAAATTCCAATTCATGAAGCACAAGACTAAGAGATAGTAGCATAATAGCATTATAACCGTACATTTTCTTGTGGTTTGACTTAATGTCACCATGCTTCTTTGCATCCTGTGATCTTCCAATTCTTGTGAATCAAACACCCAGATTGGCAGAAATCCTGTGTTTTTAAATTCTCTGTTTTGCACGTGCATTCCTATCCTATTCCTGTCTATTTCCTATCCCTGCATTGTTGGAATCCTCCAATTCAAACGAGCCCTTACAGAATTACTTCTCTTACAGATAGTTGTCAAAGAAAACCTTGCGTGGTTTGTCCCGCTCCTGCTGCGCCGTCGTCCACCCCAGCTCAGCTGCTCCAACGACAGAAGGGTCCAGCACAGCAGGGATCCGGCCTCTAGACCAAGGTTGTCAGAATCGCGATTCTATTATATGATTCTACGACTTTACGATCCAAACTAACCCCTATGATTCTACGATTTTAGTTCTTAGAATCTACGACTTTACGATCCTGATAGTGAAGATCCTATGATTTGCGATCCAACCATCGAAGCTCCGATCCGATTCAAAATCACGATTCTGACAACCTTGCTCCAGACTGTCTTTCACCGCCTCAGATCTTCTTCCCCGCCGCTGGCAGCCATGAAAACTGCACTACCATCATCAACCGAGCATATGACCTCGAGGACTACACGGGTCCGCAAGAGAGGTCTCACTCTTTCGTGTCTGCTTACGTTATGCATCGCTTAATATTACATGCTACGTTATCGTCATGTTCACCGATTAGACTCTGAGTCAGCTCCAAACTAATGGTCAAACTTGAGTTTTTAAATGGTTGGGGGGTACATATCGAGGCCGCTATCAATAGTATCTATCTACTATCTGGTTAATCTTCGGTGTCTACTATGAGTTTCATGTTGGGTGGGAAACAAACAGTAAAGAAGCCATTATCTACCTGCTATTATTGGTTTTGGGTCTATCCACAGGTTGCTACCATCACTCTGGATTTCTGCATGCACTCCTTACATAATATCACTATGTTTTATTCCTATGCATGACAGTTATTGTAAACAATGGAACTGAACATGTTGAGCAAAAGAGACGAGCCTTGCGTAGCAATAAAATTTCATGCAGACATCGCTCCATGGTAGGCGCAAAGGCAGCCCCCCTCCATGCATTTCGGATTGTAATCGAGAGGAAGATATCTGTTCTAAGGGGGATTCAGAAGGAGAAGACAACTCCTATTTACCCCCTGAGGTCTTCGCTCTAACTTGCCATGCTGATGTTGGTTATATAATGCATATGGTGTCTTGCATTGCTTACTTTATACATCAAATATGTCATATGCTTAGTTTAGACATCCTTTGTGCGAATGCCATCTGTTTAGTTTATTCATCGTTTATGTGAATTATGCAACGCCATCTTGTTTAGCCAGGCATCATATATGTGAATTTTGCAATGCCATCCTGCTTAGCCAGTCATCTTATATGTAAATTATATCAGGCCATCCTTTTTTTTTGTTACATATTACATTTGTCAAAAATGTTATTACATTCAACTGCTCTTCGTGTGCATCAGCCATTTGACACGGTGATGGCAAATTCTGGTGTGAAAACAAGGTCTTCAGAGAAGACTATGCTATCTGACGAAGCGCATATCTCGCTGGTTACGGATAGCTCCTTAGAGGAGGATTCAGAGACAGATGACCAGTCCTATTCCCCCCCCCGAGGTGTATGCTCTAACTTGGCAGGGTTATGTTGCTCATATCGTGCGTATGGTGTCTCGCATTGCTATGTCATTTGATTAGTTTAGACGTGCTTTGTGTGAATGCCACCTGTTCAGTGTCTAATTACCATATATGTGAATTATGCATTGCCATCTTGTTGCAAGACATTATATATGTGAATTATGCAATGCTATCTTGTTGCAAGGCATTATATATGTGAATTATGCAATGCCATGTTGTTTAGCCAATCATCATGTATGTGAATTATATCATGCTATCTTTTTTTGTATTACATGTTCCATTTGGCGACAACGTTTGTATATTCAACTACTCTTCCTGTGCATCAGCCATTTGAAGTGGTGATGGAAGTATCTGGAGTGAAAATAAGGTATTCAGAGCAGAAAATGCTACCTGCTGAAGCAGACATCTTGCTGGTTACATAGAGCTCCTTAGAGGAGGATTCAGAGACTGATGACCAGTCCTATTTTCCCCCTGAGGTCTATGCTCAAACTTGGCAGGGTTATATTACCCATGTCATGCATGTTGTCTTGCATTGCTTAGTTTTTACATCATATATGGATTGCCATCTGCTTACTTGCTTACTATATAAATCATATATTTGAATTATATCATGCCATCATGTTTACATAGTACATACACATCATCTATCTGAATTATGGCATGGCAACCCATTTAATAAAGACATCGTATAGTTATATCATCTCATCCTATTTAGTGTTTACAGTCATCATATTTTGAATTATGGCATTCTATCCGTGAATGTATGTGAATTATGGCATGCCAACCTATTTAATAAACACATTATATAGTTATGTCATGTCATCCTGTTTACATAGTCTCATATTTTGAACTATGTCTTTCCATCTTTTTTAGTTAGCCATCGTAATGTGAAATTGTGTCATGCTATCCTGTTTAGTTAGCCATCATATATGTGAAATTGTGTCATGCTATCCTGTTTGGTTAGACAACATAAATATGAATTATTTCATGCCCTCTTTTATTCCCCACTATCCATTGCACCTGTCTATCATACAATGTCTATACTTTCAATTACTTTTCTTGTTTATCAGCCATTTGAATTGGAGAGCGTGATGGCAGTATCTAAGGGAGTAACAACACAGTCTTCAGAAAAGATAGTGCTACCAGTTGATGCAGATAGAACCACGGTTGTACTTGCCCAAGGACCAGATCCACCGCACATAACCCAGACTCTCGCAGATTGTACCCCTACCCAGTTGGACAGAGAACCAGCTACACCCCTTCTAACCCCAACCCCGGCAGATAGTAACCCAGTTCCAGTTGACACAGCACCGTCTCCACCACAGAGCACCCAAACACGAGCAGTTAGTAAGGGAACTACAGTGCCCAAAACACGAGGACCACCACTCTGAATCCCAACTCAACGCTTAAAGGAGAAGAAGATTTGTTCTCAGGTCAGGTTCTGTAGCTATGGTTCATACTCCTTTGCTCTTGCATGACTGTATTTACTCATACCAACTATTTTCAAATTTGAAGGATGGAACTGAAACTCCAATGGCGCAACAGGTATGTTTTAAACTTGTTTCTTTAACTGGTTTGCTGTTGTAACCTGCTCTATGTTGATTTCAGTTTCAATTGAATAAACAGTTATGTTCTCATGTCATGCACATTACAAGTGTTGTTATTGCTCTATAGTTACCCACACTTATATTCTGTCTATTCTGCTTTGTCTTGAACAAATATTATTTGAACTGTGTCTCTCTCTTGATTTGGCAACAAAAACTAGAATGATATAGACCATAAAGTGACCATGGTACATAGATATATGTTTGTTTCATGCTGTTATCCTGTCCACTTTACTACTGAACTCATTTACCAAAATGAGTTTCATATACAACATGGTAAACATGTGATGTGTCTGCTTGTTTCTCTTTTAGAATGCGGACAAAATATTGGAGAACAGTACCGCGTTATCCAATGGTAAAGGAAGTAATGCAGATAAGGTTCAAGATAGTGAGACATCCCTGTTGGTCTCCAAGAAAGCTGATAAAAATTATCTTGACGATAGTGAGGGAACCCAAAAGTCCTGTCTTGATGTAGTGTTCGAGTTACTGGCCACTACTAGTGGCACAAGCTCTTCGAACTCGCTGCCTGAATCAGTTCGTCTTCATGAGTCTCAACTTCAAGTTGAAAGACATCGATCAGATATGCTGCGACAGGAAGCTGAAGGACTGAGGAAGTCCCTACAGTATTCAGATGCATATTTTCTGGTGCAACAGCAAGCGCTGGAGGATTTAAGCGCCAAACAAGAGAAAGTTAATAAGCTTGCTAAGCATCTTGCCAGCATTATGGGTACCTAGGATATTGTTTCTTGAGATCTTCTGAAGTGGTTTTAGTTCTGGATTTATTTTGCTGCGGTGTTTATTTGCGCTGGTCGCCAACTTTGACAACCAGTGTATATGATATGCTGCTTTGTTCCCTATATTTGCACTGGTGGCGAACTTTGATGCCCAATGGATGTAATATGTGTAATAGCCGTGATAGCCTAGCATTAGTTGCTTGCGTATTTATTTCCTTGTTGTCTTGTTTATTTGTTTGCTTGTAGTCATTGCAGTTCTTTTTCCGCGGTTAGCTAGTGGCTGCAATAACCTATTTTTTAAAACTAGGCCACAATAACCATGGGCTAATATTTACTGTAGTGACACTGGGCCTCCTACTGGTCGTAGAAATAGTGGGCCTTCTACGGGCTGTAGAAACAATGGGCCTTCTACGGGCCGTAGAAACAATGGGCCTTCTGCGGGCCGTATTATCAATGGGCCTTATACCGGCCGTATAATCGATTGGCCAAACATGGGCCAAACAGACCGCATTATGGCCGTAAACGGGCTAGAGTTGGAATCGTCCGTTCATGGGCCAACCATAACGGGCCATCGTTAATAGGCCGTATTTGATGACGCTACGAAATCGGCCCAACGTATTAACGGACCACAAACGGGCCGACTGTAACCACGGGCTGAATTTGGCCCACAAGCAGAAAATGACAGTAACGAGCTGTAAGTAAACAAATGCTGGAAATGAGCCCAAGAATTAATGGGCTCTGAGAAGGCCGAAAGATAACATGGCCTGGAAACGGCCCAATGGAATAACGGGCCGTTAATGGGTATAAAGTGATACACTGTTCATTACGGGCCAGTTTCACCATGGGCCGTTAATGGGTGTAAAGTGATACACTGTTCATTACGGGCCAGTTTCACCACGGGCCGTTAGTAGGCCAAGAGTTACATAGGGCCTCATATGGGCCGAAAGACGTCATGGGCCATACATGGGCCAGAAGTGATGACGGGCTGGAATCATATTGGATGGCCCAGATGACGCTACTGGGCCTAATTCGGATAGGGCGTAACGGGCCTTGGGTTAGCGGGCTGTAAATGGGCTATATTCGAACAGGCCGTTAATAGGCTTTCCATGGGCCGGCCCGCCAGCTTTTGACCAAGTCAAACGGGTCGGCCTTTTCACAGGAATGGGCCTCTGTTGGGCCGTGCCACGTGTCGACGTATCATAGGCGCCTATCTGACCCACTGACGAGCTGACACGTGTTTCGTCCGGCCAATAAGAATTTTACACGTGGAAATTTCCCATTGGTCGGGGCTGTTAACGGGTTATCGGATCCAAAACCCGACCCGATAGCTTAACGGTGTTCCGTTACGGTGGATGCCACGTGTCGGTCACCCTTGACGAAAGCACTTCTGTGACGCGCGATTTATCGTCATGGAAGTGGACACTTCCGTGATGATAATTTTGGTAATGTCATGGAACACTTCTACGACAGCACAGGTATGACTATCTTGATTCTACCATAAATTTGTCATGGATGTACATGCATGACAAAAAAAGCGACCTACTGTGACAAACACGTATCATCACGGAAGTGTATTTTTTTGTAGTGCTTTCATGGAGCGGCATCAACATGCCGTGGTAAATTTTTTGTCCCGTTTGGGGCAGGTTTGGGTATATGCTTCTCACAAATTAGAGCTTCTCACAACAAGCATCATAGTTTCAGTAGGGAACGTCCCACCTTCAAGGACGAAACGATATCCACTGCCTCTTATTGCTTCCAAAAAATTTCTCGTGTCAACATAGAACAAGAGGAGTGTTGTGTCAATTTTTGTGATTTTTGGGGGTTCTTTTGGACATTTTTATGCATTAACTGAGTTTTCAATGCATTTATATGCATAATTCAAATTTGAACTACATGCACATGCTCCAGTGCATATAAATTGGTTGAAAAATCAAATATGTATCCTTGGGTGCATGCTTAGGTCCCATGCAAGAAATGGGAATGAATTTCAAACACCAGGGCACCGTTGATTGCCGATAAAACATTGAGATGCCTGGTTTTTAAATTTTAATAAATCCAAAACTCGTCTGAAATTCATGAAACTTGGCATGCTATCATGGAATGGCACCCGACATGATGTGGTATTTTTCGTGTCCATTTTGAGAGAAGGCGCACTCGAATAATGACAGCCAACAAAGGCATTTTGAAAAAATAGCTGCCACTTTAATATCTCAAACGTTTGTATAATTCAAACCGTGTGCGTTTTGTTAACCATTCACGTGACGTCACGTGTCTTGGTTTTAATGGTTGTAGGAGGGGTCGTGCGGGCCGCTGCTTGACCTTGACTGAACGGGAGGCGTGCGAGCGCAGTCCGGTGCGCAGGCTAATCGAGAGGCGTGCAAGCTGTCCTCCAATGCGCGGGCTCACCAGGAAGCGTGCGAGCTGTATGCTGTGCAGGCTCACTGGGAAGCGAGCCCTTTGATTTCCATGGCCGCCCGCCTTCCTCTCCATTAATGGCGCCCGAGCCGCTGTTTAATACGGGGCGGCCTTACTGTTCGCCTCCCATTCCCCTCCCCCCCCCCCCCCCCGGAGACCTCCACCGCCATGGCGCAGAATGATCATCTGCCACTAGTCTTCAAGTTTGGTGAAGTCGACTCCGAGCCGGAGGAAATAGAAAATAAGGAGGAATGGGGCCTCACGGACATGGCCCAGAATGAGCTGGCCGCGGCGGTTGCTGCCCCCGCTCCCGTCCCAGCTCCCATCCCCGCGCCCGCGCCAGCGACTAACCCCGTAGCATTGACGGGCTGGTCGCCCAGCACTATCGCAAAGCTGGAAGCCGCGGGCGTCGGCGAGGTCTCCGCGGACCCGCGCGAGCTCATGTACATGGTGCATATTGTGGCGTAATACACAAACAAGGAACGAAGCCATACAAGTATAATCATATGCAAGAGGAAAGGCTTCATAAAGGAAGCCCCAAGTAAACGGGGTATTTGAATTTGTGTGTCACAAACAAAGTTTTGACAAGGAAGTTTTTCATAAACAACTTTTTGCCAAAAAAGTATAATTCTTAGTCGAACCGAACAAAATTTAAAGTGAAAGTTTTTGAGTATGAAAGCGACTTAGCTGGTTAAACATAGTCTTCGGCTTGGCCAAGGCCCCAGCCCCCAAGCCGGTTCCGAAGTGTCCGAGAAAAGAGCTCGGCTTGACGAAGTGGCGACATAGCGCGGTTGACGTGTTGAGGAGAAGCCCCCGGTCCAGCCGAGCTAACAAAGCTGGTCGGCTGATGATGCCAGAGTCCCCGGAGTAGGTTTGATGAAGAGATGGCAAAGCACCCGGTCCAGCCGAGGTGACGCGGTAGGTCGGTAAGGCGACAACGAAAACCCCATGTCAGCCGGTCGAGCATCTCTGTGAAAATAATGCAGTACAAGCCAAAAAATATTCAGCGTAATAATTTTATGTGCTAAACGAATAATCCAGAAAGATAAAATATGTTTCAAGGTGACGGCTGTAGCAGACCGGGGTAAGAAGAACTGATCCGTATTGGACTAATACTGAGAATCAGATTGCTTTGATCTTGACAGGAGAAGTCACCAAAACGTGTAGTAGTGGTACTAGCTGAATTATACTAGTATTGTCCAACTAGATTTGGAAGACCGTGCTGCAAGACTAAATCAATTGCATCAGTAGTTACTAGCACTTTTGATCTACGTACTTCTCATCAAAAGGTAGCAGAAGACCAACGAATGACTAGAAGCTGAATTGAAAAACAAAAGGAAGTGAATCTCCCTGATGATGCCAGCGACCGACGATTGATACAGTTCCTCGGTCCACGTGCGCCGGTACAAGCTCTGCCGCGTCCTCGACTGGAACGACGCCTAGCATAACTCTGCCAGCCGACCTCAGATCCCGCTGGCCGGGTTGATCTTCACGGGGGGTTGCAGCATAAATTGATAAAGAACGGCAAGAAACAAACATTAGGTTAGCCTTTACGTGGCTAGTAAAGCGAGTGCTAAGGCGTACAATCCATTGATTAAACCCGGAGGACCATCATGTAGTCTGATTAAATAATAGTACTGGTTCACTTTCCTGACGGCTCACGTGAAGAGGAGGACATAGCTCAAACAGACTTTTTCCCTTGATCCATGTGCGGCCATAAGAATTAACGCATGCATGGGTTGGCCTTGGTCCGATTTCTTGATGTAGCAGAGGCGCAGGGCGGCCCTATATCATCGGCCAGGGGCACGCACACCTCGTGATACCTCGGCTACCCTATTGTGTTTGGATGGCGCGAAAAAATCACCACCGCCGGACACGACAGTAGCCGTAAAAACTCCTTCATCTCCATCTAGCACTTGCGGACAAATAGCCCGAGGCAACAACAACTTGCAGAAAAAGACAATTCACAAGAAACGGATCTAACTGAAAAAATATCACCTGATCATCCATCGATCCGCGGTGATCACCCAGCAGACTTTCAAAAAAAGCATCAATGTCGGTTCTATATCCAGCGTATCGCGTAGTAGGGGTCCTAAACTAGGCGTCTTGGAGCGATGGTAACATGGACACGAGATTTTACCCAGGTTCGGGCCCTATTGATGGAGGTAAAACTATACGTCCTACTTTTAATTGTATTCATATGGGGATAGTACATAGTACAGGTATCTACCTCGAGATTGTAGTAATGAATATGAGATCGCCTATTGACTAGCCTGGCCTCAGTTTATATAACACACCAGAGGCCTAGGATTTTAGGAGAGTCCATGGCTTGGGCGTCAAGTCTTGTGGAATCTTTCTTGTATGCGGCATGGGTTGTCCGAACTGGCCCAATAGTGAACCACCATGGGGGTCCTCAGCCCGATCCAGCTGGTCGAGTGACGACATGACGAGTACCCCCTAGTCCATGACACCGTCACCAGCACTAGCGCCCGTGCCCGTGCGCGCCTTTCCACCCACCATGGCACCGTCCCCCGTGCATTTGGCTGCACCCGCCACGCCCGCGCGCGCCCCTCCACCCACCGCGACGCCGGTCCCCGTGCGTTTGGCTGCACCCGCCACGCCCGCGCGCGCCCCTCCACCGACCGCGACGCCGGTCCCCGTGCGTTTGGCTGCACCCGCCGCGCTCGTGCCCCTGCCCGTGCGCCCCCACCCCCACCTCCAGCGGCATGGGACGCTGGCGTCGACCGCTACCTCTCAGCGGCGCCAGTTGTTGTCCTCTCGCGCCCCGCCCGTCGATCGCGCGACGACATGATATTTGATTTACAAGTGAAGAACATTTTGTGCTGTCTTGAAGACTTCAACAACGGCATCCCGGAGGACGACAACGACAACGACAGCTCGGCATGCCGCCTCCGCCGCCACCGAAAATAGTTTTTTGGGGGTTTAATATTGTATCTCGAATTCTTGATCATGTGAGTATAAATTCGTAGTGTGACTGAATGAAAGATATGGTTTGAACGAACTTGCGTTTCTCTCTCTTAATGTATAGACTTATCAAACGATTTTCTTTTAGAAAAACGTCAACGGTTTTTAAATATAAAACACTCATCGCAAATGTTTTAGTTAGAACACCCATATGCAAACCGACAGCTTCCCCAGGAAGCCAAGGGAAAATGTGTCGAGCAGGATTTCTACATACCTTCAACGCAAACGGTTGTTTTGCAGGACCCATGTGCAACCACGTACAAACAATTGGGTAAGATTTGCATATCTGTCATTTTAGGTATGTTGCCATTTCTCAAACTGGAAAGATTGACATTTGTTTATCTAGTAACATTGCCATTTGTCAACCTCGTAACACTGCGATTTGTCAAAATATGCAGATACAAATCACTAGCACTATCTAATTTGTGCAACTAAAATCACTAGCACTGTTCATATGGACACCACTAGCAGGCATGAGTTCATGTACGCATATGCAAATGTACCATTGATTACATATAACAAGTCATCAACCCACAACGACAACGAGACTACATGTTGGATTATAGATCACTAGGAAATATGCTCGTGCGTTGCAACGGGAGAAAAATAATATCTCAGCATTCCCCACATCCCCGCACACACTCTTTCACGTCCTCTATGTGAACACAACGCGTGATCAATAATGCCGCTTATTCTCCTTCCTGCCATCGTCGGCGGTGGTAGTTCAACCTTTTGTCGATGGAATGATGTGGGCGGCAGCCGTCAATAATGGGAGGAGATAGTCAGCATTAATGCTCGATCGCGTCAGTTAGGTGTCATCGGCTAGCGCCTCGCCTATAGTCACCTCCTTCGTCAACTGAACTATTGTCGGTGTAGCAAGTATAATTTGCAAGTAAGTTTGCTACAAAAATTATAAACCTAGGCATGATTCTAAAATAGTCATATACATTGTTTCTGACCACTTATTTTTTGAGGAATTGTTGAAAAATAAATTGTTCGAAAATAAAGATCGGACTTCAAAGAGCTACATAAATTAAATCATATAGCACATATATATGCCTGTGTGTTGCAACAGGGAGAAAAATAATATGTCAGCATTCCCCACATCCCCGAACACACTGTTCCACATCCTCTATGTGAACACAACGCACGATCTATATTATCGCTTATCCTCCTTCCTGCCATCGTCGGTCCGCGAGATCTAGGTAATAGTGGGGTTGGTCGGCGTGGTGGCGACCACCCAACTGGTGCATTTTTTTCTTCCGGGTCCGCCTCCGTCTCAGAGTTATGGTTGTGTCGTTATTTGGTTGCCACGCGACGACCTTCAAGGCACGATTGCTTCGACCACTCTCTCCTACGACAATGTAACCGGATGGATTACTAATTGCAGTGCTTAAATTTTGTTTGATTGGCATAATTAGCACATAACCAGGCATGAATGTCCCTTTATTACCAGGGTTTATTCTCTTCCACTATTTTTGCGCTCATATGCCCATAATTTTTTATTAATTAAAGCAAAACCAGCATATTTTCTTCTCTTAGCATGTGCCCACAATTTTTTCAATTATAGGCTATAGCCAACCAGCATATTTACTTTTATTGGCACGTACAAATTACCTCCGGCAATAATTTGTGGAGTAGCGTGTTCTGCACATGATTCTCGAGACAACTTCCTTATTCTCACACAACCTTCTTATTTCCAGACAACTTAGCGACATATAAAAACAGGTGCGATTTAGTATAAAATTCCAAGGTGCGACTATTCCTATCATAATTGCAAGCTAGCTGAGTTGGCTTCCGCTATTTTTGCTTCTTGTGAGTGTGACAGAAAAAGAAATGTGTGGTAGGCCCAATTGGGGATAAGCTAAAAAAATGGGGAACTACGTGTGGAATGGATGAAACTAAATCTATACGTATATGACGCTAGCTGCGTCAAATAGTGCGTGGAACGCACAACCAATCGCGTCTAGACCAGCTACTGGCGGGTACCTTTGGTGTGCACGAGTAATACTGCAACGTCATATTTATTAAAAAATATAGATTATCTTAAAAATATGAATTGCCGAATATTCTTGGAAAAGTGAGTATGTTTTGAAATTAGAAATAATGTTTTTAATATTCTGTCCATTTTGGAAAAAATGATTTTTTTAAACGACATCATTTTCTGAAGACATGAGCTATTTATGAAAACACAAACATTTTTTAAGTTGTGACTGACTTTTGAAAATGGAACAGGTTTTGAACATTCAGAACAATTTTATAAAATGTATTTTTAAATACGGACATAATTTTGAATATGTGAATATTTTACTAAAACAAGAATATTTTTTAAACTTATTTTTTTCAAAATCCAAACCATTTTTGAAAACACAAACAGTTTTGGGAAAAAATGAATATATTCTGAATTTAAAAAAATCAGAACGAGAAAAAATAACATCTTTTTAAACATTCATAAAAACAGAAGACAATATTGTAAGTGTGAACATTTTTCAAAAACTTGAAAAAAAATAAAATTCTTAACTTTTTTTCAAAAGTTTTATTTAAGAAATAAGGTAAAAAAATAAATTAGGAAGGAATAACATAACGGGCCAGCACAGTTTGGGCGTCCTGTGCGAATCTCTGACTATCTGCGGCACAAGGCATCAAATAGAGTTTTTCAGCTTCCTGAGGAGGCAAATAACTGGGCTGGCTTGGCTGGGCCGCAGCGTGTGCAGCCGAAGTATGAAAATCTGGGTTGCTAATAAAAAAACAGACAGACGCACAAAAATTTAGTACCACCTCGGATAGAAAAAATAAATTTCGACGGTGAACGGATGAAAACATTAGTTTCTATTTTTAAACAAATCGTTAAAACCATAATATTATTCGAATTTGGAACAATTTTGAAAAATATAAAGATGTTTTAAAACATGAGAATAATTTTTAAAATTTGAACAAATTTGGCACGACCGAAATAAAATGAAATTCCAAACATTTTTTTAAAAATGAAAAAAATTGTAATTCGTAACTTTTTACGACATTTAAATAAAAATTGAAATCACGAACTTTTTTAAAAATCTCGAATTTCAGAAAAATGTAAAAAATAGAATTGGAATGGGGAAAAGAGAAAGAAATAAAAAAATAAAAAATGAAAGAGAACGTAGAAAAAAGTGGGCTGCCATGTCTTGGGTGCCCTGTGCATAGCTTAAACTATTTGCCGCGTTGTGCAGGAAATATGATTTATTTTATTACTGCTTCGGCAGGAAATAATGGGCTGACTTAACTGGGCCATAGCACGCGCGGCCCACTATGAAATTCTGCACAAATCCTTTTTCTTTGCTAACGTACAAAAGTTTAGTACCACCTCGGATAGAAAAAAAATCTTTCGGCGGTGAACGGATGGAAAAATTGGAGAAACGAATCTTGCTTTATTAATAGGTATAGATTTCCAACAAAACATTCTAGTAAAGTTTTTCTCACACAAAAAATAACAAAGCGATGAAATGAACTTCAGCTCAATCACTCGTCGGCGTTGGAAACACTTGCTTTGAACCAGAAGTGATTCTCTGGAAAGGGCCAGCTACTGTCAATCTCGAGACCAACGCAGGACTGATCATCGAGGCTGAAGCGGCCTATGTCAGGACCCATATTGGGACGGTAGGGAAGCATAGTAATGTCCGAGGTATAGATACAGTTGCTTCTCATAAATGATAGTAACGTTGTGTAAACAGCAGCTGGATCGCCTTCCACCATCATTGGATAGTTTTGTCCAAGGAAGAGCGAGTTTCCTCCAAGACTTTCAATACTGAACCAGGGAGAAGATGTTGGCGCTAGTACACTAGTATCCATTCCAAATACCCTGCAACGGATGTTGGAATAGGTCCGGAGAGTGTGACCATACGAGACAACACCTGCTTCCTTAGTAACATCAACAGTGCCCCATATACAGACAAGAAGAGGTGGTCCATCGGAAAAAGTTGCCAGGCACCACTGAGTATATGGGTCCTGCTCGTCCTCATGCTCGTGAATAAAATTTTCAAGTATAGGTGGTGGAATGTTCACAGGACCTTGGAAACACAAGAAGGTTAATTAGTAAAGGGAAACTAGCTAACCCACATGCATGTGGATGAAACAATTATAATTACGGTGGAAGACAAACTTACCAAAATCATAAGGATTCCATGCAAAAATAGTGCCATGAGTTGTGGCAGCAAACACAAGACCCTCATATTGAATTGCATCACAGTACTCATCCATGTATAGAAAGTGATTTTTGAGCAATATCCATCGAGTCGAACCATGAAGAACCAGTGGCGGAGCCAAAGAGGGGCGAGCAGGGGCCTGGCCCCCCCTAACGATCGCGCGATGCTATACAGTTAGCGATAGGAGCGCACGTATTCCGCGCGTACGTTCATGCTCGCCCCCCCCCTATCTGAAACTAAAAAAGGCCCATGTAAAGCCCACTAGCGGCCAGATTTTTGGGGCGATTGCCTCTGATCTCTTGGGCTGGCAGTTGCGTTCTCATGTCAACTTGTACGTACGGAGGTATCTAGCACTAAAATGAGTCTAGATACATCCGTATCTAGACAAATCCAAGACAAGTAATTCGGAACGGAGGGAGTAGAAATTAGCCGCCGTCGTTCCTTGACCTGGCCCGCTCTGCCCCCGTCGATTGTGCCCTGCTGCTCCCGATCCTATTCATACAGCGACAGTGAGGCGCAGCCTTCTTTTGGATCCAACTACGGGAACTAGCCAAGGACCAAGGTTTAACACATCAGTACATAACACCATCTACTAATTTCAGTTCTCATCTTGTATTATTGTTGAACATACACATCAGATTTTTGTTGTTTACTTGTTTTGGTTGTGTGATTTGTGAAGTTATGATTCTATGAAGAATTCCTATCTTATACATGTCCTAAAAATTGTGATCGTGATGCAAATTATTCCGTATGAGTTTCTATTTATGATGCAATTTTTTCCTATGTCGAACTTATCCAATATAACTAATTGTGAGATTCCAATTTAGCAGCTATGAAGAGAAAAGCAACGCCAAAGACCGTTAAGACTAATTCATATTTGACGCCAGTTGCTTGAAGTTCTCAATCTACTATAATTGTTGAAGGCGCAAAATCTACTATAATTGTTAATGTGGCTGATGTGTGAGTTACAAATTCTAGTCCAATTGACACTCATGTTCAGGATAATCCGGGCATGGTAAATGTTGCGGAACAAGCAAAATTATGTCAAATTGGGAGTTGCCACCAAATAAGCAAGATGAAGCTTGGCATTTTCATATATCTTAGGGGCCATATCAGCCAGGAAGAGCCCCCAAACACTCTAAATATTAATTTATCTTTAAGCGCCGCCAAATGGGAGATGACTTACATATTGCATGATCATATACGTTGAAAATATAGCAGGTAAGTTCTCTTCGAATTAAATTATTAATTATGTTTCCTCTTATTGGCGATTGTGGAGGTTAATTTAAACTAATGCAACTATATCCATGTTTGTAGTGTGTGGCGCACATATACAATATGTTCATAGTTATTTTTCTGTGCTGAAAAAAATCATGAACTTGACTTCTTAACTTGGCCCCCCCTATACCAAAATCCTGGCTCCGCCCCTGTGAAGGACGACAACAATCTTGTCGAAGATAGCGACAATAAGCATTCCTATAACCCCGAGAGCGGTTGTGAACTCGACAAATTGCTATCTTCCGTAGACGACAGTCAGCATGATCGTATTTGAAGTCACGTAGAATACTGGTGTACTCAACCTCTAGGCAGTCGTTTGAGATTTTTTTGAAGTGGAACCCGGTGATGAGTGTACACATTCACAAGTTCCCACTCGCAGTTGTACCCAATATAAACAACCCAATCACCATTTGTGCCTGCCCAAGCCTTGCCCTCAAGCGATGGCATATTAACATCATATGTATCATTATCAACCGGCATCAACTTACACAAGGCGAGGCTTCCCTCGTCCCCGCGCCAGTCAGCACTATCACGCGAAGAAGATAGGGGAGATCAAACCGCTCCTGGACCCCTGGGTTCCTTGTAATAATGTTATTAGTTGAGTCGAGAATGGTCTTGAACTAACCTGCCATGCTAGCCGAGGTGATGACGTCGCACCGATCAATGAGTTCCTCCACTATGTCATCATTCAGATCAGGGCAAGAATAACGGGATCGTTTCCGGCTTGTTCCCTCCATGGAGAAGACGATCAAACAATGGCAGAAGGAAGGGTGAAGGCAAATGGAGGAGGGAGGAAGCGCTAGCGTGCGACAACAGTTCCAAATCGAGAGGGAAAGGCGAAGAGTCGGTGGACGGTTGCCACGGTACACGAAGAGGCGCCTGGGGAGCGAACGGTTGCCACAGAGGTCACACACTGACGACAAGGGACGAGTGAACCGCATGCAATCCCATCGCATAACACACACGTCTTGTTAAGTTGAACCGTTGTTATTCTCTTATGTCAACGCAAATAGTTCATCCGAGTGAACCGCATGCCGTATATCACACACACCATGATCTAGTTGACCGTTTCTTTTGTGTTGCCTAATCACAAACAATTCATCCGAGTGAACCGTATGCTGTATATCGCACACACCTTCATCTGGCTGCCCGTTTCTTTTGTATTGCCTAATCACAAACAGTTCATCCGAGTAAACCGTATGCTATGTATCGCACACGCCTTCATCTCGCTGTCTGTTTCTTTTATTCCTCCTCATCGCAAACAGTTAATTGAACTGAACCGTATGCCCTTCATCGCACACACAACTAAAATCTGAACCGTGTTTGATGCATCCTCCATCGCAAATGTTTTCACCTTTTTTGATGGTTTTCATACACCACCGTTTGCGATTATTGCATTGCACACTGCCGGGGTACTGATCCACGGGCACCGATGGGACCGGCGGACCGGGTCCCTTTCGGTTCGGCGGGGGCGGAGGTCGCACGAAGAGCGGATCGAGGCGAAGCACACGAGTGGTTTACCCCGGTTCGGGCCGCACGGATGCGGAAAACCCTACTCCTGCTTTGTGGTTTGTATTGAATTCTTGCTCGGGAGCGCGGAGTGCTACAGTACACTCCAGCAGCTAACGAGACCGAGCGCGAGTATTCTGTTTTTGCCAACCCCCCTCTACATTGCGCATGGGCCTCCTTTTATATGCTCAAGGGGTCACCGACAGGTGGCAACGTAGACAAGGGTAAAAATGGAAAAGTGCTGCGGTTGGTACAGCTACCCGCTACAGTGTATCATACCTAACCCTGACGGCAGGGGACAAGGGCATTAAATGCCCGTCTGTGTCGCCTAAATAGTGCAAAAGGGACCGTCAGGGATGCCACCGCTCGCCACGATGGCAATCTTGTCAGCGCCGCTAGCCACCGCGTACCGCTGGCTGCACAGCCTCCCGCCACGTACGCCTGGAAGGGTCCCAGAGCGACACGTTGGTGGATGTGCTGGAGCGCGGACACAGAGTGGTGGCTTGCCGCGGCAAGCGCCTTGCCGCGGTCGTTGTCTTGTCGCGTCCGGGAGCTTGTCGCTCACCGGGCCTTGCCGGGACGTGTGCCGCGTCGCGGCAAGTTCCTTGAGATGCCTTGGTTGGCCTTCCCGGCAAGCTCCTCTTGCCGGGGTCTTGTTTCCTTGGCTGGCTCCAGGGGAACCACGGAGGACCTTGGCGGTCACCCGGCAAGCCCTGCCGCGGGATGCTGCGACTGCCCGTGCACAAGTTCGGGATACTAGGGCACCCCTACTCTAGTACACCGACAGGAGCCCCCGGGCCTGGGCCATACACGGTGCCGAGCGCTGTTGGGCCAGGTCCAAAACAGGGCACGGGCACGCGCGGCCTGGGTTACGCCGTATCTCTCTCCGTATCCACCGCACCCTCCCCGAACGGCACGCGTTGAATGCGGCGTCGTGGGAGAGATCGTGGGTGGTTACTTTATTCGGAAATGCGGAACGTCCGCCCCCTCCCTCCTTATAAGCAGGGGAAACAGGGGCAGTTCGCCCATTCGCCGGTTGCTACTCCAATCTCGGAAATCTCCGCCGCTCCCTCGTCTTCCCAAAGCTGAAAAGAGAGCAGCGCCCCGCCCCCCCATCGCCACCAGCACCACCAACGCCGTCGACCTCCTCCACCACTTCCGCCATGGCTCCGAAAGCCTACAAGGGGAAGGTTGTGAAGTCGACCGAGGCGCAGCGGCTTGCGGTGCTGCGAAAGGAGCGGGCAGTCTTCCCCCCCCCCCCAAGCTTGCCGCGAGGGAGCTGAGGGAGAACTACTATCTCTTCTGGTCGACGGAGACGCGAGCGCATCTGCGCACGAAGGTACTTCCAGCCGCCGCTTGGAAAATGGCTCCAAATGGATATCCTTTCTTCGCCTTGTTCTTCTAATGCGGGCTCTGCCCGCCCTTCTCTGAGTTTTTCTGCAATATCATGAACACCTACGGATTCCACCTCCTTGACTTCACCCCCAATGCCGTTCTGACCATGGCAGTTTTCGCACACCTCTGCGAAAACTTTGTCGGAGTCCATCCCAATGTAGCCCTTTTTCGCCATTTCTTTATGCCCCGAGTAGAGAGAGGAGAACCTTTATCCGGCGGAATCGCCTGGATCTCGAGGGCCGGCAAGAAGGACACTTATCTGGAGGGAGAGTTCCGCGGCAAGTGGGAGGAATGGAGAGCAGACTAGTGCTGGATTGACGAGGAGAATCCGCAGCCGTTTACCGCCCGGCGCCATACCCCAGTAGCACGCGGCAGCGATTGGAGTGACGTGGCCCCGGAAGATGATAGGCTGAAGATTGCCGTCATCCGGATCTTCCGCCTCATGCTTGCCGGGCTCACTGTAGGCGCTGTTGGCGCAGACTTTCTTCGCCGCCGCATTGCCCCCTGCAGGAACGGGGGAGACCCACCTGGGAATTCAAAAATGCGGCGGATATCATGAGGCTGAGTCCAGGCCTCAATTTCAACTTCACTGTTTTGGAGCTCAACGCAATGCTCCAGGAGCTGTTCAAGTACGACCCTCAGCATCCTGAAGTTTTCAGGTTGCCGCAAGGTGTCGTTCCGCTGTGCAACAACTCCACGCTCGACCGCATCCGCGCAATGATGCCACAGTGCGATTCGCATGGAATTGTCCCAACTTGGCAAGATCCTGCAGACGACGTCGTGCAGCAGTTCTTTGACGGCTTGGTAGAAGTGCCGGTCTGCTTCGATGAAAAGGATAGGCTCACCCGCGACACCACCGATGAGGAGATGACACGCATCGCCACCAGGCTGGAAGAGGCGGCGGCAGCCGTAGCCGCGGGCGAGTTTGGATTCACCGTGGAGGAGGCAGATGCAGCAGAGGCGGCAAGCCGTACCGAGCGAGAGGAGACCGCCGGCGAGAAAGGGCTTGCTGGGCATAACGCCGAGTCGAGCGAGCCTGCCAAGGATACAAGCGGCTCGCTAGAGATCAACTCCTCTTCCTCCTCATCTTCAGGCAGCTCGCCGCAAGCAGAGCCTCCATCCCCACCAAGAAGGCGTCTCCGCAAGGCCGGGGACGTAGCGGGGTGGCAGGCGAGTGAACAGTCGCCGCGCCGTGTGACGCGCTCCACCGCGGCAAGCACTGGTGCTGCGGGAGCACCTCATGCTGCTGCGGCAACTGGAGCGGGGTCGTCTCAGGCCACCGCCACTGTTCCCGCCAAGCGGCCAAGGGAAACTACTCCTCCGCCTCCTCGTGCTGGACGTGGTCCGGACTTCGACTTCTCTACGTTCAGCTCCGACGAGGAAGAAGAAGAAGAGTAAGATTCTCTTGTTGTACTTGTAGTTCTTCAATTCTTGCTGTTTTGTCTTGTATCTCATTTGCTTTGCTCTGAACTTGTTCCTTTTCAGGACTCTGGCCCAGAGAGCAGCGAAGAGGGCCAAGGTCCCGGTGATTATCATCGAGGACGAACCCACCGCGACAGTAGGGGGTGCGCCCGAGACAACCTTGCTGGACCCGGCAACTTTTCTCCAAAGCAGCCCCCAGCATAAGTATATGGTTCGCTTTCCGCTGTGAGGCGCGCATGGATACTCTGTATTTGCTGATATCTGATTGTTGGTTTGTGTAGGCGCAGAGCAGCCCCACCAGGAGCGCCCGGAGACTGCCCCCGAAAGGCCAAGGGAGAGTCCTCCGGCAAGGGGGAATTCTCCGGCAAGGGACAGCACCAGCGTCACCCCAGCGGCGGGGACTACGACTGCCGAACCAGTGCAGGTAATCTTTTCTTCAAAGCTTCCCTTGGGTTCTTCTTCTTTTTGGATATTTGCTTGACTTTTCTCGCTTTTCCGGCCATCAGATCCATCTGCTGCGGAGCGGATGGAGACCGAGGTTGCTGCCGACGACGTTGCTGCCACTGGAGAAGCAGCCGGCGCTGATGATCCCGCCGGCGACGAGGCCGCCAAAGCTGCCGCCGCAGCAGCTGGCGGGGGGTCTGGCGATCGCACAGACGGCCCTGAGGCCGCAGGAGCACCAGGCGCTGCGTCGACCGCCGACCCGTCCGCCGCTACCGCAGCGCCAGGCTCCGAAGAGCCCCAGCCAAGCGTCTACTTGAAGGCCGGCGATGGCGACTTCATCAACCTCCCCTGGGCGTCAAGCTCCAGGGCGCCGGTCGAGGGAGAGAACTTCGACGGAGAGGTGCTCGCCTCCGCTGGGCTGACGCTAGTTGATGCGCCAAGCAGCAGCAGCGGCGAGCCTAAGGAGGAGAGGCTGCTGCGGAAGCTGTTGTCGCTCTACCGCGCGTGGTAAGCCAAGCTGGAATCCCGCGAGGCGCTTGTCGCGAAGGCGGGAGCAGATATCGAGAAGCGCGCAGAGGAGCTCCGGGGTCTCCACCAGGAAGCTCTCCGGTCCTTGGCAGAGGAGCGGGAGCAACTTGCCGAAGCGCATAAGTCCTTCTTCCTCGAGAAGGCCGAAGTTGAAGAGCAACAGCGGCTTGCCGCTGAGAAGCTGTTTGCGCAGGGGGGCGAGCTGGCGCAACGGAAAGTTAACCTCGACAGCCACGAGGAGGAGCTTGCCGCGCGTGAGCAAGAATTCGGCGGAGCCCTTAAGCAAGCAGAGGATGCTGCCGCAGTTGCCGAGGCCGCCAAGAAGGAGCTGGAGACGAAGGTGGCGAAGCTGGAGGCCGATCTCAAGGAGAGTGGTGAAGAGCTTGCCGCGCTCAAGCTTGAGCGGGAGAAGGACGCCCAGAGCAACTCAGAGCTCCAGGCTCGTCTCGCCGAGAAGGGCAAAGAGCTTAGCGCCGCCAAGGACTCCAACGCAAATCTTGAATTGAAGCTGACCACTTTGACCAAGACGCTGGAGAAAGTGGAGCATTGGACGGAGGGTCTTGTGAGTGCTGCCGCAGATATCGACAGGGAGCTGGCACAGCTGGGGGTGGAGGATCTCGAGTGTTCCTCTGATGAGAACCTCCAACCCAGCGCCAAGCTCACCTTGTTCTTCAAAGGCGTGACGACGGCCCTCCAGCGGCTCTGGGAGAAGATCCCAAAGCAGCTGGCCGACGAGTCGTGCAAGATCTGCGCGGGAGCTCTTCAAAAGGTGTTGATGAAGGTGGTCTTCCGCAACCCGGGCCTCAACCTCACCAACGTCCTCAAGACCCTGCCGCCGGATGCTGACCTGGAGGTGCTCAAGACCCTTGTCACACCCATTGTGGACACGGTGAGCGGGATCAAGAGGATTGAGGGCGATCGCGTAGACTAGGCCACCCGTTTCCTTCTTTTCTTGTCGCTGCTGATCATGTTACAAAAACAATCTGTTAGAGCCGCGACAAGCTACTTTGTAATATAACTCTTTTCTGGGTAATGATTGCAATGTTATTCCCTTTACTTGATTACTCCTTTGTATGTTTTTGCCCTACGCTTTTAGGGAACTTGCCGGTGCAGGCACCTTAGCCGCGAGCGCTGAGTGCGGGACGTCAGCAGCCTGCTGGCGGTGCCGCTACCGACAAGAAACCTTGTCGCAACTAGTCGCAGCTCACTTAAGTTGTTGAGCGGACTCGAAACAAAGTAAGGGCGCAACTAGCTACGAGTTGGTTCCTCCGCGCACAGGTTTTCCATACAAAGTGCAGTCGTTCAAGGGAGATAACTTAAACATTTTAAAAATCTGATTGCTCAAGCTTTGGCAACTTAGCTTTTCTATTGTTTGCTTCCCAGTAAGGCGAAAACTTTCTTGAATGACGCTGGTCCATACCATTATCTTCTCCTTTCCCCCCGGCAAACTTGTGGGCGAGGGAACCTTCCTTTCCTTGAGAAAAAAGAAAGAGGAGAAAATAAAGATATGGAGCCTTACGGCTCGTTATTGCTTACCGGGGGTAGGTGCTGCACAAAGTGTCAGATAACACATGCAAAAAATAGAAAACATGAAATTGACAAGATGTGCGGAGCACATGAGCTTTACTTATGCATGGGGTCTGCGCCCGGCTTTGTAAAAAGGATTACATGCAACAGCGGCAAGACTTGTACAAAAGGTGGTTGCCGGAACGGGTTCCGACAACCGCGCCTTAGGGGTAAAACTTACGAAGATGCTCAATGTTCCAAGAGTTGCTCACCGGAATGGCATCTTCGGTCTCAAGGCGGACAGCGCCAGGCCTAGTGACTCGTTTCACCCGGTAAGGGCCTTCCTACTTTGGCGTCAACTTGTTGGAATTCTTGGCGGATTGAACACGCCGAAGAACAAGGTCGCCTTCCTCGAGACTTCTGGCACTAACTTTGCGGCTATGGTAGCGGTGCAAAGCTTGCTGGTAGCGAGCAGCTCGCACAGCAGCCTGAAGACGGTCTTCCTCAAGGAGCAGCGCGTCATCTTGTCGCAGCTGCTCTTGCTCAAGCTCATCATAAGCGAGCACTCGAGGTGACCCGTATACGAGTTCCGTGGGGAGAACTGCCTCTGCTCCATATACTAGAGCGAAAGGTGTCTGGCCAGTGGCTCGATTTGGCGTCGTCCTGATCGACCAAAGAACCACCGGCAGCTCCTCGATCCAGTTTCTTCCGCACTTGTGCAGCCTGTCGAAAGTCCTTGTCTTGAGCCCACGCAGCACTTCAGCATTTGCCCTCTCCGCTTGACCGTTACTTCTCGGGTGAGCAACAGAAGCGAAGCAGATCTTGGCGCCAAGATCATGGACGTACTGCATGAAGGTGCGGCTCGTAAATTGCATACCGTTGTCGGTGATTATCCTGTTAGGGATCCCGAGGCGGTAAACAATTGACCTGAAGAACTTGACTGCTGGCTGTGCTGTCACCTTCCTCACTGCTTCCACTTCCAGCCACTTTGTGAACTTGTCGATTGCAATGTACAAGTACTCAAAGCCCCGATTGCTCGGGGAAAGGGGCCGAGGATATCGAGCCCCCAGACCGAAAATGGCCAGGATAAAGGGATCGTCTGGAGAGCTTGAGCTGGTTGGTGTATCTGCTTGGAATGGAACTGGCACGCTTCACACTTGGTTACTTGTGCAGTTGCATCCTGGAGGGCTGTTGGCCAAAAGAAACCTTGCCGGAATGCTTTGCCGGCAAGTGCTCTTGCGCCAATGTGGTCACCACATATGCCTCCATGTATCTCTGCCAACAGCTTTTGTCCGTCTTCCCGGTGAATACACTTCAATTTCACACCGTTGAGTCTTCTTCTGTATAGTGTCTTGCCGACAAACTGGTACATACTTGACTGCCGGGCTACTCTTTCCGCTTCTTCTTGCTCTTCGGGAAGTTCTCCTGTCTGAAGGAAACGGACAATCTGCTGTGCCCATGCTGGAGCTTGTGGCTCGACAACAAGGACTAAAGGCAAATCTGCTGCTGCGGGAACATCCGCTTCCACGGCGAGAACCTGCGGCTCTACCGGAGCTTGGCGTTCCCCGGCAAGCTTGCCGGAGCAAAACTTGTCGGGAGCTTCTGCTTCAACGAAACAAACCCTAGGGCTTGCCGGAGCAGACTGCTCCTCAGCACTCTTGGCGTTGATCTTGGGGACCTTCTTGGCGGCGGCTTCGGGAAGCTCTGCCGGAAAATAGTCACCAGAAATCAACTTCCTCTTCTTGCTCTGTCCAGTTGATGGCGTTACAGACGGTTGAATCAGCTTGAGCACAAAGATCCCTGGTTCCACAGGTAACTTAAGTGCTGCGCACTTTGATAGGCCATCGGCAATATCGTTCTGAGCTCTTGGAACATGCTCCATCTGTAGGCCGTCAAAGTGCTCTTCTAGCTTTCTCACTTTGTCGATGTAGGCTTCCATCAACGGACTCTGATAGCTCTTGTTTACTTGGCGGACGACAAGCTGTGAGTCACCCCTGACAATGAGCTTCTTGATCCCAAGGTCTGCCGCAATCCTGAGACCGGCAAGCAAGCCTTCATACTCTGCGGTATTGTTTGTTGCTTGCTCCTTGGGAAAGTGCATCTGGACTACGTACTTGAGGTGCTCTCCGGTGGGTGCGACAAGCAGCACGCCAGCGCCTTGCAGCGAAAAGGCACCATCAAAGTACATCAGCCAGTCTTTGCTTGCCTCCTCACCGGGGATGCTCGTTTCTGGAATTTCTTCATCTGGTGTTGGCGTCCATTCTGCTATGAATTCTGCCAATGCTCTGCTTTGGATAGTTGAAGTACTCTCAAACTTGAGGCCAAAGCTTGACAGTTCCAGTGCCCACTCAACAATCCTCCCTGTCGCTTCTGGATTCTGTAGTATCCTCTTCAGCGGAAAGCGAGTGACAACTGTGATCTCATGTGCTTGGAAGTAATGGCGCAGCTTTCTCGAGGCCATGAGAAGGCCGAAAAGCAATTTCTGCACGCCAGAGTACCTTGTCCTAGCCCCCTGCAGAAGGGAACTGACAAAGTAAACTGGGCGCTGTACCATTCTCTTCTGTATCTCCTCACGCGTCTGTGCAGATCCCTCCTTGTCGGAACCAGAGCTTGTCGGGGAAGCCCCCTGCTTGTCGCTGGATGCGCCTGTCGTGGTTGCTGGCTCGTCATCTGCCTCCCTCTCCGCTACTAACGCAGCACTAACCACTTGATTGGTTGCCGCTATATACAGCAGCAACTTCTCTTGTGGCTTAGGTGCGACAAGTGTTGGAGGGGAGGACAGGTATCTCTTTAAGTCTTGCAGCGTAGCCTCCGCTTCCGGAGTCCATTTCATTGGACCTGCCTTTTTCAATATATTGAAAAACGGCAGGGCGCGCTCGGCAGACCTAGAGATAAACCTGCTGAGAGCAGCCACGCAACCGGCAAGTCTTTGTACATCCTTGACGCACTTTGGGGCTTCAATCTGCTCAATGGCCTTGATCTTGTCGGGATTGGCTTCGATTCCCCGCTGAGACACGAAGAACCCGAGAAGCTTGCCGGAGGGGACCCCAAACACACACTTCTCGGGGTTGATCTTGAGACTGATATTGCGCAGATTTGCAAAGGTCTCTTCTAAATCTTGAATCAAAGTTGCCTTGTCCTTGCTCTTGACCACTATGTCATCCATGTAGGCTTCCACATTTCTGTGCATTTGTGGCTCCAGAGCGATATGGACTACCCTTGCAAATGTTGAACCAGCATTCTTTAAACCGAAAGGCATCCGTATGAAACAGTACGTGCCACATGGAGTAATGAATGCGGTCTTCTCCTCATCCTCTTCTGCCATGAAGATCTGATGGTATCCTGAGTATGCGTCAAGAAACGAAAGCAAGTCACATCCGGCCGTGGAGTCAACAATCTGGTCAATGCGTGGAAAAGGAAATGGGTCTTTGGGACAAGCTTTGTTAACATCGGTAAAGTCGATACAAAGTCTCCATTTCCCGTTCACCTTGCGCACGACTACAGGATTGGCCAACCACGTAGGATGGAGCACTCCTCTGACAAGGCCTGCTGCTTCCAACTTCTTGATCTCTTCTGCGATGAATTCTTGGCGCTCCACTGCTTGCTTCCTGACCTTCTGCTTGACGGGCCGCGCATGAGGACAAACGGCAAGATGGTGCTCAATTACTTTCCTGGGAACACCGGGGATGTCAGACGGTTGCCACGCAAACACGTCGACATTCGCCCGCAGGAAAGCAATGAGCGCACTTTCCTATTTAGGGTCGAGAGTGGCACTGATGGTGAAGGTACCACCAGTGCCGTCCTCCTTGGCGGACACCTTCTTGGTCTCTGGCGGAGCTGCCATTGCCTTCTTACACTTGCCGGTGGAGCTCGATGCTGCGTCCTCAACGGCAGCGCGGCACTCCGAAGAGGTGCGCTTGCCGGAGTGGGCATCAGAACTCTTGCCGGACTTGGTCTTCTTCTTCCCCCCGGGAGCTTCAACGGCAGGTGACTTCCGATCTGCTGCGGCTACCGCTTCCCGGTAGATCTTGTCGGCGCAGATAAGAGCATCCTTCTTGACGCCAGGGACAGAGATGACGCTTATCGGGCCTGGCATCTTCAGCATGTTGTATGTGTAGTGAGAGGCTGCCATGAACTTGGCGAGTGCTGGACGGCCGAGTATCCCATTGTAAGGTAATGGAAAATCGGCAATGTCAAAAGTGACCCTCTCAGTCCTGAAGTTCAACTCGCTGCCAAATGTTACTGGCAACGTGACCTTCCCCTTCGGCTTGCTCCTTCCCGGGTTGATTCCTTGGAATGTGCCGGTCTCTTCAAGCTCCCTGTCAGGGATCTGGAGTTTGTGGAGTACAGCGGAGGAGATCAGGTTCAAGCCGGCCCCGCCATCAACTAGCATCTTAGTGACCTTGAGGTTGCGGATAGTTGGTGAAACCAACATCGGCAAGCACCCGACAGCAGTTATGCGATCAGGGTGGTCCTCAATATCAAAGATGATAGGCGTGCTGGACCATTTCAGAAGCTTGCGTGACTCGACAGGTGGTTCTGCCGCATTGACTTCCCGCACCCACTGTTTGAGTTGGCGGTGCGAAGTATGCAGAGAAGCACCGCCGTCAACGCACAAGACCTCTGTGGCTTTTTGGAACTCCTGCTCACTGGTCTCGACATCATCCATGTCTTCGTCGTCATCGTCATCTTCATTGTCGCGGCCGCGGGGAGGTCTGTCTCCTTGCCGCTGCTTGGCCTTGCCGCGGCGTCCTCCCCGGCCGGCGCGCTTCTTGCCGGATTCTCCAGCGCCTCCTTGGGCCCTCTCCTTGTCGCATCGCTCGTACTCAGCCTTTTGCTGCTAGACAAGCTGCTCGACCTTCTTGCAGCTCTGGAGGTCATGGCCCTTGGTGCGGTGGATCTTGCAGTACTGCTTGTCGGTGCCGTCCTGCTTGTCAGCGACCACCACAGCCTGGCAGTTGGTGCATGTGGCAATCTCCTTGCCGGAGCTACCAGCTTTGGCTTTCTTGGTGCCACCTTCGTTGCCGGACTGCTCCACGACTAGCACATCTTTGCCTTTCTTCTTCCTGTTGTTCCGCCGCCGGTTTTTCTTTGCCGGGGCAGCATCCTCGCTGTCAGATCCTCCTGCTCCTGTATTCTCTCCGGGGAGTTTCCTCTTCAGCACGTGCACACTTGTCGGCCAGGGCATACAGCTCACTGACGTCTCTGATCTTGCACATCGCCATCTCCTCCCGCATCCTGCGGTTACGCACGTTCTAATGGAACGCGCTGATGACCGCGGCAGGGTGGACATCTGGGATGTTGTGCTGTACACGGCTGAATCTCTGAATGTACTTGCGCAGGGGCTCTCCTTCCTTCTGGGCGAGCAGATGAAGTTCACTCTCTTGGCCATGAGGTTTGTGGCCGCCTGTAAAGGCGCCGACAAACTGATGGCATAGGTCTGCCCAGGAAGATATGGAGTTGTCCGGCAAGTGCATGAGCCAGGACTTGACGTTGGGCTTGAGCACCAGCGGGAAGTAGTTGGCAAGGATCTTGTCGTCCCGCCCCCCGGCAGCCTGCACCGCGATTGTGTAGATGCTGAGGAACTCCGACGGATGTGACTTGTCGTCGTACTTCTCTGGTACATCTGGCTTGAAATTCTTCGTGCTGGGCCACTGGACTTGCCGCAGCTCACGAGTGAACGCAGGGTAACCTACCGCGTACGGCAAGCCGCCTGGTTCCCCTGGCGCATGCATGTCGACAGAGGGCCCAGCGCGCTGGTCTGATTGACGTCGCGCTTCTCTTCGGTGCTCGATGCGAGTACGAACGTCTTCTTGCTGTCGTTCGTGAAGAACTTGGCGCTGATCGCGACGAGCTCGTGGATCTGATAACGCGGTGGAGTCGCTGTCGAGGTGGATCCGGCGAGTCGGCGATCTTGGCCTTCGGGGCGGAGAGTGCACAGTGGTTGCACCCCCACCGGTCTTGTCGCCACCGGCTTGTGCCTGGCTGACTTGCCGCGGCTGCGACGTGCTCGGCTGCCGTTGAGTGTCGCCGTTGGCGAAGCCGATGAGACTCTGAATGGTGGCCCTCCAGTCGTCGATCTTGTCTGCCGTTGGAGGGTAGTCCAAGAGCAGTTGAGCTCGTGCCAAAGCTTCTGCTGCAGTGGCGGGTGGCGGTGGCGAACGGTGCGAGGAGTGGGATATGCTCGGACTTCTAACTATGTTAGAAGGAGCAGTATCCCGTCCAGGCGACCGTGCCTCGCTCGTGCCAGCATGTTGGCGTGCATGCTGGTCCTGAGCACTCCGTGATCCACCAGCTCGATCTTGGTCCAGCAAACGCATGGTACCGTGAATACCATGATGCTGCCGGTCCCGCGCCTCCTGAGATGGGCGCAGTGCATGTACGGACGCCGAGGTCTTGGAGTGCGCCCGGTCGTTGTGGGAGCCGGCTACGCCGCCGATGGGCAGCGCAGCCTTGTCCTTGGACCTGGCAGCACCGTGAGCTCCCTCGTCGACGCCCGTTCTTCCGCCGGCGTCTGCCCCATCAGCCGTTTGCTCCGGCGGTGGTGGGTTCGGCGCGGACGGAGCAGCCGCCTCCGAAGCCTTCTTCTTCGGCAGCATGTCGATGAAGATGATGAAGATCTAGCTCGTGTGAATGCTGGATCTGGTTCACACAACCTCGACGCCCCCTACCTGGCGCGCCAAAGATGCCGGGGTACTGATCCACGGGCACCTATGGGACCGGCGGACCGGGTCCCTTTCGGTTCGGCAGGGGCGGAGGTCGCACGAAGAGTGGATTGAGGCGAAGCACATGAGCGGTTTACCCAGGTTCGGGCCGCACGGATGCGTAAAACCCTACTCCTGCTTTGTGGTTTGTATTGAGTTCTTGCTCGGGAGCGCGGAGTGCTACAGTACACTCCAGCAGCTAACGAGACCGAGCGTGAGTATTCTGTTTTTGCCAACCCCCCTCTACGTTGCGCATGGGCCTCCTTTTATATGCTCAAGGGGTCACCGACAGGTGGCAACGTAGACAAGGGTAAAAATGGAAAAGTGCTGCGGTTGGTACAGCTACCCGCTACAGTGTATCATACCTAACCCTGACAGCAGGGGACAAGGGCATTAAATGCCCGTCTGTGTCGCCTAAATAGTGCAAAAGGGACCGTCAGGGACGCCACCGCTCGCCACGATGGAAATCTTGTCAGCGCCGCTTGCCACCGCGTACCGCTGGCTGCACAGCCTCCCGCCACGTACGCCTGGAAGGGTCCCAGAGCGACACGTTGGTGGATGTGCTGGAGCGCGGACACAGAGTGGTGGCTTGCCGCGGCAAGCGCCTTGCCGCGGTCGTTGTCTTGTCGCGTCTGGGAGCTTGTCGCTCACCGGGCCTTGCCGGGACGTGTGGCGCGTCACGGCAAGTTCCTTGAGATGCCTTGGTTGGCCTTCCCGGCAAGCTCCTCTTGCCGGGGTCTTGTTTCCTTGGCTGGCTCCAGGGGAACCACGGAGGACCTTGGCGGTCACCCGGCAAGCCCTGCCGCGGGATGCTGCGACTGCCCGTGCACAAGTTCGGGATACGAGGGTACCCCTACTCTAGTACACCGACACACACAGTTTCTCGAATGGTCTCGGATCGTAGTGTCGCATTAGCAGCATCCTGCAGTAGTGTTCGGGTGCCTCGTGAACCTATCCACAATTCGCTCATCATGATGCCACCGCAACCTCTTTGCCTTTCTAGGGTTTGCAAACAAACACCTCAACCTTGGAATTAAAGGCAAGTACCAAACAACCTTGAATGGGATTCCTGTCTTGATCTCGTCGTCCAATTTGTACTTGTCATTTGCTCTCCTGCGCTTGTATTGTGCATGCTTGCATGTGGGACATGCACGCAAATCTTTGTACTCACCATGGTACAATATACAATCATTCACACAAGCGTGTATCTTCTGTACTTCAAGTTCCAATGGGCAAACAATTTTCTTCACTACATTCGTGCTTCTGGGGAGCATATTATCTTCCAGAAGAATTTCTTTGAAAAGACCTAACATCTCTGTGAAGCCCTTGTTTGATAGACCGTTTGCTTCTTTAAATCTGAGAAGCGCCAGGGTGGCACTCAACTTGGAATATATTTTTTTGCAACCTGGATACAATTCTTTCTTGGAGTCCGTACCAATGGTTGGAAGATCCTTGTACCCAATCATATCCTTTTTTGGGCCCTTGAAATATACAATCATAGCAGCAAAATCTAGCATATCAAGATTGTCATTATCTGTGTCGACGTCTTGGTTTTCTAGTGGGCGTTTCGGCTTTCCGGTGTTCCATTCATAGCTTGACGCCTCTGCCCCGATGTTAGATTCAACATCCATGTGACACTAATCGGGGTTTGGCATCTCGCTGCCCTGGGTATCTTCATCCATGACCTCCACCCAGCAGACAGAGAAGTGCGATGCGGTAGCACGCCGAGACAGCAGGGTCGAGGAGCAAAGCTTAGTGCGGCTGCCGCCTGAAGTTCGACCTCCACTATCCCGCCATCGACCATGATGGATGTGCTCGAATCACGCCGCCGCCGACCTTGATGGTTGAGCTCCTCCTATCTCCCGCCGCAGACCGATGATTGACCTCCTATGACGCCGCCCACCGCCAATTAGTACATCACATACGGTTATGTAACGGCAACCCTGTCTAACCTACGTTTTCTTCTCACACAGTTTGGTGCGGAAATCGTGTGTGACGTTGTAATACCTAACACAAAAATGTATAAACAGTGTGCCGTATACAACATATAGTGCCATAAGTAGTTCCCGACCATTAGCTTATCCCCACAGTTTCCTCATTTCCCCGAAATCCCTACATAGCCTCCAAATTCCCTCTCGTGACACTGACATTGGGGTGCTCGTATCGCCACCATGACGGTGGTCGCAGCCAAGCACTTGCCTAAGGTCATCAGAAGGCAGGTGTACTACGGATCTGAATCGTCCTGTCAGGTTCCAATCTATCCCGATCTTTTTTAGCATGTCCAAAGTATAGCTCCTTGCTGAATCGGTCCTGAATGACCCCCCTCCCCCTCAGGAAAGTGATCTGCCGCCGGATCCGGAGCATGGCTCCAGACTCCCGCAACACGAGTTCGACTCTGAGTTTTGCGCCACCGAGAAGTACCGAAAGCTGAGTTGTGTGCACGGGCACACTCCCGCTCGACGTGTATGCACGGAGGGATTCGACATTGGCAGGCAATTTCTCAGTTGCCCCTTAGAGGTTAGTGCTAATTAAGTTCATCATTTTACTTTAGTTAATGCCACCGCTCATCCTGAATACTATTTAACATTGGCAGGGATATGAGGCTTGTGCCTTTGTTAACTAGCTGGATGAAGAATGGCATGGAAGGGCTCGGAGTGTTATCACCAAGCTCGCAGAAGATAACGTAAAGTTGAAGAAGAAACTGGCTGATCTGGAACGTACAATTAGTACGATGAAGCAAGAAAGAATCAATCACATGCAACATATGAAAGCAAGAGACAAGAAGGAACTAGCATGTGTACTTGTGGTTGTCACATTAGCCATGTTCTATGCGTTGTTTGTAATGATGATTAGGGTTTTGTTTGACAGTATTGCTAAAGCACATCTAGGTCATATGCCATTAATGTTACGTGAAGATTTGTGCAGATATTTTTCTTTGTCTTTTTTCTTTTTCTTTCTAGTTTGATTATTACTGGCTTTATCAATAAGAAGAGCTCAATGTATTGCTTGCCAACTGTCCTACTCCATTCGTATCGATACCGGTGCATAATCCCAAAACTCGTTCCTTGTTTTGTCCTGAAAAAGGAAACCAGCCAAATAGCCAATAGGAGTCATGCGCAACCTCGTGAATTTGGAGCGACTGATTACAAATAATTGCGGTTGATTATATCAGCGGTTAGATAATACGTCAACCCCCGCTTCAATTGGCAGTTCCTCTTCTTTGCATACCCTACTTAAGTGTCCACCATCTTCATCGTCCCCGGCAGGCCGCGCTACACACTGGCACACACTCTGTAGCCATGTCGAGCGACAGCGAGGATGATAGTTCAGCCAGCAGTCTGGCGCCCGATGATAGGTCAATATCAGAATCATCCTGCTCGTCTTCCATGAGTCCAGCGTCGAGCCCAGACCTCGATTATATCCGGTTCATGGAAGGGACTCCGCCTCCGGAGTCGTCAGACGACAACCAGATGGACAAGGAGCCGTCGGAGGACGAAGAAGAGGACGACGATGATGAGGAGGAGAAATGGTCGAACGAGGAGGAGGAGGACGATGACAACAATGATGATGACAACGGTGGTGGCGATGAAAAGCCAATGGTCAGCGGCAAGAAGCGTCCTCGCCAAGACGATGTCGCAGGGCCATCCAACAACAACAACAAGAAGAAGGACTAAATTAAGCAGACCGTATATATCTCTGTTTACCTGTCAAACTCATCGCAGATGGTTAGTAATATGTATTCGACAGAGATCTTCTACATTATTGCCCACAGGTTGGTTTGTTGAACTGTGTGCCCTGACGAGCACACAATTCACAAAAAAGACCGTATGGGCTGTCTATAATGATCGCACACAATTCTGATTACCGACCTGTTTGCCGGGTATCACATACATCTTGTTACGCCGAATCGTTTGTGTTCACCTCAATCATCGCAAACGGTTCATCAGAGTGAACTGTATGCCGTATATCGCACACACCTTGATCTGGCTGCCCGTTTCTGTTGTTTTGTCTCATCACAAATAGTTTCTACAGATCAACCGTATGCCCCTCATCGCACAGGAACTAAAATCTGAACTATGTTTGATGTATCATTCATCGCAAATGTTTTGCATCTTTTTAACAGTTTTTTTAAATCACTGTTTGCAATCAATGCCTCACACAGTTTCGTCTAAGGGTCTCTGATCGTAGTGTCACATTAGCAGCATCCTATAGTAGTGTAGTAACATGCATATGTTACTAGTCTGTTACGTACTACCTTCATAGTGGGTAGTAACATATGGATGGTAACATTCAAGTCTTCATTAATTGAGATATAGACTCATTTTACCTCGGGGTGTGCTATGTTACAGTAACATATTATGTTACCACAAGCATGTCTTTCCTCATTAACTCCATGCCACATAAGCAATTTTTTCTTGGGATGTGCTATGTTACTACCTAAGTTACTCCCACTATGGCTAGCCTTAGTAAGGAAATTGCTCGGCTAGCCCAGCTAGCCAGCATTTTCTTTGCCAACCTTGCCTGGTCAAATGGTTTAGTTCTTTTTCTTACCAGCCTTGCCCCGTGAAAATCGTTGTCATGAGTGGGTCGCCGATTTTTCTGTGCGCGAAGTTTGCCGTCGGAAGCGAGCCGATCTGGCTCTCCTGAGCTAGCAAGATTTTTCTAGCCCACCCATGCTAGCTGGCCCACAAAAGCTAACATATTTAACAGTTCCAAATGCCTAACCTTGCCCGACTAGGCTATAAAATGTTCTTGCTAAGGATCCAAACACTCCCTAAGTAACAACGCTCACTAGCAACGAGGCCAGGAGGGGATTGAGATGTGAAGTTAATGGATGATGCCTAAACATTTTGGGAATATCTGATTTTTGTAAGATGACTTAACACCTAGACGGAGGGAGTACTACTCCTCAGTCCAGGTTTGATGGAATATTCGTCACCTCTTCTCTTCTTGTACGTACTCCATTTGTATCTCACTTCCTGTGGCTTCGCACGATATTCCTATTCTATGAACATGTGTGTGCGTGTGTGTGTGTTAGAGAGAGCGACACACCAACCTACTCCTACAGAGAGATGGTGTGTAGTGTACAATTTAGCCGCGAGAGTCGGTGCATCTTTGATAACCCACAAGTATAGGGGATCGCAACAGTTTTCGAGGGTAGAGTATTCAACCCAAATTTATTGATTTGACACAAGGGGAGCCAAAGAATATTCTCAAGTATTAGCAGCTGAGTTGTCAATTCAACCACACCTAGAAACTTAATATCTGCAGCAAAGTATTTAGTAGCAAAGTAATATGATTGTAGTGGTAACGGTAGCAAAAGGTAATGATAACAAAAGTAATGTTTTTGGTATTTTGTAGTGATTGTAACAATAGCAACGGAAAAGTAAATAAGCAAAGAACAATATATGGAAAGCTCATAGGCAATGGATCGGTGATAGAGAATTATGCCAGATGCGGTTCATCATGTAACAGTCATAACCTAGGGTGACACAGAACTAGCTCCAATTCATCAATGTAATGTAGGCATGTATTCCGAATATAGTCATACGTGCTTATGGAAAAGAACTTGCATGACATCTTTTGTCCTACCCTCCCGTGGCAGCGGGGTCCTAGCGGAAACTAAGGGATATTAAGGCCTCCTTTTAATAGAGTACTGGACCAAAGCATTAACACATAGTGAACACATGAACTCCTCAAACTACGGTCATCACCGGGAGTGGTCCCGATTATTGTCACTTCGGGGTTGCCGGATCATAACACATAGTAGGTGACTATAGACTTGCAAGATAGGATCAAGAACTCACATATATTCATGAAAACATAATAGGTTTAGATCTGAACTCATGGCACTCGGGCCCTAGTGACAAGCATTAAGCATAGCAAAGTCATAGCAACATCAATCTCAGAACATAACAGATACTAGGGATCAAACCCTAACAAAACTAACTCGATTAGATGATAAATCTCATCCAACCCATCACCGTCCAGCAAGCCTATGATGGAATTACTCACGCACGACGGTGAGCATCATGAAATTGGTGATGGAGGATGGTTGATGATGACGACGACGATGGATTCCCCTCTCCGGAGCCCCGAACGGACTCCACATCAGCCCTCCCGAGATGTTTTAGGGCTTGGCGGCAGCCCCGTATTGTAAAACGCGATGAATCCTTCTCCTTTATTTTTTTTCTCCCCGAAAGTGAATATATAGAGTTGGAGTTGTGGTCGGAGGAGCTCCAGGGGGCCCACGAGGTAGGGGGCGCGCCCCCACCCTCGTGGCTAGGGTGTGGGCCCCCTGGTCTTGATCTTTTGCCAGTATTTTTTATTATTCCCAAAAAGACGCTCCGTGGAGTTTCAGGTCATTCCGAGAACTTTTGTTTCTGCACATAAATAACACCATGGCAATTCTGCTGAAAACAGCATCAGTCCGGGTTAGTTCCATTCAAATCATGCAAGTTAGAGTCCAAAACAAGGGCAAAAGTATTTGGAAAAGTAGACACGACGGAGACGTATCAACTCCCCCAAGCTTTAACCTTTGCTTGTCCTCAAGCAATTTAGTTGATAAACTAAAAGTGATAAAGAAAAACTTTTACAAACTCTGTTTGCTCTTGTTGTTGTAAATATGTACCAACATTCAAGTTTTCAGAAAAGATTATGAACTAACCATATTCACAATAATGCTTAGGTCTCATGTTTACTCATATCAATGGCATAATCAACTAGCGAGCAATAATAATAAATCTCGGATGACAACACTTTCTCAAAACAATCATAATATGATATAACAGGATGGTATCTCGCTAGCCCTTTCTGAGACCGCAAAACATAAAAGCAGAGCACCTTTAAATATCAAGGACTGACTAGATATTGTAATTCATGGTAAAAGAGATCCAGTCATGTCATACTCAATGTAAACTAACAGTAATGAATGCAAATGACAGCGGTGCTCTCCAACTGGTGCTTTTTAATAAGAGGATGATGACTCAACATAAAAGTAAATAGATAGGCCCTTCGCAGAGGGAAGCAGGGATTTGTAGATGTGCCAGAGCTCGGTTTTGAAATAGAGGTGAATAATATTTTGAGCGGTATACTTTCATTGTCAACATAACAACCAAGAGATGGCGATATCTTCCACGCTACACACATTATAGGAGATTCCCAAACATAATGGTAAAGTTTATACTCCCCCTCCACCAACAAGCATCAATCCATGGCTTGCTCGAAACAACGAGTGCCTACAACTAACAAGAGTCCCAGGGGGAGTTTTTTTTTGCAATTATTTTGATTTAGTTTGCATAAAGCATGGGACTGGGCATCCCGGTGACCAGCCATTTTCTCGTGAGTGAGGAGCGGAGTCCACTCCTCTTGAGAATAACCCGCCTAACATGGAAGATACGGACATCCCTAGTTGATACATGAGCTATTCGAGCATACAAAACAGGATATTTATTTGAAGGTTTAGAGTTTGGCACATACTAATTTACTTGGAACGACGGGTAGATACCGTATATAGGTAGGTATGGTGGACTCATATGGAATAACTTTGGGGTTTATGGAGTTGGATGCACAAGCAGTATTCCTGCTTAGTACAGGTGAAGGCTAGAAAAAGACTGGGAAGCGACCAGCTAGAGAGCGAAAATAGTCATGAACATGCATTAAAATTAATCAACACCGAATGCAAGCATGAGTAGGATATAATGCACCATGAACATAAATATCGTAGAGGCTATGTTGATTTTGTTTCAACTACATGCGTGAACATGTGCCAAGTCAAGCCACTCGAATCGTTCAAAAGAGGATACCACCCTATCATACCACATCACAACCATTTTAATAGCATGTTGGCACGTAAGGTAAACCATAATAAGCTCCCAGCTAATTAAGCATGGCATGAGCAACTATAATCTCTAATTGTCATTGCAAACATGTTTATTCATAATAGGCTAAATCAGGAACGATGAACTAATCATATTTACAAAAACAAGAGAGGTCGAGTTCATACCAGCTTCTCCCATCTCAATCAATCCATCATATATCGTCATAATTGCCTTTCACTTGCACGAGCGAATGATGTGGATAATAATAGTGCACGTGCATTGGACTAAGTTGGAATCTGCAAGCATTCAATAAACATGAGAAGACAAGGCAGTATGGGCTCTTTTGTCAGATCAACAATAATGCATATAAGAGCCACTTCAACAATTTAATTATGGTCTTCTCCTATCGACCCCCAAAGAAAAGAAAAGAAATAAAACTATTTACACGGGAAAGCTCCCAACAAGCAAAAGAAGAACAGGAAATCTTTTTGGGTTTTCTTTTTAATTACTACTACAAGCGTGGAAAGTAAAACTAGCTAAAAGCTACAACTAAATTTTTTTGGTTTTTCTTAAGGTTTATTAAACACACAAGAAGAAAGCATAAAAAGGAAAATAAACTAGCATGGATTATACAATGAAAAAGTATGAGCACTGACATCTAGCAATGAGTGTGTGAACAGGAATGTAATGTCGGTGAGAAATACGTACTCCCCCAAGCTTAGGCTTTTGGCCTAAGTTGGTCTAATGCCACAGATGGCCTGACGAATGTCCAAAGTTGTGGTTGGGGTCATATTGAGATGCAGCAGTCATTGCATCATGGGCTGCAGCTTGGAGGCGAGCTATCTCAGCTCTCCTCTTATACTCTTCCGCCTCCTCTCTGGTTATAGAATATCTCCCTTTTGCCTGAAAGTCAAAGAAAGTAGAAGTAGTGAGAGCGACGTGATAGGTGCATCGTCTGTCAAAGATTAGTCGGTATTGGAGGAACTGATCATTCCTCTCAGCAAACTGATGACGAACCATAGCCTCATAATCCAAATAAGCAGGAGGCAACTCAATATCATCCTCACGTATGGTTATACCAAGAAAATTAGCTATGCGGGTTGCATAAATTCCACCAAAGAAATCTCCATTAAATCTATTAAGATGCAACCTACGTGCAACAATGGCTCCCAAATTATAAGATTTGTCTCCTAACACAGCACTCCTAAGAATACTAAGGTCAGGGACACACATGTGGCATGCTTCATCTTTACCGTTAATGCATCTACCTATGAAGAGAGCAAAATAATGTATAGCAGGAAAGTGAATGCTCCCTTTGGTGGCTTGTGCTATATCTCTAGATTCCCCCACAGTTATACTACCAAGAAAATCTCTAAATTCATATTTGCGAGGTTCACTAGTACTACCCCGTTGTGGAAGTTTGCAAGTAGTGGTGAAGTCCTCTAAGTCCATAGTGTAATAATTTTCATAAAGATCAAACACGACAGTCTGAGAATTACGTGAAGATGAAAATTCAAACCTCCTCACAAAGGAACTAGTGAGATAGTGGTATTGACGGCATTTTTCTTCCTCGAAGCTCACAAGATCAGCGTTACGCAAATATGCGTTAAATGCTTCCTTAATTCCTGCTCGATCCATGAAGTCATGTGAAGGCCATTCACAAGGCCGCACTGGAGCATCCCTCGGTGGCTCATCATCAGCATCACGCATTGCAAGCCTGGGTCCTTGCTTCCTTGAAGGACCACCTTGGTACATTTTCCTAAACATATTTCTTCCTCTGAAAAATTTCTGAAATTTTTAGTAACTTCAAGTAAAAGTAAACAAAACTCAACAAAATTGATAGCAACTACTCCTACAAGTGCCTAGAGCCTATATCATGCATCAAAACTACTTGGAACCATATAAATTTGACATGCAAGCTCAAGAACAGGGTCACCTAGGCAGCACAAATTTGCAATGAATAAAGCACTAGAACAAAAACTAATTGGACCAATGGAGGAGTCACATACCAAGGAACAATCCCCCCAAACAGTTTTGTGACAGGTGCTTTGAGCAAGGAGATCGAAAATGGCAGCAAAATGAGCTTGGACTTGGGTTTACACTGGATAATGGTGTTTGTGGGAGGAAGGAGTGTGTGGGTGCAGGAATAAGTGGAGGAGGGCCACCGTGGGCCCACGAGGCAGGGGGTGCACCCTCCACACTCGTGGCCAGGTGGATGCCCCCTGCTGTGTTCTCAGTGCCAAATATTCTCAAATATTCTAGAAAAAATCATATTTAAATTTCACGGCATTTGGAGAACTTTAATTTTCGGGGTATTTTTATATTGCACAGATAATTCAGATAACACACAGAAAATACTATTTTTATTTTATTTAATATAAATAACAGAAAGTAAAAGGAGGGTATAGAGAGTTGTGTTTTCTAAATTCATCCATCTCATGATCATCAAAAGGAATCCATTAACAAGGTTGATCAAGTCTTGTTAACAAACTCATTCCGAATAACATGGAACTGGAGAATTTTCGAATAACACTAGGTTACCTCAACGGGGATATGCACATCCCCAACAATAAGAATATCATATTTCTTCTTGACAGTAGGAAGAGGAAATTCAAAACCTCCAAAAATAATTGATGGAATTTTTCCAATAGAATTAATATTGTGGACTTGAGGTTGTTTCCTCGGAAAGTGTACCGTATGCTCATTACCATTAATATGAAAAGTGACATTGCCTTTATTAAAATCAATATCAGCCCCTGCAGTATTCAAAAAGGGTTTTCCAAGAATAATAGACATACTATCATCCTCGGGAATATCAAGAATAACAAAGTCCGTTAAAATAGTAACGTTTGCAACCACAACAGGCACATCCTCGCAAATACCGACATGTATAGCAGTTGATTTATCAGCCATTTGCAAAGATATTTCAGTCGGTGTCAACTTATTCAAATCAAGTCTACGATATAAAGAGAGAGGCATAACACTAACACCGGCTCCAAGATCACATAAAGCAGTTTTAACATAATTTCTTTTAATGGAGCATGGTATAGTGGGTAGTCCTAGATATCCTAACTTCTTAGGTATTCCACCTTTGAAAGAATAATTAGCAAGCATGGTGGAAATTCCAGCTTCCGGTATCTTTCTTTTATTAGTAACAATTTCTTTCATGTACTTAGCATGAGGATTCATTTTAAGCATATCAGTTAATCGCATACGCAAAAAGATAGGTCTAATCATTTCAGCAAAGCGCTCAAAATCCTCATCATCCTTTTTCTTGGATGGTTTGGGAGGAAAAGGCATGGGTTTTTGAACCAATGGTTCTCTTTCTTTACCATGTTTCCTAGCAACAAAGTCTTTCTTATCATAACGTTGATTCTTTGATTGTGGGTTATCAAGATCAACAACATGTTCAATTTCTATATCATTATCATTGCTAGGTTCAGCATCATCATGAACATTATCATTAACATTATTATTAGTTTTAGGTTCATTACCAGATTGTGTTTCAGCATCAGAAATAGAAATATCATTTGGATTCTCAGGTGTTTCAGCAATAGGTTCACTAGAAGCATGCAAAGTCCTGTCATTCTTCTTTTTCTTCCTTTTAGAAGGACTAGGTGCATCTATATTACTTCTCTGAGAATATTGTTCAATTCTCTTAGGGTGGCCTTTAGGATACAAAGGTTCCTGAGTCATTTTACCGGTTCTAGTAACCACTCTAACAGCAAAATCATTATTCTTACTATTCAATTCATTGAGCAAATCATTTTGAGCTTTAAGTACTTGTTCTACTTGAGTGGTAACCATAGAAGCATGTTTACCAATAAGTTTAAGTTCACCTTTGACATTAGACATATAATCACCCAAGTGTTCAAGCATATCAGCACTGTGTTTCAATTCTCTACCAAAATAAGAATTGAAGTCTTCTTGCTTAACCATAAATTTATCAAACTCATCTAAGCATGGGCTAGCAAACTTAGTAAATGGGATTTCAGCTTTATCATATCTATAGAGAGAATTTACCTTTACTACCTGTGTCGGGTTATCAAGACCATGTGTTTCTTCAATAGGAGATGGATTAAAGTTATGCATTTCTTCGACAGGCGGTAAATTAAGACCATGTATTTCTTCAATAGGAGGTAAATTCTTAACATCTTCAGCTTTAATACCCTTTTCTTTCATGGATTTCTTTGCCTCTTGCATATCTTCAGGACTGAGAAATAGAACACCTCTCTTCTTCGGAGTTGGTTTAGGAATAGGCTCAGGATGTGTCCAATTATTTTCATTAGTCAACATATTATTCAATAAAATTTCAGCTTCATCTGGTGTTCTTTCCCTGAAAACAGAACCAGCACAACTATCCAGGTAATCTCTAGAAGCATCGGTTAGTCCATTATAAAAGATATCAAGTATTTCATTTTTCTTAAGAGGATGATCAGGCAAAACATTAAGTAATTGGAGAAGCCTCCCCCAAGCTTGTGGGAGACTCTCTTCTTCAATTTGCACAAAATTATATATATCCCTTAAAGCAACTTGTTTCTTATGAGCAGGGAAATATTTAGCAGATAAGTAATAAATCATATCTTGGGGACTACGCACACAACTAGGATCAAGAGAATTAAACCATATCTTAGCATCACCCTTTAATGAGAATGGACATATTTTAAGGATATAAAAGTAACGAGTTCTCTCATCATTAGTGAACAGGGTGGCTATATCATTTAATTTAGTAAGATGTGACACAACAGTTTCAGATTCATAGCCATAAAAAGGATCAGATTCAACCAAAGTAATTATTTCAGGATCAACAGAGAATTCATAATCCTTATCAGTAACACAGATAGGTGAAGTAGCAAAAGCAGGGTCAGGTTTCATTCTAGCATTAAGGGATTGCTGCTTCCATTTAGCTAATGACCTCTTTAGATCATATCTATCAGTGCAAGCTAAAATAGCTCTAGTAGCTTCTTCATCCATAACATAACCCTCAGGAACAACAGGCAATTCATATTTATTAGGGGGAGAGTCTTCATCATCACTTTCATCAATATTATCAGTTTCAATAATTTCATTCTCTCTAGCCCTAGCAAGTTGTTCATCAAGAAATTCACCAAGTGGCACAGTAGTATCAAGCATAGAAGTAGTTTCATCATAAGTATCATGCATAGCAGAAGTGGCATCATCAATAACATGTGACATATCAGAATCAATAGTAGAAGAAGGTTTAGGTGTCGCAAGCTTACTCAAAATAGAAGGTGAATCAAGTGAAGAGCTAGATGGTAGTTCCTTACCTCCCCTCATAGTTGAGGGATAAATCTTGGTTCTTGGATCTTTCAAGTTCTTCATAATGATAATCAGATATAAATCCCAAGTGACTCAAGGAATAGAGCAATGTTCCCCGGCAACGGCGCCAGAAAATAGTATTGATAACCCACAAATATAGGGGATCGCAACAGTTTTCGAGGGTAGAGTATTCAACCCAAATGTATTGATTCGACACAAGGGGAGCCAAAGAATATTCTCAAGTATTAGCAGCTAAGTTGTCAATTCAACCACACTTGGAAACTTAATATCTACAGCAAAGTATTTAGTAGCAAAGTAATATGATTGTAGTGGTAACGGTAGCAAAGGGTAATGATAACAAAAGTAGTGTTTTTGGTATTTTGTAGTGATTGTAACAATAGCAACGGAAAAGTAAATAAGTGAAGAACAATATATGGAAAGCTCATAGGTAATGGATCAGTGATAGAGAATTATGCCGGATGCGGTTCATCATGTAACAGTCATAACCTAGGATGACACAGAACTAGCTCCAATTCATCAATGTAATGTAGGCATGTATTCCGAATATAGTCATACGTGCTTATGGAAAAGAACTTGCATGACATCTTTTGTCCTACCCTCCCGTGGCAGCGTGGTCCTAGCGGAAACTAAGGGATATTAAGGCCTCCTTTTAATAGAGTACCGGACCAAAGCATTAACACATAGTGAATACATGAACTCCTCAAACTACGGTCATCACCGGGAGTGGTCCCGATTATTGTCACTTCGGGGTTGCCGGATCATAACACATAGTAGGTGACTATAGACTTGCAAGATAGGATCAAGAACTCACATATATTCATGAAAACATAATAGGTTCAGATCTGAAATCATAGCACTCAGGCCCTAGTGACAAGCATTAAGCATAGCAAAGTCATAGCAACATCAATCTCAGAACATAGTGGATACTAGGGATCAAACCCTAACAAAACTAACTCGATTACATGATAAATCCCATCCAACCCATCACCGTCCAGCAAGCCTATGATGGAATTACTCACGCACGGCGGTGAGCATCATGAAATTGGTGATGGAGGACGGTTGATGATGACGACGGCGACGGATTCCCCTCTCCGAAGCCCCGAACGGACTCCAGATCAGCCCTCCCGGGAGGTTTTAGGGCTTGGCGGCGGCTCCATATCGTAAAACGCGATGAATGCTTCTACTTTATTTTTTTTCTCCCCGAAAGTGAATATATAGAGTTGGAGTTGAGGTCGGAGGAGGTCAAGGGGGCCCACGAGGTAGGGGGCGCGCCCCCACCCTCGTGGCTAGGGTTGTTGGGGATCATAGCAGAAATTTAAAATTTTCCACGCATCACCAAGATCAATCTATGGAGTAATCTAGCAACGAGGGGAAGGGGAGTGCATCTACATACCCTTGTAGATCGCTAAGCGGAAGCGTTGCAAGAACGCGAATGAAGGAGTCGTACTCGTAGCGATTCAGAACGCAGTTGATTCCGATCTAATAGCCGAACCACGGCGCCTCCGCGTTCAACACAAGTGCAGCCCGGTGAAGTCTCCTACGCCTTGATCCAGCAAGGGGAGAAGGAGAGGTTGGGGAAGACTCCATCCAGCAGCAGCGCGACGGCATGGTGGTGAAGGAGGAGCGTGGCAATCCTGCAGGGCTTCGCCAAGCACCGCGGGAGAGGAGGAGGACTTGGGAGAGGGGGAGGGCTGCACCAGGACTTCGGTGCGGCTGCCCTCCCACCCCCCACATATATAAAGGGGCAAGGGAGAGGGGGGCCGTCCCCCTTAGATCCAATCTAAGGAGGGGGCGGCGGCCAGGGGGGTTGCCTTGCCCCCCAAGGCAAGGGGGGCGCCCCCCCTTTAGGGTTCCCCCAAACCCTAGGCGCATGGGCCCTAGGGGGGAGGTGCCCAGCCCACTAAGGGGCTGGTCCCTCTCCACACACAGCCCATAGGGCCCTCCGGGGCAGGTGGACCCTCCCGGTGGACCCCTGGAACCCCTCCAGTGGTCCCGGTACAATACCGGTAACCCCCGGAATTATTCCGGTGACCGTATGATGACTTCACATATATAAATCTTTACCTCCGAACCATTCTGGAACTCCTCGTGACATCCGGGATCTCATCTGGGACTCCGAACAACATTCGGTGACCACGTACATACTTTCCCTATAACCCTAGCATCATCAAACCTTAAGTGTGTAGACCCTACGGGTTCGGGAGTCATGCAGACATGGCCGAGACAACTCTCCGGTCAATAACCAACAGCGGGATCTGGATACTCATGTTGGCTCCCACATGCTCCACGATGATCTCATCGGATGAACCACGATGTCAAGGATTCAATCAATCCCGTATACAATTCCCTTTGTCCATCGGTACGATACTTGCCCGAGATTCGATCGTCGGTATCCCGATACCTTGTTCAATCTCGTTACCGGCAAGTCTCTTTACTAGTTCCGTAACACATCATCCCGTGATCAACTCCTTGATCACATTGTGCACATTATGATGATGTCCTACCGAGTGGGCCCAGAGATACCTCTCCGTTTACACGGAGTGACAAATCCCAGTCTCGATTCGTGCCAACCCAACAGACACTTTCGGAGATACCTGTAGTGTACCTTTATAGCCACCCAGTTACGTTGTGACGTTTGGCACACCCAAAGCACTCCTATGGTATCCGGGAGTTGCACAATCTCATGGTCTAAGGAAATGATACTTGACATTAGAAAAGCTTTAGCAAACGAACTACAGGATCTTGTGCTAGGCTTAGGATTGGGTCTTGTCCATCACATCATTCTCCTAATGATGTGATCCCGTTATCAATGACATCCAATGTCCATGGTCAGGAAACCGTAACCATCTATTGATCAACGAGCTAGTCAACTAGAGGCTTACTAGGGACATGGTGTTGTCTATGTATCCACACATGTATCTGAGTTTCCTATCAATACAATTCTAGCATGGATAATAAACGATTATCATGAACAATGAAATATAATATAATAATAACTAATTTATTATTGCCTCTAGGGCATATTTCCAACAGTCTCCCACTTGCACTAGAGTCAATAATCTAGTTCACATCTCCATGTTATTAACACTCACAGGTCACATCGCCATGTGACCAACATCCAAAGAGTTTACTAGACTCAATAATCTAGTTCACATCACTATGTGATTAACACTCAATGAGTTCTGGGTTTGATCACGTTATGCTTGTGAGAGAGGTTGTAGTCAACGGGTCTTGCCATATTCAGATCCCTATGTATTTCGCAAAACTTTATGTCATATCGTAGATGCTGCTACCACGTTCCACTTGGAGCTATTCCAAATTGTTGCTCCATTATACGTATCCGGTATCTCTACTCAGAGCTATCCGGATAGGTGTTAAGCTTGCATCGACGTAACTCTTTACGTCGAACTCTTTATCACCTCCATAACTGAGAAACATTTCCTTATTCCTCTAAGGACAATTTTGACCGCTATCTAGTGATCTACTCCTAGCTCACCTTTGTACCCTCTTGCCAGACATGTTACAAGGCACACATCTGGTGTGGTACTCAGCACGGCATACTGTATAGAGCCTATGACAAGAGCATAGGGGACGACCTTCGTCCTTTCTCTTTCTTCTGCCGTGGTCAAGCTTTGAGTCTTACTCAACTTCACACCTTACAACTCAGGTAAGAACCCCTTCTTTGACTGATCTATTTTGAACTCCTTCAAAAACATGTCAAGGTGTGCATTCTTTGAAAGTATCATCAGGCGTCTTGATCTATCTCTATAGATCTTGATGCCCAATATGTAAGCAGCTTTATCCAGGTCTTCCTTTGAAAAACACTCTTCAAACAACCGTTTATGCTTTCCAGAAATTCTACATCATTTCGAATCAACAATATGTCATCCACATATACTTATCAGAAATGTTGTAGTGCTCCCACTCACTTTCTTGTAAATACAAGTTTCTAGCAAACATTGTATAAACCTACACTACTAGGGAAAACCCTAGCAGTAGCGCTGGTTTTGTGCTCACTAGTAGCGCGGGTAGGCACGCTACTAATAAGGCGCTACAGCTATTGCTTAGCAGTAACGCGTGCCGCACGCGCTACTGCTAGGACAAATAGCTGCAGCGCTTGTTCACTCCCACACTGCTGCTAATGTAACTACTGGCAGCGTGTTTTCTTTCCATCGCTACTAGTATTGTTTTTTTTATTTTTTTTATTTTTAGTGTATTTATGCGCCATCGTACAAATATTGGTACAATACCAGTTATGAGGTTTACATCATTATGTCCATAACAGTGTGTCAAATGAAGGTGGATTAGGTTCAAGTGGAGGCAATATGTCGTGCATGTCAAAAGTATACTACTAATCCAAACATGATCTAGTTTGGACTAGTAGTACTTTCGATGTGCACCACATGTTGCCTCCACTTGAATCTAATCCGCCAGCACAAGCTATTTAATCATCATCATAATCATTAGAACCAACAATATTTATTTAATCACCACTAACACTAGCTAATAATAATCATCAATCATTACCACCAACACTAGCTATTTTATCATCATAGTAATAGTGTAGCACATCATCATCCTCAAACTCATTTCTAGCTAATCACTCCTGCTGCTCTCTCTTAGGTAAAACAACATAAAACATGTGCAGCTCTCCTCCTTGATCAAGTTGGAGCATGCAGATGAACATGTCTCCTAATTTTGGGTAGCACATCTGTTTGCTGCCCCTAGTACTTGTCTGCGCTCCCCCATCACATATCTGGTCCAGTCTTGCACTATTAAACATTCATCGCTGATCTTGAATGCACTAAAGTAACATGTAGGATATCTTGGCCGTAAGCTAATAATACTCATGGTACCTTTAGTCTCGATCCCATAAGGCACAACATTCATCGGGAGTCCCTGTTGAAGAGCATCGTATGGTCACATACTTAGCAATGAAGTTTAGCTTCACAAATAATGTATGGAAAAGATGCACTGAGGACAAATAGTAAAAATCTTACCATCCTTCCTAAATAGATGTGACCGTAGTTCATGACGAACACTATTGGTCGCACGTTTTCAGTACTAAGATTTCTAAGTCCAGGAAGAAAATTTGTCTTGACGGTATCAAGATCCTCAAGCCATGAAACATAATGACTTAGCTCCTCGCAGTTTAGTTCAGCCCCGGGACAGTAGTAGGTCCTATCTACCAAGCGCTGGACATGTTTGCTTGCACCGAAATAAGCTGACAATACAAATTAGTTGTCAACTATTTTTGAATAAACAATATCAAAGACATAAATATGGTTGAGAAACTTACATTTTGGTGTAACTGGAGGCGTCTGCACATCGACCCAGATGTCGGTATTACCTTCAATATCATCTTCTGGACGAATATCAAAGGTGATAACCATATCAGGCTGAAATGCATAAGTCTTGCATAGTGCTCGCCATGTTTTGCATCCAAAATAGGTGTAGTCGTCTGAATTGTATAATTTTGCGTGGAAAATATAACCATGCTCGGTCTTCAAATAAACTTTTTTACCTCCATAGTATGACTGAAACCTATCTTATCCAATACAAAAACTCTTGCATGGCAGGGGATACGCTAGTAGAATAGTAAAAAAAATATAAGTTGAAGCAAATGAAGAAGATGTCATGCTTAATTACGAAAAAAGACTTGTCGTTGTGACTTACTGTATCCACTTCGAAGTTCTCGTCCAGCTTGATGCTGAAGCGCCTATCATCATCTAGGAAGATTCCGTCGCACAGGCCGCACTCGTCTTCGCAGTATTTGCAAATACCGAAATCCTTTTTGTCGTCAGACATTTCCTATGTTCATAGTTAAAACATTAATTGAAAATCGATAAAAGACAACTACCAGGATACTCAACACACAAATCCGGGGCACTCGATATTTCCTACATATTCTGGCAAAAGTCATGCCAAAATTCATGGAAAAATCCGGCATGACCTTTGCTAAAATAGGATATATCGAGCGCCTGAAATTTGCCGGAATGGAAATGAATCAACACTCCGGCAAAACATAGGCCACTCGGAGGTGTAACCTGCAAACATGACCGGCCACTTGGATATTGAGCAACACAAGGTATACATTTCAAAATATCTTATAAGACTCAAATTAGCATGCATTCAATAAGCAAAAGTAAATCATCTCATGCGTCCGTACATCGTCGAATATTATCACTAATACATCCAGAATAGTGTCATACATATAACATCACTAGTACAACTAAAACCCTAGCACACGACGGGTATCGGCGCGGGCGGTGGACACCCACAGAGAAGGAACCATCACAGGATCATAGCTACAGTGAGATCCCTGGAGAAGCTGTGCTCCAACGCAAACAAGTAGCGACGGACGTGCGCGTCCTCCTCACTGACACGGTGACGGACCACCTCCGTGGAGTCCTCGAGCCTCTGGACCGTCACTGGCCCACGTGACCGCCACCAAAGAAGGTTCGGGTCAACGACAGGCTGGCTCCTCACCAACCTGCGCCCCCGGTAGGTAGCGCCTCCCAGTACCACCCCAGCGGAGCCCAGTCCCGGACATGGCCCATCTGGTCAAGCAGGTGTCATCCTCCGCCGACTCGATGACGAGGATGCGGGATAGGCATCGTCCACGTCGATGCGGGAAAATTGCTTTAACTAAAAAAATAGCAACAAGTTCTTACTAACTTGTTCTATTAATTCAACTAGTTCTTACTAAAAATAAACTTACTATAAATAAAAATATTCTAGTACCTAATTAGTACCTAGTTCTTACTAACTAATTAGTACCTAAGAACTACTGCCCTAATTACCATCTAATTTGATGAACCTATAGGGGTGGAAAGTGGTAGCCGATATTCCAATTATCCAACTATAAAGTGAAATAAGTGGTCAAATTTTACTTGTTTTATGATTTATCTTAGAAATTTGATTCGTTTCCACCCTTACATGAACCCTAACTCATTTGAGCCGCATCCGCATCCGATTCGTTTCCATCCTAACTAATTTGATGGAGGTAGAAACCCTAGGCAGAGGTAGGGAGAGGGAGGAGCAGGCGTGCTCACCTCGGGTGCCTGCGACGAGGGAGGGGCAGGCGGCGTCGAGGTCGTGGTCGGGGCTCCGGGGCGGCGTTGAGGTCGGGGGGGGCGGCGTCCGGGGCGGCGTTGAGGTCGGGGGCGGGGGCGGCGTCCCGGGCGGCGTTGAGGTCGGGGACGGGGCCGGCGTTGAATCTGGGGTCGGGGGCGGCGTGGGGAGAGTGCGCGGCGGCCGAGGGGCGACGGCGGCGGTGAGAGTGGAGTTGATTTGGGGGATGAAGTGGTCGTGGGGAAGGACGAACCGCGTGGTTAAGTCAGAAGTACCAGTAGCGCGTTCCAGAAAGGGCGCTACTACTACGTTAGCTACAGCGCATTCTGGAATACACGCTGCAGCTAAGGAGATTAGCAGTAGCGCTGGGCCATTATATGCGCTACTGCTAGGTTGGGCTAGCCATGTGCGCCCAGTTCAAACGTAGCAGCAGCGCTTTTCGCTAGTATGCGCTACTGCTAAAGTCATAGCAGTAGCGCGGTTTATTTACGCGCGCTGCTACTAAGTAGCAGCAGCGCTTGATTTTGTACCGCGCTACTGGTAAAATTCTGTGTATAGGCTTTTCCCTAGTAGTGCTAAAAGCTTTGATTACTCCATCAAAGCATATATTCCGACTCCGAGACGCTTGCTCTAGTCCATAGAAGGATTGCTGGAGCCAGCATACCTTTTTAGCATCCTTAGGATCAACAAAACCTTTTATTGTATCACATACAACTTTTCTTACGAAAACTTGGTAAGAAAACTTGTTTTGACATCCATCTGTAAGATTTCATAATCGAAAAATACAGCTAATGCTAACATGATTCCGACGGACTTAAGCATCGCTACGGGTGAGAAAATCTCATCGTAGTCAACTCCTTGAACTTGTGAAAAACCTTTTTGCCACAAGTCGAGCTTCATAGACGGTAACATTACCGCCCACGCCCGTCTTCTTCTTAAAGATCCATTTATCTCAATGGCTTGCCGATCAACGGGCAAGTTCACCAAAGTCCATACTTTGTTCTGATACATGGATCCTATCTCGGATTTCATGGCTTCTAACCATTTGTCGGAATACGGGCCACCATCGCTTCTCCATAGTTCATAGGTTCATTGTTGTCCAACAACATGATATCTAAGACAGGATTACCATACCACTCAGGAGTAGTAATATCCTTGTCGACCTATGAGGTTTGATAGCAACTTGATCTCAAGCTTCATGATCACTATCATTAACTTCCTATTCAACAGACGTTGGCTCCACAGAAAACATCTTTCTGTGTTGCATCACTTTCTGGTTGAAATAAAGGTTCGACAACCTCATCAAGTTCTATCTTCCTCCCACTCAATTCTTTCGAGAGAAACTCCTTCTTGAGAAAGGACCCGTTCTTAGCGACAAACAATTTGCCGTCGGATCTGAGATAGAAGGTATACCCAACTGTCACCTTTGGGTATCCTATGAAGATGTGTTTGTCCGCTTTGGGTTCGAGCTTCTCCGGCTGAAGCCTTAAGCATCGCAGCCCCAAACATTAAGAACCGACAACTTTGGTTTCTTGCCAAACCAATGTTCATACGGCGTCGTCTCAATGGACTTATATGGTGTCCTATCTAAAGTGAATGCAACTGTCTCTAATGCATAACCTCAAAATGAAAACGGTAGATTGGTAAGAGACATCATAGATCGCACCATATCTCATAGGGTTCGATTACGACGTCCGGACACACCATTACCTTGTGGTGTTCCAGGTGGCTTCAACTGTGAAACAATTCCACAATGTCTTAAGTGATTGCCAAACTCATAACTCAGAAAATCCCCTTTTGATCAGATCGTAGGAACATGATCTTATTGTTATGATGATTCTTAACTTCACTCTGAAATCGCTTGAACTTTTCAAACGTTTCAGACTTGCGCTTCATTAAGTAGATATACCTATATCTACCCAAATTGTCAGTGAAGATGAGAAAATAGCGATATCCACCGCACGCTTCAATTCTCATTGGATCACACGCATCAGCATGCATGATTTCCAACAAGTCACTTGCCCGTTTCATTGTACCTGAAAACGGGGTCTTAGTCATCCTGCCCATGAGGCATGGCTCGCATGTGTCAAGTGATTCAAAATCAAGTGACTCCAAACATCCATCGACATGGAGTTTCTTCATGCATCTTACGCCAATATGACCTAAGCGGCAGTGCCACGAGAAAGTGGTACTATCATTATTAACTCTACATCTTTTGGCGTGAACATGTGTATTACCACGACCGAGATTCAATGAACCATTCACATAGGGTGCATGATCATGAAAGTTATCATTCATGTAAATAGAATAACCATTATTCTCTAACTTAAATGAATGACCGTATTGCAATGAACATGATCTAATCATATTCATGCTCAACGTAGACACCTGATAACATTTATCTAGATTCAATACTAATCCCGAAGGCAGATGGAGTATGCAATGGTGATCTCATCAACTTTGGAAACACTTCCAACACACATCGTCACCTCGCCCTTAGCCAGTCTCCGTTTAGTCCGTAGCTTTTGCTTCAAGTCACCAATAATAGTAACTGAACCGGTATCCAATACCCAGGTGCTACCAGGAGTACTAGTGAGGTACACATTAATAACATGTATATACTTTGAAGTTGCCAGCCTTCTTATCTACCATGCATTTGGGGTAATTCTGCTACTAGTGACCGTTCCCCTTACAATAGAAGCACTTAGTTTTGGGTTTGGGTTCAACCTTGGGTTCCTTCACTGGAGCGGCAACTGGTTTGCCATCCATGAAGTTTCCCTTCTAGCCCTTGCCCTTCTTGAAACCAGTGGTCTTGTTAAACCATCAACACTTGATGCTCCTTCTTGATTTCTACCTTTTGCGGTCTTAAGCACTGCGAACAGCTCCGGGATCAACTCCATCCCTTGCATGTCATAGTTCATCACGAAGATCTAGTAGCTTAGTGATAGTGGCTAGAGAACTCTATTAATCACTATCTTATCTGGAAGTTTAACTCCCACTTGATTTAAGTGATTGTAGCACCCAGACATTCTGAGCACATGCCCACTAGCTAAGCTATTCTCCTCCATCTTGTTGGCAAAAGAACTTGTCAGAGGTCTCATACCTCTCAACACGGGCATGAGCCTGAAATCCCAATTTCAGTTCTTGGAACATCTCATATGTCTTATGGCGTTCAAAACGTCATTGGAATCCCGATTCTAAGCCATAAAATATGGTGCACTAAACTATCAAGTAGTCATCAGGACATGTCTGTCAGGTGTTCACAACATCCATAGACGACGTTGTAGGGGTTTGCACATCGTGCGGTGCATCAAAGACGTAAGCCTTCTGTGTAGCAGTGAGGACACTCCTTGGACTATGGACCCAGTCCGCATCATTGCTTACAATATCTTTCAACTTGGTCTTTCTCTAGGAACGTATTGAAATAGGGAGCTACAACGTGAGCTATTTATCTACAACATATTTGCAAAGACAATTTAGACTATGTTCATGATAATTGAGTTCATCTAATCAAATTATTTAATGAACTCCCACTCAGATAGACATCCCTCTAGTCATCTAAGTGAAACATGATCTGAATCGACTAGGCCGTGTCCGATCATCACGTGAGACGGACTTGTCATCAACGGTGAACATATCATGTTGATCGTATCTTCTATACGACTCATGTTCGACCTTTCGGTCTACCGTGTTCCGAGGCCATGTCTGTACATGCTAGGCTCGTCAAGTCAACCTAAGTGTTTCGCATGTGTCCCGAGGCCATGTCTGTACATGCTAGGCTCGTCAACACCCGTTGTATTCGAACGTTAGAATCTATCACACCCGATCATCACATGGTGCTTCGAAACAACGAACCTTCGCAACGGTGCATAGTTAGGGGGAACACTTTTCTTGAAATTTTAGTGAGGTATCATCTTATTTAAGCTACCGTCGTTCTAAGAAAATAAGATGTAAAACATGATAAACATCACATGCAATCAAATAGTGACATGATGTGGCCAATATCATTTTGCTCCTTTTGATCTCCATCTTCGGGGCTCCATGATCATCGTTGTCACCGACATGACACCATGATCTCCATCATCATGATCTCCATCATCGTGTCTTCTTGAAGTTGTCTCGTCATCTATTACTTCTACTACTATGGCTAACGCTTTAGCAATAAAGTAAAGTAATTACATGACGTTTATGTTGACACGCAGGTCATAAATAAATTAAGACAACTCCTATGGCTCCTGCTGGTTGTCATACTCATCGACATGCAAGTCGTGATTCCTATTACAAGAACATGATCAATCTCATACATTAGATATATCATTCACCACATCCTTTTGGCCATATCACATCACAAGGCATATGCTGCAAAAACAAGTTAGACGTCCTCTAATTGTTGTTGCAAGTTTTTACGTGGCTGCTATAGGTTTCTAGCAAGAACGTTTCTTACCTATGCCAAAACCACAACGTGATATGCCAATTTCTAATTACCCTTCATAAGGACCCTTTTCATCGAATCCGATCCGACTAAAGTGGGAGAGACAGACACCCGCTAGCCACCTTATGCAACTAGTGCATGTCAGTCGGTGGAACCAGTCTCACGTAAGAGTACGTGTAAGGTCGGTCTAGGCCGCTTCATCCCACGATGCTGCCGAATCAAGATAAGACTAGTAACGGCAAGTAAATTGACAATATCGACGCCCACAACTGCTTTGTGTTCTACTCGTGCATAGAAACTACGCATAGACCTAGCTCATGATGCCACTGTTGGGGATCGTAGCAGAAATTTAAAATTTTCCACGCATCACCAAGATCAATCTATGGAGTAATCTAGCAACGAGGGGAAGGGGAGTGCATCTACATACCCTTGTAGATCGCTAAGCGGAAGCGTTGCAAGAACGCGAATGAAGGAGTCGTACTCATAGCGATTCAGAACGCGGTTGATTCCGATCTAAGCGCCGAACCACGGCGCCTCCGTGTTCAACACACGTGCAGCCCGATGACGTCTCCTACACCTTGATCCAGCAAGGGGAGAAGGAGAGGTTGGGGAAGACTCCATCCAGTAGCAGCACGATGGCGTGGTGGTGAAGGAGGAGCGTGGCAATCCTGCAAGGCTTCGCCAAGCACCGCGGGAGAGGAGGAGGATTTGGGAGAGGGGGAGGGCTGCACCAGGACTTCGGTGCGGCTGCCCTCCCACCCCCCACATATATATAGGGGCAAGGGAGAGGGGGTCCGGCCCCCTTAGATCCAATCTAAGGAGGGGGCGGCGGCCAGGGGGGTTGCCTTGCCCCCCAAGGCAAGGGGGGCGCCCCCCTTTAGGGTTCCCCCAAACCCTAGGCGCATGGGCCCTAGGGGGGAGGCGCCCAGCCCACTAAGGGGCTGGTCCCTCTCCACACACAGCCCATAGGGCCCTCCGGGGCAGGTGGACCCTCCCGGTGGACCCCCGGAACCCCTCCAGTGGTCCCGGTACAATACCGGTAACCCCCGGAATTATTCCGGTGACCGTATGATGACTTCACATATATAAATCTTTACCTCCGAACCATTTCGGAACTCCTCGTGACGTCTAGGATCTCATCCGGGACTCCGAACAACATTCGGTGACCACGTACATACTTTCCCTATAACCCTAGCGTCATCAAACCTTAAGTGTGTAGACCCTACGGGTTCGGGAGTCATGCAGACATGGCCGAGACAACTCTCCGGTCAATAACCAACAGCGGGATCTGGATACCCATGTTGGCTCCCACATGCTCCACGATGATCTCATCGGATGAACCACGATGTCAAGGATTCAATCAATCCCGTATACAATTCCCTTTGTCCATTGGTACGATACTTTCCCGAGATTCGATTGTCGGTATCCCGATACCTTGTTCAATCTCGTTACCGGCAAGTCTCTTTACTCGTTCCATGACACATCATCCCGTGATCAACTCCTTGATCACATTGTGCACATTATGATGATGTCCTACCGAGTGGGCCCAGAGATACCTCTCCGTTTACACGGAGTGACAAATCCCAGTCTCGATTCGTGCCAACCAAACAGACACTTTCGAAAATACCTGTAGTGTACCTTTATAGCCACCCAGTTACATTGTGACGTTTGGCACACCCAAAGCACTCCTATGGTATCCGGGAGTTGCACAATCTCATGGTCTAAGGAAATGATACTTGACATTAGAAAAGCTTTAGCAAACGAACTACACGATCTTGTGCTAGGCTTAGGATTGGGTCTTGTCCATCACATCATTCTTCTAATGATGTTATCTCGTTATCAACGACATCCAATGTCCATGGTCAGGAAACCGTAACCATCTATTGATCAACGAGCTAGTCAACTAGAGACTTACTAGGGACATGGTGTTGTCTATGTATCCACACATGTATCTGAGTTTCCTATCAATACAATTCTAGCATGGATAATAAACGATTATCATGAACAATGAAATATAATATAATAATAACTAATTTATTATTGCCTCTAGGGCATATTTCAAACAAGGGTGTGGGCCCCCTAGTCTTGATCTTTTGCCAGTATTTTTTATTATTTCCAAAAATACGCTCCGTGGAGTTTCAGGTCATTCCGAGAACTTTTGTTTCTGCACATAAGTAACACCATGGCAATTCTGCCGAAAACAGCGCCAGTCCGCGTTAGTTCCATTCAAATCATGCAAGTTAGAGTCCAAAACAAGGGAAAAAGTGTTTGGAAAAGTAGATACGACGGAGACGTATCAATCCTCTTGTTTCCGGGCGTCCGGGGGGATAGGCGTACAGCTGCCACGCCCGCTCCTGACCAGCCTGGCCCACCCAAAGCCCCTCCATCGCCCACGCGTGCTTCCCACCCGAAACGGTCAGCGCCGATCCAAAGAATCGGTGCTCCATTCATGCCCGGGCAGAGCGGGCGCGACCTCTCACTGGCACCTGCGTTGAAGAGAAAGCAGATTCAAGAGTGATGGTTGCTTCGTCCGTCCAACTTACTACTGGGTCTATGTGATTTGATGACTCATTGGTCATTATTACTAAGGTGGTACGACTGTTGGACGTCCCACGCTTTCGGCGAAAGGAGGTACTAGATTACAATTTTCTCCACTCTTACAGCGGAGGAGTGTGAAAGCAGTGAAAACACGCAGGCTCAGTGATTACATGGACCACCTCACACTATCACCATATTTTCTGGACACCGTGTGACCCCTAACTCTTTACATAGTACTAGTATAGTATGTACTATAATTTCTCGGCGAGATAAATTTGTACAATGCTATGAAGCTTCCAGCTTTTGTTTCATGTATCTTGCGTCCAAGGTTGCTCGTTGCAACATTTCATCAAATACAAAGGAGACTAACATGCATGCTATTGCACCTCAATGATTGACAGATCATAGCCAATATGTACTCCCTCCGTTCCAAAATAAGTGTCTCAACTTTATGCAAACTGTAGTACAAAGTTATACTACTACTAAAGTTGACACCTATTTTGGAACAGAGATAGCTAAAGAAAAAAATTATCCATGCAGTCCCTAGCCCTTGAACCGTAAACCCTAACCAGGCTTTAATTTTGTCATGGTTTTTTCACGGCAGATGTCCTAGAGAAAGGACTTAGTCGTGGAGCCATCGCGACGGGTTAGCTTGAAGGGGTTAAAGCGGACACAAGGACGCAAGAGAGTTTATACTAGTTCGGCCCCTTCGAGGAAGGTAAAAGCCTACATCTAGTTGTGATGGAATTGATGGGGTTTCGATGACTAGGGAGCAAGCAAGCTTCGCCTATGTCTCGAGTTGTTGTCTGTGACCTTGAACCACCGCCGGTCGTCCCCTTATATACACGGGTGATGCCTGCTGGTTCAGAGAGTCCCAACACCGGTTCATACTCGTATCCGGGTTGGTCTCTCCTTGTTCCTAACTTACAGTACAAGTATATGCACAAAGCCGGTGTATGGCTACAGGTTGTAAACCGACTACGGGCCCTGGGCCTTTATCTGCCTCTTTGGGCTTTAACACCTTTGAGCTACTGAGGAAGTTAATCCGGCCCAGGTAGGCCGGTTTATGCCCAGTAGTAATATCCCCAACATTAGGCCCCAGATTGATTTGAACAGGTTCATGTCAATCCTTAGCAAAAATCTTCGTCTTCAACATCTTCTTGTAGTTGTTGAACCGCCGTCATGTCATCTTCTCTGGTTGCTGTAAACTGGCATGACGTCATCTGTCATAAAGAAAATATCCATGATATCTTCTTGTTTAATAGATTCGCAATGACCGAGGTGACAGCTCCACTTCCAAAATCTGCGGTCCCTTGATTTACGCGCCTGACGCATGTCCTTTGCCTTATAAATAGGCCCGAAGGGTCATTTCTTTTCTTCCCTTCATGCCCTTCCTCTTCGTCTTCCTCGCGTCGCCAGTCTCAGAGCTCCGCCGCCGCCATCGTCTTCTGCATCATCCTTGGCCGCTGCATCAACCTGAACGCACCAGAAAACCGTGGCGACCTTCCGCGTCTTCCTCAGCTCTGGTAGGTCTTCTGCTCTTCTCAACACAGATCTGATCTAGGGCTTCGTGTTCTTGCGGTGTTCATCACTTGTTCATACTCATGTACTAGCTCCTGGATGCACATGTGAACCTTAGCTTTGTGTAGCGGTAACTTTCAGTATCCGCCGCTATTTTCCTGCCCAAAACCATAGATCTCACATATACTTCTGCCCATTGATTCAATACTGTTCTGCCTTGATATTCGACTATTTTTCTTATTTTCTGAACTTGCTTCAGATCCAACACCGTAACAAGATCTTGTGAAACATGTTTCTGCATACTTAACCATCCGCAATCTCAATTGCTTCAATGTTTAGATCAGGCGGTTTAACCTTATAGAAAATTTTCCAAACCGGTATATGCCATTAGTCCCCTTGTTGAACCGCCAGACGTTGGTTGCTTCATGAAACTCCGGTTTAGATAGAGCTGTCTCCAGTTTAACATTGTACATACCAGTGCACTTTAATCAATGCATTTTTTAACCGGGATCTTTTACCTTATAGATTCCATCATGGCCAAGCAAGTGTATGAGTGCAATTGGGTTCTTTCTCGCGTCACAGAGGCTGAACTGGACGATTTAGTCCTGATTGGTGCTTTAGGCAGCAAAGATATCATCCATTGGAGGGCTCCTGGCAAAGAATGCCCTCCCACACCTCGAGAAGGAGGGGTTGTTGTTTTCGTAGATCACTTAGCCCGGGGCTTTAAACCGCCCGGTTCTAAATTTTACCGGGATGTTTTAGCCGATTTCCAGCTCCATCCACAAGATACTGGCCCCAACTCTGTTACAAATATGTGTCACTTCCAAGTGCTCTGTGAAGCGTTCTTTCAAGAGGATCCCACAGTGGAACTGTTCAGAGTCCCATCTAAACCGTCGTACTGAATTTACTGACGGCTCCAATACGGAGTTGGGTGGCGTGGAGATTCAGAAAAGGAAAGAGGTCACATACCCTCATGCCAAACTGCATAGCCACCCCAAAGAATGGAATCAGACATGTTTCTACTGCAAAGACACCTCCCCTGCTGGTGAGAATCCCTTGCCTGGCTTTCGACCGGAGCGGCTCAGCAATACACACCCTTCTCCACAAAGATTGACTGCACAGGAGAGAAGTAAATATGCTCCTCAGCTATCAAAGCTTAGAGCTTTTATGGCCAATGGTTTAACAGGGCTTGACCTTGCTCGCTGTTGGATATCATGGAGCATACTGCCTCTTAGTCAGCGCTCCGGTTTGATGTGCGAGTATACTGGCCGTGTTGATGACCCACTGCGACACTCAAAACTCCAGCTCTCCGGTGAAGAAATCACAGAGGCTGTGCACAAGATACTGAATGAACTGGAGCACGTCTGCGCTAGAACCGGCCTGCTTCCCTTCTGTGCTACCAACAAACCGCCAGCTGTAAGACTTTTGATTTTTCTCTTTGCTGAATCTGTTATTGATATGTCTGGTCATTGTTTTTTAATATCATTGTCTGCATAATCAGGGCGATGATCTGTTTTGGAGCAAAAAACTGCCGCAGGAGAAACCAGAAAAACCAGACAGACCGGAAAGAGCAACCTGGCAAAAGACTAAAGCTGTAAAGAAGACTGACCATAAGAAAAGAACCACTGCATCTTCTAATCCGGCCCCTGACAATGAGGTGGATAATCCGGACTTTGAGGTAGAGCTTGACTCACTTGGTTTATTTTTCATGCGTCTTATTGATGATGATATTTGTCAGGATGATGCCGAAGCCAGCCACGCGGATGTCGCAGAGGTAATTATTCTCTCTTCCGATTCAGAAACTTTGCCTTCACAAAAAATCCGTGAGGCAAACCGGAAAGTTAAATTTTCTCATCCTCTTGCTTATTTGGATCGTAAACTTCTTATGAATACCCAACAACACGAAGCTCGCCGCACCACCCGGCACAGCGGCCAGGTAGTTACCTCCGCCGGTTTACCGAACAGTCCGGTTCAGAAACACCATTCCGAGGTCTCTAATTTGCTTGTCAGTGCTTGTCCTAAAGCGGGCTGCTTTCGTCAACCTCTTAATCCGTCTGACTCTGATTATCAGGTTACTTCCCACTCATCTTCTGGCGAATCATCGGCTACTCAGCTCCCACCGCTCAAAATGGTGCTTGGGTAAGCTATACTTATTGTGATGTTTGCAGTACATTGCCTTAGAACATATTCTGTATTTGATTTTGTTATTCCTCTCAGGGCCAAACCTAGGCCAAGCAAGAAGGCCCGCCTGGACAAAGCGGCCGAAGAAGATGTCGTTCTTGAAGCAGACAAGACACCCAACGCTGAAGTGGCTATTCCTGAGGATATTCCCAACAATCCACCGCAGCAAGATGATGATCTTATTGCTGAAGAGAGACCTACTGATACCTCAGGTCCTACCCATTAGCCCACAGGTTCCATCCAGATTGAAAGCTCCACCGGTCCAGCAAAACCTACTGACAAGCCAACAGCTCCAGTGCAAACCGGCGGTACCAAAGATGATGAGGTTGTCATTACTGGCACTGGCCATACTGAGCCAAACAATCCTATCGCTTTATCCAAACATTCTGCCAAGGAAGAACTTGCTGCCTTTGGTAAAGGCAAGTGGAACGCTGATCTGACGACTTACGCTGCTCTGAACGCCCAAGATATCCATTCCGGCTATCTGAACCGGCTGTATACCAGCCGTGACTATGAGGCCGGTCTAGTTAATATGATGAAAGATAAATATGAGGTAATTTCCATATGCTCCTTCCTGCTTGTATGCTTCCATTCCTGACTCTCCTAGCCCCCAAGGGCCGGTTTGGAATATTCTTTCAAACCGGGACTTAAATCTTGTTGCTTTGAAATTTGCTGATGTAGCCCCCAAGGGCTGGTTCAACTTAGCGTAGTTAAACCGGTACTTTAAATAAATGAAACTGCCGTATCAGAATATATATGATCAAATAGCCATTAGCCCCCAAGTGCCAAGTTGAATACTTGTATTGATCTTGGGACTTTGTAAACAATCGAAAGATGAAGATCAAATATGCATTAGCCCCCAAGTGCTAAGCGCATCACTTGTTATGAGGTTGGTACTTGAATCCTTCTACCGATTTGTTGAAACATATATCTGTATGCATGCAGGCGGAGCTGAAGACGAAAGAAAACCAAGTCATCGATCTTCAAGAAAACCTGAAAACCCAACAGGCTGAAACCTCCAAAGCAAAAGAGGAATTGGCCAGTGCTTTAAGCGCCATGGAACAACTTAAGGAGAACTTCAAGAAGAAACGGGCGGACTGGGCCACTGAAAAGTCCGCTTTGATCAAACGAGCAGAGCATGCCGAGGCTGAACTAAAACCAGTGGCAGATGAACTGACCAGCATAAAGCGGCACGTGCATGCCATGACTGCTGCTATCTTTGGTAAGCCAGCTTGCCTTTTGAATTGGCTCTGCCTTCTGACAGAGTTTCCGGTTTATTAATCCTTTATGGTATTTCAGGGACACGCATTGGTCACTTGGGGTCAGATGTGCAGAAGAAACTAAAAGCCGTCTATACATTGGCTGAACAATTGTATACTGGTGCCCAGCGGATCATCTGTACCGCATCTCATAACAAACCGGCACCCACTTTAATTCATGATACTCTGATGAAACTGTCGGTGCTTCCTGCCCGGGTTGAAGAGCTGAAGAAATCTGCTGCTCGAACCGGCGCAATCAATGCTTTAATCCGGGCAAAAGCCTGGGTGCCGGATTTTGATCCTATTGAAGCGGCTCAGGGCTATCCCAGCTTGAAGGAAGACGGGTCAGAATTTGGTGAAGCGGATCTGCGAGCAATAAACCGGGAGGTGCGTCCCCTAGCTTGTCAGTTGGCTGAGGAAGCAGACTTGTCTCATTATCAAGCACAATATGATAGTCAGAACAAGCGAATAGCTGCACCAATCCATGAATCGGAAAATCTGATCCCTCTAATCCGTAAGCATACTTACGCTCCCGATATTGACCCGTCATTGTTGATCCATGATGAAGCTGTTTTTCAAGCATTAATGGGAATCGACTGGAAAACTGTGGATTTCCAGCCACTGGGTAGGGACACGGAGGCTGAAGCGGCGCAGGATGACCCACAACCATCAGGCCAGGCTGGTGACCAAGCTTAAACCGGAAGCCGGTTTGAAAACCGCCTCTTCTTTGCGAAAAACAATTATATTATTATGGGCACCATGTTGCCTTGTAATAGGCTAGCTGATACCTTTGATGTTGATATGCCTTCGTGCATAATTTGTTCTTCCTGTGGTAATGAATTTTCCAAAACACTTTCTGCCGTCATTGAGCGTGAAGTTGGCTTGGCCAATCTTGAAGCGGAGTTTTTGCAAACCCACACTGTTGGAGGAGATAACAGCTCCTGTCTATATATATATATATATGATGCTGGTTTACCATGTAAACCGTGCCGGGTTATAATAACCACCGTGTTACTCCATAAGAGGATGTTAACAACACGGATCAAACCGTTCAAATAGTCTCCGGATTGACGTGAACTGTGTTCCGTCAATTAAAAAAATTGTCGGTTTAAGAAACACAATGAAAAGCAAAAAAAACCCTTCAAAGAAAAATGTGAAGCAAAAGAAAAGTTTTATTTAAGCTGATCAAATGGCGTTACCATGGCTAAACACGACCAAGTTCCTGCTAGGTGTAACTATGGTTCTAGTCAGCCAGGTCCCCAGATGAAACCGTGGCATTTATGCCGACCAAATGGCGTGGTCATGGTTCGGGTTCGACCAAGCCCCCAAGTGATTCTATGGCCTTAGGCCGACCAAGAGGCATGACTGGTTCAGACATGACCAAGTCCCCAAGTGATCTGGTGGCTCTCGCCTATCAAGAGGCATGGTATTGGTTCGGACACGACCAATCCTCCAAGTGATATAACACGATGCTTTTAGCAAAGCGAACTCAAGGGGTAAACCGGAGGCCGCATTAGAGCAACTCCGTGTAACCTCACATGATGTAAAAGAATAGATACCCTGCTTTAGCTGAGGTTCCGGTTTATTATATTTAATCATAATATATACATTGTCATAATATGTACATAAGTATAGCCAATGGCTCAGGTGTAGTAAGGCCGAAGATGAGCTATATTCCACGGCCTGTTAGTCTCCTCCTCTGATGTACGTGAGTCCTTATGCTCTCGAATATCGATCAGATAGTACGACCTATTGTGCAGATTCTTGCTAACCACGAAAGGCCCCTCCCAAGGTGGGGATAGCTTATGCATATTAGTCTGATCTTGGATGAGCCGAAGCACCAAATCTCCTTCCTGAAAGGTTCTGGTTCTGACCCGGCGACTATGATAACGATGAAGATCCTGCTGGTAAATCGCCGATCGGGCGGCTACGATGTCACGCTCTTCATCCAACCGGTCCAAAGCATCTTGCCGTGCTGTCTCGTTGTCCGCTTCAATATAAGCCGTGACACGAGATGAATCATGGTGGATATCACTGGGGAGAACCGCCTCCGCTCCATAAACCATGAAGAATGGTGTGTATCATGTTGATCTGTTGGGTGTTGTATTGATGCTCCATAACACAGATGGTAATTCTTCTACCCAACAACCCGGCGTTCTCTGCAAAGGAACCATGAGCCGGGGCTTGATGCCTCTCAAGATCTCTTGATTAGCTCTTTCTGCTTGACCATTGGACTCTGGATGTGCCACTGATGAGACATCGAGACAGATGTGCTCCCGTTCGCAGAACTCCTTCATAGCACCTTTGGATAAATTGGTACCATTATCTGTGATAATACTGTGCGGAAAACCAAACCGGAAAATCACCTTTTTGATGAACTGAACCGCTGTGGCCGCATCACACTTGCTAACAGGTTCTGCCTCCACCCACTTTGTAAACATGTCAACCGCCACCGGGAGGTGGGTCTTCTTATCTTTGGACCTTTTGAAAGGCCCAACCATATCCAGCCCCCAAGTCGCAAACGGCCAAGTAATTGGAATCATTCTCAATTCTTGGGCCGGTACATGAGCACACCTTGAAAACCTTTGGCAACCATCACATCGTCTGACCAGATCCTCCGCATCAGCATGATCAGTTAACCAATAAAAACCATGGCGAAACGCTTTAGCCACCAGAGACTTTGAACCGGCGTGGTGGCCACAATCTCCTTCGTGGATCTCACGCAAGATTTCACGGCCTTCTTCAGGAGACACGCAGCGTTGAAAAGCTCCTGATATACTGCAATGATGCAACTCGCCGTTGATGATAGCCATGGACTTGGATCACCGGATTATCTGCCGGGCTAGAATCTCATCCTCTGGCAACTCACCCCGGTTCTTGTACGCCAGGTAAGGAAGCGTCCAATCCGGAATAATATGAAGAGCCGCCACCAATCGAGCCTCCGGATCAGGAATAGCCAAATCCTCTTCACCAGGGATCTTGACCGACGGGTTGTGCAGCACATCCAGAAAAACATTGGGTGGGACCGGTTTGCGCTGAGAGCCCAGCCGGCTTAAAGCGTCTGCCGCTTCATTTTTCCGCCGGTCCACGTGATCCACTTGATAGCCTTTGAAATAACCCGCGACAGTATCCACCTCACAACGATATGCTGCCATGAGTGGGTCCTTGGAGTCCCAAGTGCCAGACACTTGCTGGGCCACAAGGTCCGAGTCACCGAAGCACTTAACTCGACTTAGATTCATCTCCTTAGCCATCCGGAGACCATGGAGCAAGGCTTCATACTCAGCTACATTGTTAGTACAAGGGAACATTAAACGGAGAACATAACAAAACTTATCACGTCGTGGGGAAGTTAATACGACTCCAGCCCCCGAGCCTTCCAACTGCCTGGATCCGTCAAAATGGATGGTCCAATACATATGATCCGGCTTTTCTTCAGATGCTTGCATTTCCGTCCAATCATTGATGAAATCAACAAGTGCTTGAGACTTAACCGCTGTCCGAGGCACATACTTCAAACCGTACGACCCCAGCTCTATGGCCCACTTTGTAATCCGGCCAGTTGCTTCCCGGTTCTGGATGATATCTCCCAAAGGAGCAAAACTGACCACCGTAATTGAGTGCCCTTGGAAATATTGTTTAAGCTTCCGGCTTGCCATAAAAACTCCATACACCAGCTTCTGCCAATGCAGATACCTTTGCTTGGACTCAATGAGCACCTCGCTGATGTAATAGACCGGACGTTGAACCGGATGCTCCTTACCTGCCTCCTTTCGCTCCACCACAATAGCTACACTGACCGCCCGAACATTAGCAGCAACATATAGCAGTAACAACTCCTTGTCAACGGGAGCGGCGAGCACAGGCGGATTGGCCAATTGCCGCTTTAAGTCCTCAAATGCTTCATCAGCAGCAGAACTCCAGACAAACTGATCTGTCTTTTTCAACATCTGATACAAAGGGATTGCCTTCTCACCCAGGCGACTGATAAACCGGCTTAGTGCAGCAATCCTGCCTGCCAGGCGTTGAACATCGTTGATACACTTCGGTTTAGCCAGGGAGGTGATAGCCGTGATCTTCTCCGGATTAGCCTCAATTCCCCTGTTGGACACTAGAAAACCCAATAGCTTGCCCGCCGGTACACCAAAGACACACTTGTCCAGATTAAGCATCATCTTGTATGTTCTCAGATTATCAAAGGTTTCTTTCAAATCATCAATCAGAGTCTCCTTCTCCCTGGATTTAACCACGATATCATCCACGTAAGCATGTACATTACGGCCAATCTGCTTGTGAAGACAATTTTGTACACACCGTTGGTAAGTTGCCTGGGCACTCTTGAGCCCGAAGGGCATAGACACATAGCAGAAGGCTCCAAAGGGAGTTATAAATGTTGTCTTCTCCTGGTCCTTAACTGCCATTTTGATCTGATGATAGCCAGAATACGCATCCAAAAAACTTAAACGCTCACAACCCGCCGTAGCATCAATAATTTGATCAATACGGGGGAGGGCAAAAGGATCTGCTGGACAAGCCTTATTAAGATCTGTGTAATCCACACACATGCGCCAGGTGCCGTTTTTCTTGAGGACCAGCAGCGGATTGGCAAGCCACTCAGGGTGAAAAACTTCAATAATAAAGCCAGCTGCTAAGAGCCTGGCTACCTCTTCTCCAATCGCCTTGCGCCTTTCTTCGTTAAACCGGCGGAGGAACTGTTTCACCGGTTTATATTTAGGATCCACATTAAGTGTGTGCTCAGCGAGTTGCCTCGGTACACCTGGCATGTCGGAGGGTTTCCATGCGAAAATGTCCCGATTCTCACGGATGAACTCGATGAGCGCGCTTTCCTATTTCGGATCCAAGTTGGCACTGATGCTGAACTGCTTGGATGAATCGCCAGGTATGAAGTCAACAATCTTAGTCTCTGCTGCCGATTTGAACTTCAGGGCCAGATCATGCTCCGTAGTTGGCTTCTTCAACGGAGTCATGTCCGCTGGATCAACATTGTCTTTATAGTATTTCAACTCCTCGGTGGCACAAACCAACTCTGCATAAGCCGCATCTCCTTCCTCGCATTCCAAAGCGATTTTGCGGCTTTCATGAACCGTTATTGTCCCCTTATGACCCGGCATCTTGAGATGCAAATACACATAACAGGGCCGGGCCATAAACTTGGCGTATGCCGGTCGCCCAAACAGGGCATGATATGGACTTTGGATTTTCACCACCTCAAACGTCAATGTCTCTGACCTAGAATCATGATCATCCCCAAAGGCCACTTCCAGAGCTATCTTACCAATGAGATATGTTGATCTGCCAGGCACTACATCGTGGAATACTGTATTAGACGGTTTGAGATTCTTATCTGTTAGTCCCATACAACGGAAGGTCTCATAGTACAGGATGTTAATACTGCTCCCTCCATCCATGAGCACCTTGGTGAAATTATAACCTCCCACCTGAGGCGCCACCACCAGAGCCAACTGACCCAGATTATCGACCTGGGGTGGGTGATCCTCTCTGCTCCATATGATCGGCTGTTCAGACCAACGTAGATAACGGGGTATGGCCGGTTCAACTGAGTTGACCGCCCGCCTCTCAACCTTCCGGTCTCGCTTGTCCAAGCTAGTGGTAAAGACATGGTACTGCCCACCACTCAACTGCTTTGGGTTGCTCTGGTAACCTGACTGTTGCTGCTGTTGGTTGTAACCACCCTGGTTGTTCCGATTATTTTGACCATTATTTCCGCCTGGATTACCATTAAATCCTGAACCGGAACTTCCTCCACCGTAATCCGGCCCGGACCCTGAGCCATCGCCAGATTCGTGATCATACAGGAAATTATTAGAATTCTTGAACTCCTGCATAATAAAGCAATCCTTCCAAAGGTGGTTTGCTGGTTCCTCCTTCGTCCCATGTCTTGGACAGGGCTGGCTTAGCAGATAGTTTAGGCGGTTTGGGTTAGGGTTGGGTGCCCCACTACGATTTTTTGGCCTACCCTTGCGTCGCTGGCCATTGTTCTGTGCGTTGGTATTAGCCACAAAGTCCATGTTACCATCCGCTTTATGCTTGCCTCCTCCGCCATTACCTACCCAGTGATGCTGCTGACCCTTGGAGCTGATGTTCTTCTTTCCTTTCCCTATCTTGTCATCATCAGACTCGGGATCCTTCGTACTATCAGAATCAGAATATTTCACCAAAGCGGCCATGAGAGTCCCCATGTCGGTGCAATGACGCTTCATCCGTCCCAACTTCAGCTTCAGGGGTCCAAACCGGCAGTTGCCCACTAGGGTTAATACTGCGGTGTCAGCGTTGATGCGGTCTGAGGAGTGCAACACTTGTGAAACCCAGCGCACCCAATGAGTCGTTGATTCTCCTTCCTCCTGGACGCATGCAACTAAATCCACTATTGACATAGGCTGTTTACAGGTATCTTTGAAATTGCTGATAAACCGGGCCCGTAATTGGGCCCATGAACTGATAGAATTAGCCGGCAAGCTTTTTAACCAAGTACGGGCCGTTCCTTCGAGCATCATGGTGAAGTATTTTGCACACGCCGCGTCATCCACATCAAGCATCTCCATGGCCATCTCATAGCTCTCCACCCATGTCTCTGGAGGTTGATCCGCCGTGTAATTTGGTACTTTGCGCGGGCCTTTGAAATCCTTGGGCAGGCACATGTTGCGTAAAGCGGGGATAAGGCAAGGCACCCCCAAAGAACTGGAAGTAACACCAGGTTCAGTCAAGGTGGTTGGACGAACCGGCGTGAGCTGCCGAGCCTGATGCTGTGCGGCTAACTCGGCCTCCCTGCGCGCGCGGGCCCGGTCCACTACTCCCTGAGCGTCATCAGCACCACCCGCCGGGTTGTTGTCTCGGGGTGCCCCACGTCGTTCATTACTCGACACTGCCGGTTCATCCATATGTCTGCTATAGCTCTGGCTTGGACGAGGGGTCGAGTGGATCCGGTCGCGGCTGTACGAGTACGCTTCCTGTTGGGCCAAAGCTATCTTCAGAAGTTCCTTGACCCGCCGTGTCTCTACTGCCTGCGGCGAGTCACCTTCAATTGGAATGGCCTCCAGCCGTGCAGCAGCGGCAACAAGATTGTCCATTGGGTTGGAGTAGTGACCCGGGGGTGTTAAGGCAGCCTGAGGTACAACGGTGTTTTGACGAGGCGGGTCGATCTGACGAGGCTGAACCGGTGCACCGGTCCCAGGGGATTCTTCCCGGTTCCCCTCCAACGGATTGCCGGCTCTTGGCCCTGGAGTGTTGAAAAGGTCTCTGGCCTCGAAAACCGGAGGTAAGCGGGATCGGTGCTTCCTCCTCATGACTTCATGCGATGCGCTCTGGTCTAACATAAGCCTGTAGGCATGTGCGTCTAAAGCAGCCCGCTCTGCGGCCATCCTGGTGTCCTCAGCCTCCAGATCCGCCTTGGCCTGGGTGATCTGTTCCTTTACCTTTGCAATCTCTGTATTGTGAACGTCCTGATCTGGCGGATTAACTTCCGCCATAAGCACAACCAACGCATCAAATAGTTCTGATAGAACCTGAGCCGGCGGGCGCACAGGGCCTCCTGCCCCGGCAGCCGTCGCTGCTACTGAACCGGAAATCGTTGCCGCAGCTGTCGAAGAATGAAGCGTTGCTTGTGTTCCGGCCATGAATATTCCAACCCGGTTGGGCAGATCAGAGGGGTCCGGAATACTGTCACCATCGGAACAGCTCCCAATCCGGCCATCTTGTAGCTGATAAAGAGATTCGGTTTCTCCGGTCGAAGATTCATCACCGGAACAAATGACAGTCGCCTCGCGAAATCCCGATCCGTCCTCATAACTTCCTCCATGGATGACTCCCACGAAGGCACGCTTCATGGCCGGTTTAACCCGGGCGGATTGTGCACGCTGAGCCGTCTCGACGAGGTCGGTCCAGATGTCCGGCTCAGGGCCCGGTTCACCGATCTTGCCAATGAAAACGTGAATGCTACCAAAGGGGACCCGGTACCCGTACTCAATTGAGCCGGCCTCGGGGCCCCAGCCTGCGTTGTCGATGTAGAGCCTGCCACGACGACTCTTAGTCATCCGGCCTACAGCATAGCCCTCGAGTCCTTCAAAGCGGCCCTCCAAGAACCGGAAACCATCGTGTGATAGCCCCACGGTGGGCGCCAACTGTCGTGGTTTTGTCACGGCAGATTCCTAGAGAAAGGACTTAGTCGTGGAGCCATCGCGACGGGTTAGCTTGAAGGGGTTAAAGCGGACACAAGGACGCAAGAGAGTTTATACTAGTTCGGCCCCTTCGAGGAAGGTAAAAGCCTACGTCTAGTTGTGATGGAATTTATGGGGTTTCGATGACTAGGGAGCAAGAAAGCTTCGCCTATGTCTCGAGTTGTTGTCTATGTCCTTGAACCGCCGCCGGGTCGTCCCCTTATCTACACGGGTGACGCCTGCCGGTTCAGGGAGTGCCAACACCGGTTCATACTCGTATCCGGGTTGGTCTCTCCTTGTTCCTAACTTACAGTACAAGTATATGCACAAAGCCGGTGTATGGCTACAGGTTGTAAACCGACTACCGGCCCTGGGCCTTTATCTGCCTCTTTGGGCTTTAACACCTTTGAACTACTGAGGAAGTTAATCCGGCCCAGGTAGGCGGTTTATGCCCAGTAGTAATATCCCCAACAAATTTGCTGGCAACATTGGAGCTTCCCAAGAAATGAAGTTTGCAACCCTTTGACCATCGGATCATTTTGTGCAGTTTCACCTAAATCGAGATGAGCATCCCTGTGGCAAAGAAGTTGAAGAAGTGTGATTAGAATAGGATTACTGGGACTAGTTGATGAGACATAAACTCGTTACAAATACAGTACGTAGAAGCCAGTAGAGGTATGTGCGGGGCAAAGAAGTAGAGAAATATCCACATGGAGTGATGTGGGCAGCTGGGGCAGTGGTCCAAGCCGATTGTAAAGGAAGTTGTACCTGAGGGACGATGGGACATAGCTCAACCTAGAGGAGGGCGGCCGGAGGCGGCAACTACCCACGCCGCTGCAGTTAGCAAGGGACGAAGGAACCTCACCGGCTTCGTGAGAGAGAACGGCGAGGATCCTTGATCGGGACGTGTCGATAGTGGGTTTCCGCCGTCGGCGACGGCGACCGCATCTACACTAAGCATCCACCCTTCCCCCGACGGATGTGATCCGCCCGGATGTTAGAGATGTGGCCAAAGTCGTTTTGTGCGTGAGAGTATGAAGAGAGCAACCCCAGCAAGCAACCGTGTAGGATCATCCTGGCTATGTATATAGTGGAGCGGTTTCCTTTTCTCTCCATATGAACCTATTTATATTGCGTACGTGCCACTTAAGAAAAAAAATATTTATAAATGACGAGGCACCGTTCATGCATGGTTCCCGACCCTCCATTATTTATAAGTGAGTAACTACTGCTAGACGCGTCAAATTATCACATGGGTTGCATCATCTTATAGAAATGAGCTCCACCATGTCACGTGTGTGGTTGGGGAAGACGCAAAAGACGCAAAGACTGCTACTAGTACACTACGTGCGTGGGTGTGTGCACCTCTTCTCTTCGAGCATGGTTATTAAAAGTATAGCCCACTATTGTACTACCACGCGGTTGTTATATATGGGCAAAGAGTATAGGTAGTAATAATGACTAATAAGCCATGAAATCACGAGGCCCGCCTTTCTCTATGTTTGACCGAGGAAGTAGCCATCATTCCACTCCTCGTTGAATATCCATCCACTGCTACCTCCGCAAATAAATAAAAATCCGCTTCTACCTCCTTAGCACGGTTAATAATATAGCCATGTCAATCACGACGTAGGAATATCATTCACTGATACAATAGGGCTGGATCTAAGGCTGGTGATTTTTTTACTTTGTCTCTTTCTCTTTTTGTATCATTTACTCATCTACATAGGAGCACGTGTAGAGGATGGCTATTCCTTTTGACGGGACTTCTTCATGGGGTTTAAGACTAAGCAGCTCGGAATTATGCCCGCTGCCCACCACTCTGAATCGTGCCATCTATGATAGGGAGTAGTCCCATTGCAACAATGAGGTCCACTAGGTCTAGCACGTCGTGTAAGAAGAGAATGTCACACAAAACATACATCTTGTTGCCTTCTTCCTCGTACGGTACGTACTACTGGTACGTACTACTACTACTACTACTACTCGTTCTCCTATAAACCTTGCGCTTGGCATCTCCAAAATATTAACCTTGCGATTGGCTCTTCGCCTCTTCGGGGAGTCGAGCAATAATGGTACTGCAGTATATATCGTTTTGGCTATCTAAGACCGAATGAATTGCTGCACGTCCACCATGTGGTCGAGGGTCGAGGGGCGAGGGAGAGTGTGTACTATTACGTATGTTTCAATATGGACTACATAGAGAGCAAAATGAATGAATCTACCCTCTAAAATACGTCTATATACATCAGCGTTTGGAGTATGTACTAGTAGTAGTTCATATTGAAATCTACTAAAGGACATATATTTCAAACAATATGATAATCTCTCTAACCAAGGTAGGGACAAGGAGTAAATGGAGGGAGTAGTGAAATTTTCTCCTCGTCCTGCGACCCACCGCGCATGTGGGCGAGGGAGCGGGCGTAAGGCGCAGTAAGCAAGCTTCACCCCATCCTGTGAGCCACCGCGCCCGTGGGCGGGGAAGACGGCGTACTAAGCAAGCTTCTCCTCGTTCTGCAAGTTGATGGGACACATCAAAACTACTCCAGTGTATAGAGACTTGCCTCTAAGGTAGGCCCCACATGGTTTGACTCTTTTTTAACATAACGCGTCAAGTCGCAATTTGTTTGTTCACCCATGGTAGACGATCCTCCATCAATTGGACAACCAGTACACGTGTCAAATTACCACGTGGGATGCCTTTTCGTACAGAAATGAGCTCCACCATGTACCCGCGCGGGTGTGGTTGGTAAAGAGACGGGAGTACGTGCGTCGTGCGTGCACCTCTTCTCTTCGTGCACGCCCCCCACCTACGTGGGTGTGTGTGAGAGAGATACAAACCTAGACAGATGACGTGTGCGTTCGTGAGTGTTCTTTGTTGGGGATGTGATTTCGTGAATGTATTTGTGGGAACATGTGTCGATGATATCTCAAACAAAAATTTGACACACGCAATGTGTGTGAAATAGAGGCCTATCTATATCACATATAGAGCGGGCGATCCACGAGAAGAGAGGGAGGGGTCATAGATACCGGTAGAGTCGAAGAGAGGATTAAGTGGGTGGGTGCGAGATCAATGAAGAGAGCCATCGAAATTGTGTGTGTGCAAGTCAAAGATATAGGCCGACTAACCTACCGGAACGTCAGAGGGCACATGGCAAGTTTGTGTGTGGCAGGGAGACATTACTAGAGCGCTCGATGTATCGCTGTGTGTGGGGGAGGGGGAGGCAGAGACCTAACTAGAGAGGTACAACAACTCGTATATGTGTTGAGAAGGAGAGACCCAGCTATGTCTTGAGGGAGATCGGTCGACATCCATACATAACTGAAGGACGGGAAATAGGTTGGGACAGAGAGAGAGAGAGAGGTAGAGTGCTGGATGGGTGATGGAGTTGCTTCTCGAAGATGGTGGGAGAGGCCTACTAGACAAACTGAGGGTAGAACTGCAATATTATCAATAAGAGTGGGGATGTGTTTCTGTGTGTGCCTGTGCGTGATACATGTGTCTGGACGCATGCATGGATGATGAAGGGGAACCATGTGTTTGGTAAGCAAACCTAGCTAGATCGGTAGATCAATTGTTGATTGTCGGAGGGAGGGAGAGACATAACTAATGAGGTAGATCGATCGACGCGTGGGGGAAAACGAGTTATAACGACCTGGCTAGATATATGTATAGTGGGAGATCTGTCGGTGTACATCCATTTGTTAGAGGCAAATAAGGCCCAGCAAGACGGATAGACAAAGAGAATGGAGCTAGGAGGTGGTGCGAGA